>NW_006198169.1:2136-4030 GCF_000334495.1 Tupaia belangeri chinensis
TGTCTTTTCTCATTTCATTTAGTTATATACATTGCTGATCATCTGAATATTTATTTTCCTTACAAAAATATATCATCAAAATAAAGAGATATTTGAGGTTGCTTCATTGTTCAAGTTTACTTGCTTTTCTTTTTCTCCGGCTTTCCTTCAGTTGTCCTAAATATTCCCAACATGATTCTTGTAATATTTTTCTGTAATTCATTGAGCAGCATCTGTCTTCACAAAACATTCACACTCATGAGGGCAAAGTACAGAGTAAGGTTATTTTGTGTATAGTTTGATGTTGTTAATGCTTTTTTTTAAATTTTAAGGCATTGCTTCTCTCAGGTAAGGCTTTAAAGAAGACATGGTCATGCTTAACCACTATAGGGAAAACAGAAAATAGTTAGCAAAAGGCTATTACACTATTACATTTTCCCTTGGGATGAATTTCTCCGGCCAAGGACATTACACTGAGGTATTATTAGTTCTGTGGGCTGACATTTAATATTAGTACAATGCTGCTTTATCACATCTTCATTCTGACAAAATCCTATGTAGCCATGAAACTGTTCCCAAAAGGCAGACAAGTTTTTTCAACTTCAAATATGGTTTTAGAGAACTTATAGAACTTTCTTGCTCAGGAATACATTGGCATTTCACACTGTTCATAGCAGATTAAGACTGGATCATTCTTTTTTTCTTTGGAGAGGTTTTTGCTGTAGGGCATGTGCAGTCACCAGAAAGATGAGAGAGACAGAGACAGCAAGAAGTCACCCCCCAGGGGGATGGACATGCCTTCTCCATTGTCCTCTCGCAATCTTGGGCACACATGCACATGCGACCGGTGTGAGTTTAAGTCACCGGGTCCAGTACTCAAACTGCGGTCAACTACATGGGAGTCCAGCATCATAGCCATTACACCAACTGCTGGCCCCCTATTTATCATCTTTTTTAAACATGTATGTGTGAGTGCTAATTGCTGTAGACTTCTCTCTTAGGAGTGCTTTTAATGTGTTTGAAAGCATGTGGAGGGTTGTGATTAAATTATTACTTGTTTTAAGAAATTTTCATTTGTATTCTTAATTCAGTAATTTTGAAGCTACTCGGGGTAAATTATATCATTTTCATGTATTTGTGAATTTTTGAAAGTACTTTCTGTTTGAGTTTAATTTTATCATATATGGTAACAAATAAGTTGGTATATATTACTTTCATTTTTTTAGTTTTAAAGACTTATTTTGTTCTCTATTATGTGGTCAGTCTTCAGAAATATTCTATGTGTGGCTGAGAAAAATGTGTATTTTGTTTTTGGCAAAATTTTCTGTAAATGTTGATTAGTTTATTTGGATTATTGGATCATTTATGTTCTGAGTCTTTTTTATCTTTTGGTCTAAATAATCTGTCCAGAGGTGACAGTACAGTGTTGAAGTCCATATGAATTAGCACATCATAATCAGTCTTTCTGTTCATATCTAGCAGTCTTCCTTTCTAATGTTGAATGCATAAAGTTTTATGATTTTTATATCTTCTTGGTGAATTAATCTTTTTAATACACTACAGCCTCTGACTCTTTTTATACTTTTTTAAAAAAAGTTGTTACAAGAGGGTGTATCCTCACCAGAAGGAGAGAGAAGGAAAGTGAAAAATCACCCCCAGAAGGGATGACTACACTGCAATCCCTTGTCCTCCATTCTCCTCTCAGGATGTTTGCTATGCATGCTCATGAACTTGGTGTGTGTCCTGGCCCACGGGACAATCGAGCAGGGTGCCTGAGTGAGAGAGCGGAGGTCTGGAACTGGCACAGCATCACAGCACGGGAGCGACACAGTGTCACAGCTCAAGATGGTATGCAGTCGCTCATTTATTGAGGGCCTGTCCTGGCCTGCGGGACAAATCAGGCAGGGAAACTCGA
>NW_006198170.1:0-528 GCF_000334495.1 Tupaia belangeri chinensis
AGGGACCAGCTCCTGAAAGAGAGCAACTGGATATTGTTCTGCTGGTGTTCCCTTGCCACACCAGTGGGCTTTTGGATTCTTTTTCTGTCCCGCACCTTCCACCATTGCTTTCACAAATTCTCTCATATGGTGCAGCAGAAACTCAGGGACCAGTTGCTGAAGTAGAGCAGCTAGAAAATTCTCTGCCACTCTTCTCCTGCTCCACTGGTGGACTCCTGTAGTTTAGCATAATACTCTGTGTCGCCTTTAGTCCCTCCATGAAGGACAGCAGTCAAAACTGACATGTGCACTAACAGAACCTATGTGCAGGGACTGTACAACCCCAGACAAGCACAATGACAGTAAAAGGGCCAGATTCACTTGGAGGTGAATGTGGCCAGATCCCTTAGGGCCAAACCAAACCGGTGCTTAGAGTTCCAGACCTGGCACTCCAGTGCAGTTGTGTCCACAGTTGTCTCTCACAGAGTACGGAAGTGCATGAGCACCTATTTCTCTCTCTCCTTCAATTTGCCAGAAGGCACATGCACA
>NW_006198171.1:0-1198 GCF_000334495.1 Tupaia belangeri chinensis
GATCCTACTTAATACATTTTTGACTTTATAACAGTGCAAAAGGTATACACTCACAGAAGAAACAGTATTTCAAAAATTCCATTTCTTTTGGGACCAGCAGTTAGCGTAATGGCTATGTCGCTGGACTCCCATGTAGTCTACTGCGGTTCGAGTCCTAGACCCGGTGGCTTAAAAAACTCATGCTGGGTGTGTGTGAGTACGTGCCCAAGATCCCAGGAGGAGAATGGAGGAGAAGGGGTTGCGGTGTGGCCATCCCCCCTGTGGGGGTGATTTCTCGCTTTCTGTGTCTCTGTCTCTCTCTGTCTGTCTGGCGAGCACATGCACCCTATAGCAAAAACCTCTCAAAAAAATAAAAAAGAATTCCATTTCTCCCACTTAGTATTCAATAAGATATATGAGTTAGTCTACACTTAATTATGAAATATACTTTGTATGGAATGGTTTTCCACAACTATATGCTAAAGTAAGTATTCCAAGCATGTTTTAGGTAGGGTAGGTTATGATGTTTGGTAGGTTAGGTATATTAAATTATTTCCAATTATATTATTTTCAATATGGTGAGTTTTAGGGGATATAAACCCATCACAAGTTGGGGAACACATCTATACAAGAAGATTTAGCACATACAGAATTGGGTGTTATCCCCAGTTTTCCCTGGAGGTTCTTAAATAGATTACTCTGCAGATAATGGGGAAACTATTGTATTTAGTTTTTTCTTTTTGACAGAAAATATTTGTAAATTGTAGTATTCTATTGAGACTATGTTGTCTTCTTCACTGAATTCTTTATTAATGTCCTCTTGAAATAGCAACTGTGGTTAGAATCCCAGTTTTGTCAGCCTGGAACACACAGGCCACTTGCATGTGCTGGAGATGAGCTCAAGGGTCAGAGATGCCAAGGGTTACAGGACTAGAAGAAGCATATCTGAGTGTGAGGAGACCCCATGAAGTGTGCTCATATCTTTCTTTCACTCGTGAACATGCATGTGCTCTACGGTGATTAAAGAAATGATTAGAAAAATGAATGTATACACTGAAATATGTTGAATGAGGGTGGGAATAGAAATATGTTGAATGAGGGTGGGGATACAGCACTGTTTGTGCAACTATTTTCAAAGTGATGGACGGGTAAACTTTTGTACAGTTCTTGCAAATTTCTGAGATTATTTTAAAATAAAATGATGAGACTGTTGACTTCC
>NW_006198172.1:0-466 GCF_000334495.1 Tupaia belangeri chinensis
CTAGCACAAATACAATGCATATCAATCAAGATGATGACATTATCATATATATTAACATCAGCAAATATCTTCTCATTTTCGTGTCTATTAAATGGATTTTCCCTCATTCCCCTCTCTTTGTCCCTATATTGCCCACCCCCATATTACCCCTATCCTTACTATCTCTATCTACAGTTGCCCTCCCTACTACTATACCTACCAAGCTTTTAGTTTCTGCTATAGAGCACAGACATTAGCACAACCACTGTGGAACATGATATGGTGATTCCTCAGAAACCTACAAATAGAACTACCATAAGACCTAGTAATTCCACTCTTCTTAGGTATTTACTCAAAGAACGAAAAGAAAAAAAATCTTCAGCCAAAAAAACACTTGCAGCATTATTTACAATTGCTAGGACATGAAATCAACACAAATGTCCAAAAATAGATGGGTGGATTGAAAAAATTGTGGCATATGTACTCT
>NW_006198173.1:0-1437 GCF_000334495.1 Tupaia belangeri chinensis
GAAATTTTCCTACAAGAAGCAGGCAAGTGATATGGTGATAAGAACACTGGTTTCCCCCATGACCAACCATGGTTAGAATCTTGGACTTTTCAACTTACTTTCTCTCTTTCTCTCTCTTTTTGGTCAATATAAAATATTAAAAATAATTAATAAAATAGAATGACTACTTCTGTAAAAAAAATATTTTTTAGATAAGGCATGTGCATTTTGCAAGCAAAGATAGGAGAAGTGAGAAATCACCTCTCCCCATAAAAAATTGTCATAATGTAATCATGATCATTAGAATTCATGACCAATGGAATTCCCTCCACTGGGAATTTTGAGCATGTACATATATGTGCTGATTTTTTGAGAAAAAAAAAGATAATTTTATTATTATTTTTAAAAATGGATTAAAGAGAAAGAGAAAGGTAAATTCAGAAAGCAATTCACTAGGTGTAGAATTTGAGCCATGATCAGTCATGTGGGAGCCCAGTACCTTATCACCATTGCCACCTTTGGCCCCACCCAGTGTGTTTTGTAAGCTACAGGTATGGAATTCAAGTTGTCAGCTTGGCCATATGTGATTTGACAACCTTAACTACTCCGCCGTCTCACCCCATATTGTGCCCTTTATGAATGACAAAGATTAGCCTCTAATTGATTCAAACCAGATTTTATTAGTTTGGATTTTATGAGAGTCTGAATAAAAATCACACTTTGTAAAAATTTACTGGAATTTTTCAGATGACTGATAATCACTCCTCCATTGTCTTTTATTTTTGAGTTCATCTTACATGAGACCCAACCTGCTGGCCACTCAAACCAAGCTTATCCCCTACAGAAAAGTGAACATGTAAATAGAAATGTTAAAATAGAAGGATGACTTTATAGATATGGACAGTCCACTCTACATTAAAAGCAGTCTTGATTTGTAAACCCTGCCTTTAATCCAGCTTCATCCATGTCTGAGGGAAAGGCAACTGACAAACAGCCTTGGGTACAACATGCTCCTGGATGAAGAAAGAAATATGATACAGTATGATATCCACAACCTCGTGAGATTTCTTAATCACAGTTGGCTGTTTCTTAAAGTAGGAGACTTTATCTACAGGAATTCCCATGATCAACGTTTAGTCATTAAAGAAGAAATGATAAATTGGTCTGTTAGTTTCAAAGAGGTACGATGTCATTTCAATATGAAATATATACAGAGGTGGGGTCAGCAGACTGCATAGTACTTACATCACTGGAATTCTATATGACCAATTGTGGTTCAAGTCCTGGACCTGGTGACTTGACAGTCATGCTGGATGTGTGTGTGTGTGTGTGTGTGTGTGTGTGTGTGAGTGTGTGTGTGTCATTATCTTGGGGGTGATTTCTCACTTTTTCTCTCATCATCTGTCTCTCTTTCTCTTTCTGGTCAATACACACACACAAAAAAATCAAAATATATAG
>NW_006198174.1:0-573 GCF_000334495.1 Tupaia belangeri chinensis
TGCCACCTTGGCTGGTCCCAAATCTTTTGCTTACCTGCTTTCTGTCCTCTCTCTCTCCACCCTCCCTGGTATACCTCTCTAGTATGCTTGCAAAATGTTTTTGAGCCACAAGGTGATATTGATTTTTAAAAATGATTTTTCTCAACAGGCGCTTTCTTTAAACACAGAGAAAGACATTCATCGGGGTTTCCAGTCACTCCTCTCTGAAGTGAACAAGCCCGGCACGCAGTACTTACTGAGAATAGCCAACAGGCTCTTTGGAGAGAAAACTTGCAAATTCCTCTCAGTAAGCTGAATCAATAAAAGCTGTATTCTGAACACCTGCTGTTATTACAGAGCCTGGGCGAAAAACCTTAGCCATATTGAGAAAATTATGGTAACATTAAAAAAAAAGAATCTGTGATTCTATAATTATACCTCATATTATTTAAAATGTGACTGCTTCTAATATTCTTTTATGCATCTTTTAGTATTCAGGGCTCAATGCATGTCTATTTGCAAACTTATATTTTAACATCTACTATATGAAAATACCATTCAAAGAAATACATATGATCTTTTAAGTAATGAAAA
>NW_006198175.1:0-914 GCF_000334495.1 Tupaia belangeri chinensis
TCACTACCCTCTCCCTCCTGTATAGTCTCTGTTATATACACTTGCCAACTCTGCTATCATATCTTTCAGTCTTTCAGTATCTGTCATAAACTGTCACATTCAGTATATATTGAGTGAGTAGGTGCCGTCTTACTTTCATAGTCGGGCTTGAATCTCAAAGCATTAAATCTTCCATATTCATCCACTTTGTATCAAATGACAGAGCCTCTTTTTTTTTAAATGACTGAGTAGTATTCTAGAATGTATATGTGCCACATTTTTTCAATCTAGTAACCCCTTCTTAGGCATTTGGGTTGCTCATCCCTTATCATAAGGGAAATACAAGTCGAAACCACAATGAGATGCCACTTAGCACCAGTCAGAATGGATAGGATGAAAAAAAAGAATGATAAGTGCTGGCAAGGCTGTGTGAAAAGGGAACCCTCCCATACTGTTGGTGGGAATATAAATGAGTATAGTCACTGTGGAAAACAGTATGGAGGTCCCACAAAAGCCTGCAAATAGAACTACCACATGACCCAGTAATAGCACCCCTGGGTGCTTGCCCAAAGGACAGGAAAACACTCAGTCGGAAAGACGTTTGCACATTCATATTTATTGTAGTATTATTCACAATTGTTAAGACATGGAACCAATTTAAACTTTTATCAGAATGAGTAAGACTATTTTGCTGATGTATGCTGGAAACCCTCAGTTGAAAAAGAGTTTTAGTTTTTGTTTGTTTGTTTGTTTGTTTAGGGGTTTTGCCTCTACCAGTGGAGAGCCCTGGGAACTGAGGGAGGGAAGGACTGTGTGTGGCCAACCCAGAGCTGGAAGGGCAAGGAGCAGGTACCTTTCTTCGCAGAGGCCTCCCACAGTGTCGGGAATGGGGGGGGTGGTAGAATGTAAGAGCAGGAAAGGACACTGGATATCCA
>NW_006198176.1:0-46359 GCF_000334495.1 Tupaia belangeri chinensis
GGAAAGTAAGAAATCACCCCCTCCCCCCCAGAGGAACAGCTACTCCGCAATCCCTTCTCCCGGGATCTTGAGCAAGCATGCACGCGCACACTCATCTAAGTGATTTTCAAGACACCAGGTCTGGGACTCGAACTCCAGTCAGTCATGCGGGAGTTCAGTGACTGCTATGCCACCTGCTGGCCCCTCATTCTTTAACTTTTAAATGACTTTTGTAACTTCTGACTGTTTTTCAGTCTTTAATCAGTGACCATACATACCCTGGCCATTCTTCTTTTGAAGAATTTGAATAATATCTTACTCTTCATTTTAATTTCTCTCACTGAACCCTACACCTAATATTTATAGGATCTAGACCAAGAATACAAATAGAAGTGCAGGAATGATGTCTCTAGATTTTTAAAGTATAAATCAGCCTATCAGCTGTTAAGTAAAATACGCTCTACCTGTCCACCTTAGAAATACACACACACACACACATATAATGATCTGGAAACCCAGGTTTAATTTAGAATTCCCATACTCTTCAGAGTTCTAGTCAGAAAGTCTCAGCAATAGAAGAACTGGTGCTGAGAAGGTTTCTCCTCCCATAGCCCAACCCACCCCTCCCCAGCTCCAGACCTCTGTAGACTGTCTTCCCACCACCCTCCCCTCATTGACATCTGTTGAAATTTTATATAAAGCGACTCAAAAGATTCATGGGGAAATGGAATTGAAGTTTTATTTTAGTGCAGAAACCACAAATCCATGTTTAGTGTTTATTTTTTTTTCATAATACACAACTTCCATGAACTTTTTGAAGACCCCGCACATATATTCACTAAGGACATTTCAAATACTTCCTTCTCCAAATCTTCTGAGAGCCCGGTATGATCTCTTCTCCCTCTGAGTATTCCGAGTATTTTGTTTCTATATATCTTAGTGAAACTTATGGCATTCTGTCTTGCATTTTTATCAGTATCTGTGTGTTTGTTTTCCTATTCTGAGAGATCAAAGGTTCTCTGTTCAATTTATTGGCATGCAAGAATACCCTGAAGAGCTTTAAAAAAAAAAAAAAAAGACTCCTAGGCTCCACAGGTAACCAAGCACAAAGAGAGGTGGGGGGGACAGGCGAGGGTCCTTTGTAAAGCTCTGCTGTTGATGCTGATGTGCAGCCACAGTTGAAAAGAACCGTGTAAGGTTACAAATTGGAAAGGGAGGCAAGGTTTATGCTATATAGTTTGCATTCAAAAACAGATCTTTCTTTGGAATCGAATTTAAGCTAATACATGCTTTCTCCTCTGCAAAACACTTTCTGGTCCACAGGATACACATAACCCCTATAGTTACTGAAATGATCTATGAGCCCTGAGGCATGATGGTGGCTTATGCTCTAGAATTATGCAACAGGAAACACAAAGAAGATTAATCCGACAGTCTAGATTATATTCTCTCTCATATTTATCACAATACTTATTTTCTATGGTAATTTCAGCAACAACATAATGAATTTATTAAAGGCACGATCAGTCAGTTATTCCTAATATCTAATACAGTGTCTGGCACAAAGTGAGCATGAAATAAAATTCTGGTGGATGAATGAATAAATGAATGAAACAAATGGCATATGTGTTCTTAGAAACTGAAAACTAGTATGACTTCAAAAATTATTTCAGGTATTTGGTAGTGGAATAATGACACCACCAAAAAAATACCCACATCCTTATATGTAGAACCTGTAAAGATGGCAAAAAAGGAGTTTGCAGAGGTGAATAAATGAAAGATCCTGAAATGGGGAAGTTATCCTGAGCTATTCAGGTAGGTCCAAAATGTAATCACATATA
Organism: Tupaia belangeri chinensis; assembly: GCF_000334495.1. Lineage (NCBI taxonomy): Eukaryota > Metazoa > Chordata > Mammalia > Scandentia > Tupaiidae > Tupaia > Tupaia belangeri. The sequence continues at coordinate 1,821 of NW_006198176.1, forward strand.
TTCTTATAAGAGGGAGGCAGAGAGAGAGTTGACATACAGAGAGGAGGAGAAGGCAATGTGACCACAGGGGCAAAGACTAGAGTGAAACAGCCACAGACCAAGGAATGCCAACAGATGTTGGAAGCTAAAAGAAGTAAGATACCATATGCTTCCCTAGAGCCTTAGAGAGGGCATAGCCCTGCGGACACCTGGATTTCAGCCCAGTCAGACTGAGTTTGGATTTCTTGTTTCTGGAACTGTCAGAAAATAAACTTCTCTTGCTTTAATCAGCCAAATATGAGGCAATTTGTTATAACAGCTATAAGAAACTAATACAAGCTTGAAAACTGAATTCCAGAGAGGTGAAGTAAGTTGTCCAGAGCCCTAAAGTTAATCAGCAGCACTGAGTTTCTAACAAGGATCTCCTGGTTCCTTCGGGTAGCTTAAACTCTCTCCATTGTACAATGCTGCCTGCTATGCTGAACGGAGCCCACAGAGTACTGGGTATCAAGTACAATGTACAATATCCTCTATACCAATGGGGTGAAAAATAATAAATCTTTCATATTCACCAATTTTATCAGTTATACAACTGATTTGGAGAAAAAAAAAAAAACTGGAAAAAAATGACAAGACAGAGACCAGCAGTTGACGTAATGGCTATGTCTCTGGATTCCCACGTGGTTGACCACGACTAGAATCCCGGACCCAGTGGTTTAAACTCATGCCAGGCACATGTGCATGCATGCCCAAGATCTCAAGAGGAGAATAGAGGAGAAGGGATTGCAGTGTGGCCATCCCCCCTGCGGGGCAGGGGGATGATTTCTTGCATACAGGCCCTGTAGCAAAAAACCTTCTCCAATCAATCAATAAATTAAATAAATAAATATGACAAGACAAAGTTGCCACTAAAAATCCAGAAGGATACAAAAGGCAAATATTAATATTTTCCATAAGCGACATGGAACCAATATGGAGCAGCAAATGAGCACAGGATAAGTGGGTGGTAGGTGTACCCACAACAAATATAGGCATGGTAAATGGTACAAAACACACATCAGTCAGTTATTCCTAATATCTAATACAGTGTCTGGCACAAAGTGAGCATGAAATAAAATTCTGGTGGATGAATGAATAAATGAATGAAACAACTATGCCACGGCAACTATGCCACTCGGAATTGGGGTGGGATAAAGTACCGAGCCAGCTTTGAGAACAAATGGATGGCTTAATTCTATTTGCTCAAAAGTGAGAAACCTTGAGACAAGAGAGAAAGTTGGAAGCTGTGACAGAACTGGAAAATAATGGCTTTAAGCATTAACCTCATCAGCATAGAAAGACCTATAGATGTCAGATTTCAAAATGACATTCTCTCGGATTTTATGGTGACGTTCACAAAAATGTTACAGGTCACAGTTAAGAAAAAGGTAGAAATTTATGTATAATTCTAAATAAACATTTGGTACCTTACTATATGTTTAAATTGTCCCTGTTATATGCCAATATGACAAACTCACAAAATAATTTCCAAATAAAGAAACAGAGACAAAGGGACTTTAGTGAATAACATGTAGAAGACAGGCATTTTCAGTGTGGGTTTAAATCCCTGGTTTTACTAATAACTTGAAATGTGCATTTGTATCATTTTTCATTAATTAATAAATAGGTGACAAAACGTCCAAAGCAAGAAATACGGATTATTTAGATCCAAAGAGTGGGAACACTTTTTTTCATTAGGATTTGGTATGGGGAACTATAAAGAATATAAGGGAAGCAGAAGTAAAAAAGATCAAAAGCTCTTATCCTATATATTGGTTAAGAAAATACAACAACAGGATGTAAACATTTCCTTAATAATCCTGCAGTTATAACAAGCAAAATAAACAATCCAACATTAACATATCCCTACTCCCTTAAGACTTCAACTTTACCTTGTAGTTTAAGAATTAGTCACTCATGTAGACTGGGGCAAGTCCCTCTGGACTGAGGGAGTTTGTGATCAGCTAATGGGTTATGGCGTTATTGTCAGTGGATGTTACCCCACAGGAGGCTGGACCATTGCATCACTCAGGTAAAGTCAGACTCGTTATGTGTGTGACAAACAAAAGCCTACCCAAACAGGCTCCCCAGAGAGCGATGAGTGAAAGACACACAGTGCTTACCTGTTCCACTTCTGTTCTTTCCATAATCCTTACAAAAATCAACTTCCTGGGCAGATAGGAAAAGAACCCCATTTGACCAGATGTGGAAAGTATGTATTTAAAGTAAGAGATCACTTTATCCATTAAATGTCAGGCTGCTACACGGACAAATAGCCAAAAATACATCCTCAACGGAGACACAGAGAAAGTTTTAAGATCCTAATTTAATCTTTATGAAGACTTCAACTATGAAAGTGTTTGTAAGTGTATAATCTTAAATAAGATTTGAAACATATATAAACTTAAAAGTCAAAATTTTAAACAAGCTGTTTCACTTTTTATACATTTTACTAAAGCTCCCCAGAAACCTAGTATAAATTTTAAAGCACTATTAATTATATATTGGGTTGTTGGAAAGTCATGACATATTTTCTATGTTTTTCTAAGCAAAAAATGTGTCATGATCTTTCCAATGACTCAATAGTATGTAAAAAAAAAAGTTATGTAAAAATATTTAAAGAATGTTAGACCAATAAATTCTAAACTAACTTTTAAAAATTTCCTGCTTACACACAATTCAGTATCCTTTTACTCTTTCCATTGCCTACACTTGTTATGGAAGGGACGTTCTTCTAAGCATAGAAATGAGAAGTTCAAGTGCCTAAAAGGAACAAATGTGGCGAGTCTGCTTCTAACACTGTGCTAGTAGCTAAATCAGACCCAAACGTAGTGACTTTTCCACATTAGGGAACTCAGTACGAGACCACAAGTCCTGCAAACAGTGACTACTGCAATGTTCATTGCTCACAGAATAGACAACCCATCTTAGAAAGAGAGAAAAAGAACATTTCAATGGGAAGCTTTGAATATAAGCAAAATAATATCTCAAAGCTGTCATTCGGAAGAGGTAAAAACAACAGAATGGCAGAAAAGGAGTGAAGAGGGTACACAAAAGGAAGAGACATGACTCAACACAAAGGCAGCAGCTCGGTTTTGCTCAGACATCTTCAATCACGTCCTCCCTCCCCAATGCCAGATGACCAGAACCACTAGCAGCCCCTCACAAAGTATCCTTTGCTCTTCACGCATTTGTCTCCTTTTATGTGCCAGGCAGTGTATCACTTGGTTAAGGGAGCAACCATAAATAAAATAGTCAACTGCTTCACTTTATACAAAAAAAAAAAAAAATCTAAGAAAGGTATCCATTGACCTTAAAAAGTTCAGCCTATTAGAAAAGATAACCACCAGCATCAGGAAATAAGTTGCAGAATTGACAGAGGTGACAAATATCAGAGTTCACTGAAGAGAAGAGAAATAGGAAGACAAGCCTGGAAAGGGTGCAGGCTCCATGTGTACCTGAGGTCATAGAGAGCCACTGACATTCCTTCAACAGGGTGGTGACTAGATCAATTTAGGCTGGAATAGATTAATTTCTTAATCGAAAACAGACTTAACAGTCAGGAATCTCAGAAACAGGTCTATTATTCTCTTAGCAACTTTATAAAACTTAAGTGCATGTACTAAGAGTATTTACCTAATTTTTCTTCCTTTATTTCCCTTCCTCTTCACGTATTTTGTTTTTTTTTAACTTATAATACAGACCCCAAATGTTTTCTGTAGTTAGGCAGGATCAAAAAAAAAAAAAAAAAAGAACAGAAAAGGAACTAAGAAAGGTAGGAAGGCAGATGGATAGGCGGATTACCAGTACTCCCAACAGAAGGGAAAATGAACTCTACTCTGACATACTTCATTGAAATTCGGAGATTCAACAGCACACATTACCTAACATGAGTTATAGTATGCATGATTTTTTGTCTTTTTGTAACTGGTTTCATGATTTTTCCTACTGATTTCTAGGTCCTTTCATTGATACACCATGACCCTTTAAAAATCTGTTTTCCAATGTATTTTCATTTGAAATATAAAGCCAAAGTAAGATACATTCAGTTCCTCTTGATTGAAAAATGAAGTATAATACTATGGACTCAAGGATATAGATACATTCCAAAATAACATAAAAATTATCCAAAAAGAATTTTCATACCTATACACTTCTATTTTCTTAAAGTAGCTTCAAAAATATCTATAATCATAATATATTTTAAAAATATACCACAATGAGAAGAGATAGGATTTGGGGAAACATTTTTTTATTATACAATTTATTCCAACAAATAGAATATCCTGAATGATAGTTATGTATCCCAGAACATCCATGTTTATGAACATACCAGTATAACATTTGGGATCCCAGTGACAAACGAAACAAGTACAATGACTTACAGTATTTTTTCTTATCAGATAGAGACTTAAAAAGAGGAGTTCAGGGCCAGTAGGTAGTATGATGGTTAGAGTCCCAGCCCCAATGGCCTCAAAAGCATGCCACTGCATGTGCATGCATGCCCAAAATCACAAGGAGAGAATGAAGGAAAAAGGGATTGAAGTGTAGCCCTTCCCCTAGGGGTGATTTCTCACTTTCCCTTTTTCTGTCTATGTCTCTCCCTAGTGAGTGCATGTATCCTATGGCAAAAAAAAAAAAAACAAAAAAAAACAATCAAACAAAAATAATTTTTTAAAAAGAGTGGTACAGGATAAAGTTCTGGCTTTTTCCATTTGAACTGCAGTCTTGGATCTCCAGGAAGCGCTGGAGCTCTCAAGGCCAGAAAAAAACACAGAAATCAAGTAGCCTTTCCAGTGTTACCAAGCTTGTTACTGAACATGCTCACATTCCTAGAGTCTAAAACTTACGTTGTGCTTCATAATAATTTGTCATCTCAACATTTTTCTCTAAAAAATAATTTCTTCCAAGAGTGAAAGATAAAAGGTGGGAGCCCATGTACAAGAAGTCATCAAAAAATTAATGGAGCACACATACTATGAAAAAACTATGCATGGGTTTCAATTATTTTTCACACCAAAATAAACCTGTAATTTACTTTCTATTTTCCATGAACTTTGCTAAGTGCCCTTGTATGTGCTACTGCAATTATCTGCCGCTTCATGGGACTCACAAACCTTCAAAGAAGGCCAATTCCAGAACAAAAAGAAAACCCCCAGCTCACACAGAGCATTTTCCTGTGGCACTACAATATTGATATAAAGAGAATCTCTTCTTGGAAGTTAAGAGAAAAGGTTAAAGGTTGGAGAAAAGGTTAATTATGCAATGTTTTCTAAGGAGTAATCATCTACCATAAGAGTAAAGAGCCTTAGGGACCAGCAGTTAGCGTAATGGCTATGTTGCTGGACTCCCACGTAGTCGCCCATGGTTAGAGTCCCGGACCCGGTGGCTTAAACTCACGCCGGGCGCGTGTGCGTGCATGCCCAAGATCCCGAGAGCAGAATGGAGAAGGGATTGCGGCGTGGCCATCTCCCCCGGGAGGTGATTTCTCACTTTCTATCTCTCTGTCTCTCTCTCTCTTTCTGGCGAGCGCACACACCCTATAAGAAAAACCGCTCCAAAAAGAGAAAAAGAAAAAAAAAAGAGGAAAAGGCCTTTGAAAACCAAATGCTAGAAAATTATGAAAAAAAAAAAAAGATTTAAAATAACTTCACAGATTACCTCAGAGTTTCTCAAAAATACTTACCAATAATTTAGTTGTTAAGTCGGGGTCGGCAGGTGGTGTGGTGGTTGAGGCACTGGACTCCCACATGGCCAACCACAGTTCAAGTCTAGAACTGGAGGACTGCTTTCCTACTGTCCCTTTCTCTCTCTACATCTCTCTCTGGTCAAATTAAACAAATAATAATGATGATAATAACTGAAATAGAAAAATAATTTTAAAAATTTAGTCATAAGCCTTTTGTTTTGAATATTAACGTAACTCCACAGCAACACATGGGCATCCATTATAAAATGTACCGATCATAATTTTCAAGAACAAGCATGTTAAAATCAAAACCATAACAATGCCTCACCTATTAAAAACTCAAAAATATTGTAAATTTATAATTTACAATATTTTTGTAAATTTATATAGACAGAAAGAAAGTACGGGGTATGGGGTAAGTAGGGAAACAGTTAAAAATGTAATTACAATATGTAAGAAAAAAATACACAAATTTTGCTCATGGAGATCTTTGCACTTCTTCAGAATTTATTTTCTTGCTAACAATGTTAATATAGATTTTAGCTTTCTAAGCTAACAATGAATTAGAAGCAATAAACTATAAAAGGAAAACACTGCTTGTACATTGACATTCTCAGAAGACAATAAATAAAAATTTTAAATATATAGAAAAATCACAGAAAATAAAGCATTTGGGGGTTAATATCGAATAAGTACAGGTTAATGGCTCCACATATGTTTGTGTTCCCTGACAGTCATTATAGTATTGAAACACAAACACAGGGGCCGACAGATGGCATAGTGGTTAAAGGTGCTGGACTCCCACGTGGCTGACCATAGTTTGAGTCCTGTACCTGGTGACCTGGTAATTTACTTAACTTACTTTCTCTCTCTCTCTCTCTCTCTTACCTGGTAACCTGGTAATTTACTAAACTTACTTTCTCTCTCTCTCTCTCTCTCTCTCCCTCTCCCTCTCCCTCTCCCTCTCCCTCTCCCTCTCTCTCTCTCTTTTCTGGACAAATTAATAATAAATAAACTTAAATAAAATATTTTTTAAAAAATAAACACTGTCCCCCAAGATTAGATATTTCTATAGAATATAATGGTATGAACAAACCTGGTAATTTACTAAACTTACTTTCTCTCTCTCTCTCTCTCTCTCTCCCTCTCCCTCTCCCTCTCCCTCTCCCTCTCCCTCTCTCTCTCTCTTTTCTGGACAAATTAATAATAAATAAACTTAAATAAAATATTTTTTAAAAAATAAACACTGTCCCCCAAGATTAGATATTTCTATAGAATATAATGGTATGAACAAAAAAAACCTGTGTTCTGTATGAGAGGAAAATTTTAAAACATGTGGGAAACATGGAATTAAAGTATGAGCTTATTTTGGTGCAAAAATATTTTAAACCCCTGCATAGTTTTGTTTGTTTTTTTCCACAATAATCATTTTCCATGAACTTCTTAAAGATCCCTCATATTTGGCTGAGGTACTAAAATCTTGCTCATGCAGTTTCAGAACATATAGTCTAATTGTGTTTGTGAAACAATCAGTATAAAACCAGTATTTACCCGCCCCTGTATATTTGGCCTTAAATCATGATTTTTAAAACTATGAAGGTTTTTTAAAACACGACCTCATAAGGAGCAAATGTAAGAATTGTGAATATTAAACTGAAAGTACTTCTTTCTCAGCATATGCGCAATTATAATTTCAGATGAATTGGCATGACTTTTATACACTAATTAAGGATACATAATATTCTACATGATACATTTTATTCTCATTTTCTGGAGTTTCCACTAACAAGAACTTGAATTTTCTAACAGCTACACTGAGCATTATCCATTCAGTATGATTCATAAAGAAAGGCTCACTTAGGAAACTTTTAGAAAATTTAAGTCGGCTGGATTTTCCTGATTGTAATGTGCTTCTCTCCCTTTAAAAGGATCTTAACTACTTAATAACTGATTTAATCAAGAGCACATTATGGGGTCAGCAGGTCATGGTGATAGAGGTGCTGGAGTCTTACATGGCCAACTGTGGTTTGAGTCCCAGACCTGGATGCTTGGTTTCTCACTTTCCCTATGTTTCTTTCTCTGTCTCTCTCTCTCTCTCTCTCTCTGGTGAGTGTATGTACCCTGTAGTGACTTAAAAAATAATGACAATGATGAATAAAATTAAATAAATAATTCCTTTTTTAAAATAAAAGGGCAGATTATAAAACATTCTACTTCTTTTAAGCAATACCACAGTTTCACTTGTATGTGTCAATGTACGAGATAAATATGGTAGAGGCTGGCCAGCTCTTCACCAAAGCTTTTTCACCCTCTTCCTGGAGCACAGCTAGCCGCTAGCCTGCATTTCCCAGCCTCCTGTCTACTTAGGTGTAGCCATGTGACTGAATTCTACCCAAAGAAATGTGAACAGTGTGATGTGCCTAAGAAATGTTGTACACTCACACAATCCATTGTTTTCCATTTCCCTTACATCATTTTAATGTAGAGATGCATGTTGACCTTAGAATCCATGAGTTGAAGATGTACAAGTTTCAAGCAGGAAGCTGTTTGGGGTACTGTATAGCCACTAGGAAAAGAACAACCCACCATTCAGGAAAACACTTTTAGTCTTTGTACGATCAAGAAATAAACTTCTTTTCCATTTGAACTGCCTGTGGTGTTTGATTATACTCCTACAATAATGAAAACAATGAGAAATATTGTTGAATATAAATTGAATATATATGTGTGTGTGTATATATGTACATACACACATATAAATATATATATAGAGAGAGAATTACCCATCAAAATTAATTGTGAGAAGCAAATTTGAAAACAAACAAATAAATGTGCAAAATAAACATAAATTGAACATTTGGGGGAAAGGTTTGTGCTTTTAAAGCACTGTCCCTAGGAAATTGGAAAATGAATAAAATGCTTAAGATATATAAACCTAGGAAGAGCAAAAGAATAAATCACTTAACTGTGAGGCTAAAGTAGTAAAAAAATATATATATATCCAAAGCAATATTTAATAAATTTAACATGCAGTGCTTCTCATAAATACCATATCCTGTGATCAAATTCTGTTACAACAAATTTCAAGAGTCTAATTTATATTATTATTGTGGAGTAGTTTACTTGACTATTGCTTGAAAAAGACAATGGGCCAGGAGCCTGAAAATATTGTAGTTATATAGAGCTTCTGGTAATGGGATTTGACCTGTATTTCATTAAAAACCAACTGATCATTTACATCTGGAAAGCCAGTTTGTCCTATGACTCTATTTCATTTAACACTCGTTTTTTTAATGGTAACATATTGTGAACAAACTGAAGAAAAATACCCAGTTGGACATTATGATATTTGTTTGTAGCTTTGTCCTGGTTTTAGTTTCCACTTAATGACTAAATGGCACCACAGTGGGTAATGCACTGAAGTAAAAGTGGTGAATCATTAAAGAGTTCGTAAATTTTAAAAACAGGGGCAGGCCTTCTGGGTCCCATATGCTTCTAGAAAACCCAGTGTTGTGCTATATTAATTGAACCATGAAGCTTTTATTAGTCCTCTTTAAAAATGCTTGCAGCGAAGTTTTTATTAATGCTTGCCCTCAAATTGTTTATACTACTTAGCATTTCCATAACATTTATATTTCAAAGAACTTTTTGATCATTAGTTAAACCTACTCCACATTTATATAAGGGAATTCAGCAGTTTAGCAAAACAAAGACATAAAGGGAAAGCTCTTTATAAAATTTTTTCTCAACATTTGTAGTAAAAAAAAAAGGAATAGAATATAAGATCTTGCTACAAATCATTAGCTTATATAAACAGCCTGGTAGGTCCTCTCATTCCATATTGGGAAATAATATAATTGTTATGCGTGTTCCCACAATGGTGAAGAAAAGGAAAATGATCTGCCTACAGTTTCAAAATTAACGTTAGACACTTAAAAATTACTGTTCTAGACAGGCCTTTCCAACACAGGTATGGCCACTGTCTTTCAAACCCATCTAGAAGCCTACGTAAAGTCATAGCACGGCACAGGTCTACAGAGCATCACACACATGTGTTCTTGAATTTGGAAAAACTCCTCTGGGACTAACGGGTGGCATGGCAGTTAAGGCAGCTGGTTCCCATATGGCCAACTACATAGTTTGAGTACTGGACCTGGCAGCTAAAGAAACAGGCTGGGCACATGTGCATGCATGCCCAAAATCCCAAAAGGAGGAAGTCCTGGAAAAGGGATTGCAGCGTAACCACCCCCAAGGGAGTGCTTTCTCTTCCCTTTGCTTCTTTTCTTTCTCTTTCTTTCTCTCTCTCTCTCTCTCTCTCTCTCTCTCTCTCGTGAGAATGTGTGCCTTCTGGCAAATTTTTTTTTTAAAATCTTCCTTCAGATGTGTTTTATCAAAATTTCATCATAAAAATTACATTCATCAAAATCAAAAGTGGTTATCATTTTAGGATTGATGCAGCCCAACTTATTTACTCTTAAAAACATTCAGGTTCAAATTATGGCCTCTGTGATCTGGGAATCACATTCAGAATCTGATCTGGATTAAAATAGATTTAAACTTCTTTGCAGAAAAAAAAAAAAAAAAATCCTGCTCTCTACAAGAATCTCTCTGGTCCACTTCTCCGAAAAAAATGGGATGGCTTGGATAGCAGAAAATCTATGTTGTCAGTCATGAGAATTTTCCCCACACACTATTAATATTACCTATTCCAGGTTTTTCAAATGTTCTAACGTTTTATTTATTTATTATCAGAAAGCAAAATAACTGAATTATCATATCTTATCTCACAAGAAAAATGTTTATGCTGAGATAAAATTTGATGTATTTTTTTTTATTGAGTCTCAAAATGAGAAACACTAGTGCTATTGATTTCAGAGCACTTTTTCACTTTGCCAAATCACAGTGAAGAACACTATACATTGTTGCCTAGTACCTACCCTCCCTCTAGGTCTGCAGCATATGACTCTTGCAGGGAGGGGTCTAGGAATCTGTATTTTTCTTTGTTTGTTTTTTGTTGTTGTTGTTTTTGTTTTGTATGGGGTTTTTTTTTTGAGAGGTTTTTGCTATAGGGCGCGTGCGCTCGCCAGACAGACAGAGAGAGACATAGAGACAGAAAGTGAGAAATCACCCCCCAGGGGGGATGGCCATGCCGCAATCCCTTCTCCATTCTCCTCTCGGGATCTTGGGCACGCACGCACACGCGCCCGGCGTGAGTTTAAGCCACCGGGTCCAGGACGCGAACCACAGTTGACTATGTGGGAGTCCAGCAACATAGCCATTACGTTAACTGCTGGTCCCGGAATCTATTTTTAACAACAATCCTGAGTGAATCTTATTAAGTAATGTTTGGAAAATGCTAGAATAGATGAGTCTTTCCTCTTGAGATTCTGAAAACCTGATAAAAATTAAATTAATAGAAATAGCATCTATGTTGCTATACAGAAAAAAATACATTTTTCCTTCTACTTATTAAAATATTTAAGACATGAATGGACCAAAACTATTACCATTTCTCTCTCTTCCACTAAAAGGTGCAATCTGTAAGGACAGAAACCATGTTTCGGTACTTTTTGTGTCCCTACTGCCTAACACACTACCCGGCACAAAATAGATGCTTAATAAATCTCAGGTGAATAAATCCTTTAACTGCGGCAGCCTAGCTGCCAATTTTATCAGTCTTCTCTCCTTGAAGATTCCTCAGTGTCCAAAAGTAATAAACAATGTTCTAACCTACAACATTCTTGGGAGAGCAAGATTAAAATAAAATTCAGTGCTTCTACATACCAAAACAAAACAAAAACAACCAGCATTTATTATTTGACTGAATACATAATTAGGACAGTAATATTTCAAACTTGATATCAACTGCATTTCAATATGGATGGAGAAAATTTTTCTGAGAATGGTGTCAATGCAAGAGGAAAATAACAAGTCACACTCTTCAAGAACCAATTTTTAAAAAAATTCTTTATTTAATTCCATTTAGTATTACTATTATTTCTTTTTCTTTTTTTCTTTTTTTTTGGAGAGATTTTCACTATAGGGCGTGAGCAGTCACCAGAGAGAGACATAGAGACAGAAAGCAAGAAATTACCCCCCAGGGGAGATGGTCACGCTGCAATCCCTCCTCCTCCATTCTCCTCTCGGGATCTTGGGCACGCATGCACGTGCGCCCGGCATGAGTTTTAAGCCACCGGGTCCGGGACGTGAACCGCGGTCGACTACGTGGGAGTCCAGCGACATAGCCATTACGCTAACTGCTGGTTCCCATATTACTATTATTTCTTAGTTTGCTATAGGGCACATGCACATGCACAGGTGAGAAAGACAGACAGAGAAAGTAAGAAAGCAAGTCACCAGACTAGGAGCTCAGACTACTGTTGGTCATGTGGGAGTCCAGTGCTGTAACCTCCATGCCACCTGCCAGTTCCCAACCCAAGAACCAATTTTTAAAGACAAACATAAATCTTCATTGTGATTTCTGGAATTACCTGAATGGTTCATTAATACTTTGAACCATTTGTGGAACAAAGGCAAAGAAAATGCTGTCTGCACAAGACCAATTTATTATCTTTTTAAATAGTAAAAGGAAAAAAAGGAGATATAAGAAAAACACTTGTTCTAAGTCAAAAGATCATGTTATACCTTACCAGCAAAATACGTATGGCACAAAATTCATATGGTACCAAATACGTGTGGCACAAGATAATGATAGCAGAAGAATATTTTCATGTTTGTGGCAAGAACATTTTCTTTTCTGCATGCAAACTGTGTTTCAGGTCTCTGATTACAATTTGTTACTTATAATAAACAGAGGTGACTCTCACCAACCTGGCCCATTTGTATAACAGCTTCAGATTTCATTCATAAAAACTTCCCAGAGTTTATTGAGACCTCTGTGTAATTATGCTCTCAACAGAGCAGAATTAGTTACAAGAAAAAAAGGATACAAAGTAATTCTATTAGTCATAAAATCAAATAAGATTCACTCAATGGCTCTTATTTATTTCCTATTTTTTCCCTTATCCTAACTGAACTGGCAAAAACTTCCTCATCAAAATAGTAGCCATAGGCTGGCACATTTTCTACTGGTTAAGAGTTGACTTCAGGGAACCAGCAGTTAGCGTAATGGCTATGTCGCTGGACTCCCATGTAGTCGACTGCGGCTCGCATCCCGGACCTGGTGGCTTAAAACTCACGCTGGGCGCGTGTGCGTGCGTGCCCAAGATCCCAAGAGGAGAATGGAGGAGAAGGGATTGTGGTGTGACCATGGCCATTGTGGCGTCACCACCCCCCCTCTGGGGGGGTGATTTCTCGCTTTCTATCTCTCTGTCTCTCTCTGTCTGTCTGGAGAGCACACGTGCTCTATAGCAAAAAACAAAACAAAACAAAACAAACAAACAAACAAAAAAAAAAAAAACCTCTCCAAAAAAAAAAAAAGAGTTGGACTTCAAATAACTGAGAGCAGTTTGAATCCCAACAGCTTGATAAACACACCAAGCGCATGTGCGCAAGAATCCAAAATTCTGACAGGACAGAGAAATGAAGAGATTGTGGTGTGACAACACCCTGTTGGGGGGGTGCTTTCTCTCTCTCTCTCTGAGTACATATACCCTCTAGTTAAAAAAAAAAAAATAGCAGCCTCAGAAAATATTTTCATATTACAGAACAACATACTTCAGGGGTAGAGTATGTCAATTTCCATTGCCAAACATTAACAAAATATATGCCCATAGTTAATCTAACTTAAATGCCTCTTTTAAATTATGCAATTCTGAAATATTATATTTACATACAAGTAAACATGTCATATATATTTAAATGTGATGTGTGTATATGTATACATAGATAGATAGATAGAAAAACATAGAGATAATATGGTCATTATTTTAAGTTTTTCTCAAGAAAAGGGTAGTAGGACTGGGTCATTGGGAAAGTCATGAACATTTTTCATAGAGAAACATAGAAAAATACGCTGTGACTTTTTAGACGAACTGAATAACTGTAATGCGCAATGCGGCTCATAGAGCATACTTTGACAAGGTTGTTTATGAGAGACAGTCAGGAAGGAGCTGAAAAACAGATACAAGATGTGGACTTCTACCAAAGTGTACCTGAATTCAGAATTCTGAACTCCTCCATCGCCTGTGGGAACTTTGAAAAACCACAATTGTTGGGTACCATCCCAAACCTACTAAGTCAAAGACTACGGGTATGTGGCTTGTTCTAACAAACTTTTCAAGTGGTACTACTGCGTGCTAATATTTGAGAACCACTAGGCCATAAGGACTCAGAGATAAGCCTACGTAGCTCTTCATCTGCTTAACCAGGGGACACAGTGCCAATTATAAATCATGGCTATGACTAAAGACTCTGGGATATCTTTGTGGTGTCACTTAGAACAAACAATCACATTTATACTTTCCAATCATTTCCAGTTCCAAAATCAATGTACAAGTTCACACCCCCTTGGGGATGTGAAGAAAAGTTGATGAGACTGGATTTCCAAAGTAGCTTATAGGTGTGTGGCATTCCAGGGAAAGAAAATCTTGGCAAAAGTTCTTCCCTTATAATCCCTAAATATAATGTTACATTAGCTTCAACCTAGAATGATAACTAAAAAATGTCAATATGCTTAATAATATATTGAATTAAACTACTCCTATACTGATCCAAGTAAAAAACTCTTTTCAAATTGGCCTCTGACTAACATGTGGTACCTGACCCTAATCTATCATTCTCAAAATTTGGACTGTGTTCATTCCAAAAGTGACACCCTGTTCCTGGAGGAATGGGTGTTGGCTGTGCTGATCACAGCTCTACGAGCCACACATAGCATTCCGGATTCAGAGGAAGCAAGTGCTGAGATTATAATTAAGTATGTATATAGGAAACAGGTTGTGGCAGCAAAGAAGGGCGGGGAGGCAAAAGATCCTTCCTGTGTGTCAAAGAGGTGGAAGTAGAGTCAATCCGCAAACTGACTTCCAAATCCCACAGCACAATTTCAAGCCATACAAACATGTATTATGTCAGAAATACATCTGTGCAAATGAGATTTTTATATCATATTTAATATTCATAACTTCATAAAATTCCATCTGAATGTTATATTACAGGCAACCCCCCCCCCAAAAAAAATTAAAGCTCAGTGCCCAAACAACAGCACAAATGAAATTAGTTGCCTGGGAAGCAAACTGGGTTAAGTAATAGAGGATTAGCTATAGAACACAAAATTCAAAATTTATTATTCTATCAACCGATCGTCATCAGAAAAAAAGTTTCTTTATGATGCAAATTGTTTTGAAGTAACACAGAGCAACATCTTGTTAATGGTTTAAAAAGGAACCAGACTGACCGGGCTGCACTGGTGAGCTCATCATGGGATTCAGAAGGAGCAGTGAGTAAGGACGTGGATGCACAGTCTTCTTTTGTTCAGCTAGTGGTGGTGGTCAGGGCTGGCAGAGGAGAAACCTAGACCATAAGAAAAACACAGCATGAAATACATAGGCCATGTACATCAAATCACACTGGAAAAGAAACACAGCGCTGGCTTGAGCCCCAGTTCATCCATAGCTAGACCATGGGTCTTTGAGACAGTAACATCAACCTCCTAAATCCCTGAAGTCGCCATCTACAAAAGAGTAAATTTACCAGTCTTGCCTACAACATAAGAATATTACAAACATTGAAATAAGATAATAATCGTAAAAAGATGTAAGAAAGCACTTTACATAATTATAATTAGTTTACTATTTACTATAATTGGCTTGCTATTGTCATTACTATAGAAATTGAAAATCTTAGACCAGCAGATGATGTAATGGTTACATCACTTGACTCCCACACAGTCAGCCTTGGTTTGAGTCCTGGATCTGGTGATTTGAAACTCACGCCAGGCGCATGTGTGTGTGTGTGTGTGTGTGTGTGTGCGTGCGCGCACGTGCTTGTGTGTGGATCTGGGGTCCCAGGAGGAGAATGGAGGAGAAGGAATTGCAGCGTGGCCATCTGGGGAGGTGATTTCTCACTTTCTGTCTCTCCATCTCTGTCTCTCCAGAGAGTGTATATGCCCTATAGCAAAAATCTCTCTGAAGAAGAAAAGAATGAAAGAATGAAAGAATGAAAGAAAGAAAGAGAGAAAGAAAGAAAGAAAGAAAGAAAGAAAGAAAGAAAGAAAGAAAGAAAGAAAGAAAGAAAGAAAGAAAGAAAGAAAGAAAGAAAGAAAGAGAAAGAAAAAATCTTTTGGGGGGTTTTTGGATATAAGTATCGAACAGCATACCATTTTTAACTATCATTGTCAAAGACTTCCTTTTAGAGATTGAACCTCTTGGTGAAGAAAAAAAATGTTTAGAGGACTCAAAAAAAGAACAAAAAGGGCATAAACTTTAAGAGTAACAAGAAATTCCCACTACAATTTCCATTTTTCCTTGAAGTCTTTTGTAATCTTACTTCAGCCAAAAGTAATAACAGCCATAGTTTCTGAAGGAGTGCACTGACAGGATGAACTTTTTAAAAGGAATTTAAGGGACTTTCTGCTTTTAATTTAAACTCCCACTTCTAGACACTTAGAGGAAAAGCAATTGGAAGGATATTTTCCTAACAGTTTACTGGAATGTCAAACTTGGGGGGGGAAAAAACCAGAAGAAGAAGCTTTTAAAGTTACACTTAATGAGTTTCTTACTAAAATAGTATATTTCAATTGCACTATATTTATAGACAGATGCTGTAACTCTGAGAATTGTACATTTCTTTATCTTGAGAATCTAACATATTTATTGTGACTCGTTTTCCCATCAGTATTTTGAAAGTGTTATTACTATTTTTGCCCAAATGTATAAAGACAAATATAAATACATATTTTCTTTGAAGAACGATATAACATCACCAAGAATACCTATCATACTTCAAATGGTCTCTAAATAGAAACATGCTATTTATTAGCATAGCTAAATGGAGTCATCAGCGCTAGCAAGCTACTTCTCATCACAACTTTAGCACTCAATAAATATTAAGATTTAGTAACAAGCCAGTCAGTGGCATGATGGTGAGGCAGCTGGATCTGATACAGTCAGTTGTACAGTTCGAGTCTTAGACTTGGCAGCTTGAAAATCTGTTGGGCATGTGTGTGTGTGCATGCCCAAAATTCAGAGAGGAGGGGAAATTGGAGAAGAGAGGATTGCCGCGTGACTATCTTCCATGGTGCTTTCTTACTTTTTGTTTCTTTCTATCTCTCTCTGGTGAGTGTACGCACCTTCTGGCCAAAAATAAATAAATAAATAAATAAGATTCAATAACAGGAAAAAAACATATTTTTATAAACTTTCTTCAAAAGTTATACTTACTTTATTTATTTACTTATTTTAAGTATGCTTATTTTATTAGCAGTATCTGAAGATCTTAATGTCTATGTTAATGAGAAAACATCTTGTCAAAAATAAGAGAAATAGCAGAAAACATAAGTTTTAGATTAGGAAATAGACATTGTAACCTCGGCTTTAAATAATGTAAATGTAATTTTTATAACAATGTTATTGTAATAACATCAGTTGTATAGTGATGTTATTGTAAATATAGCACTTTATAATTACAAATTGCCTTTAAATATTTCACCATATTCAATATTATTTTCCAAAGAATCATGCTAATGGAAAAGTTGGAACTCTCTTCCCACTGCCAACTTGATGAGGGGAAAAACTGAAATGGCATCTCCTTCATAATTTAAAGTAAATAAACTAAAAATAAAAATAAAATTTCCTTGAATTTAAATTTATAGAAGATAATAAGTTGACAAATGTGAACTTTGGTGAAATTTTATTTTTATATTTTTATACTGTAATCTGAATTATTTCATAAATGCTCTTGATATATTCTTTATTCTCAGTGACACAGTTTGATTTTAAATCAAGAATAACAAATATCTTTGAGAGCTACTTCGCTTATATTCTCTAAAAGCAAAGTAGCTCTCAAAGATATTTTTCATCAAAGGGCTAGTCTTTTCTTTTAAATGCTTTTAATCTTTAATATCACCTTGTAAAATTGATACTTGGATATTAACAAATACAACTCAACCAATAATTTCCAATAGTGTAATATTAACACTTATTTTCAGAACAATGCATGTAATGACTGTCCCTGACAAACTGATCTGTGGTAAGGTTTGTAATTTTTGAGTTTTGACTTCATAGTTCCAGATATGAGTTGCAAAGTGTATCTAGATAGAACTGTGAATTTAGTTTCAAATAACAGCTCTTTTGAACCCCAACAACTCTCTTTGTTATTCAAACTTCTCACATTATGAAAGCCTTGCTATGTGAATTCTGTTATAAAGAACATTAACAGGCATTGCTATGTTGATATTTACTGTCGATATTACTTACATTGCTAGTTTCCATTTGCTGCATTTCCATTTCCAATAAGCCACATTAAAGCCGAGTTATCACTTCAAGTACAACTGTACAGCTGGAATATGGTCATTTAAAGTGTTCCTAACATGTTTCAGCAGTTTTGATCCACTGTACAAACATGCACATCAAGTGTGCACATGTACCCCAGACTATAAGGTCAGGTCAGCTGCCTATATCGGTTAAGTTTTACATCACAGAGTCCAGGCAGATGGAGAATGATACATTGTCGCTAATGGGTACTACTAGTCAGGCTTAGGATGGTAGTGTTATATTGAACATGCACAGACATTTTTTTTATTGTATTTATTTCCTAAACAATGTATTATTAACTATTTATATGGCATTTACATAGAATGAAGTATTATAAGTAATCTAGAGATGATTTAAGTATATAAGAGGAAGTATACAGATTAAATGCAAATACTATACCAGTTTATAAGAGGGACTTGAGCATCATGGATTTTGGTATTCATAAAAGATCCTGGAACCAACCCCTATGAATGCCAAGGAATGGCTATATATGTGACCACACTAACAACAGATTAGTGCCTGATCCATAACTTTCAGGAAAAAAAATTGATACCATGTTTTATGCAAAAACAAGACCATTTTTAACTATATAGAAAAGAAAAAGGAGTCAGTGGTCAACATTTATCAATGAGAATAAGTACTTTATTCTGAAATCTTCCCATACTTCACCCTAATAGACTGTAAATAATGGAGAAATATTTCTCCTAGTATATTAGTTATTTTTATAGAACCGTGAACTAGATATAACAGGAAATTGGCCTTCAAGTGAATAGATAATCAAAAAAAGCAGAGGGAAAAAATGCACATTGAGACCAACAGGTGATGTGGTGGTTAAGGAGGCTACATCCCTTGGGCCAGCTCTGGGGCTGAAGTTGAGGGCCTGATGCCCTGAAAAGCCCACCATACACATATGCGTATGTGCCCAAAATCCCTAGAGGAGAATGAAGGAAAAGAAATTGCAATGGCCATTCCCCCGAGAGATGCTGTATTACTTTCCCTTCCTCTTTCTATCTCTGGTGAACGTCTGCATCCCATAGGAAAATTTCTTTTAAAACTGCAGATTGTCTATAAATACAAATTATTGAAGCATATTTTATGTATGTATGTTTGTGTGCATGTGTGTGCACGCACGCATATCTGCTTTCAATTAACTTTAACATGAGTTTACCCATGGTGTATGCAAAACTATATACAGTAGACACACATTTAAGAAGACAATCATAAGCGCAGCAAAAATAAAACTGCTGCTACAAATCCTTTGTCTCTTGTAATCTAGGAATAGTTATTTTGGCTCTTGCCTATATTCTCTGAATGACACAGATCCACAATAATAAGCTGGAGGTCTTTGCCTCAAAAATTCATTCTCTGACTACAAGTTGGACAGCTCCCTGCAAGTAAGTTACTGCTATAATGTCCTCGGATACAACACAAAGAAACCACCCAAAGCAGTGATACCTTGCAATGCCTTAGCTTGCCCAGGCAACAAGGCAAGAGAGTCAGCACTGACATTACATTGCCCCACCTCATATTACTCCCACTGACATCACTGGTGGTGGTCCTTCCATAGTCCTTCAACTATGCCATCTACACAGAATCTGCAGAACTTTATACATCACAGAGAATTTATATAGGAAGCATCTCCTCTCATCTTTACAACAGCCCTTTTGAAGTATACTGATAGGCTGTTACTCCTGTCATATCATGGAGGAGTCTGGGTACAGATATATGACTGATAAGGGAGGGGTAGGGGGGGCTGGTCTTCTGGCTCTTTGCCCAGCAGCTTTGCGTTGCACCACAGGGAGTTATAGCCTATTCTTACAGAGCTGTTCAAGACCTGCCTACTTAGCCATGACAATTTTAGTAATGGTTCACTGAGTTATAGGTCTTCTTCACTAAAGACCATATCTAGCTATTAAATTGACTGAACTCAGCCAAAAATGATGATAAAATTAATCAAAAAGTTGGAATAAACGTCTACAAGTAGTCTCAGAGCAGATGGCTTCAAATTTGACTTAGACTTCATGTTCTTTGAATACTACAATGTTCCTTTTTAAACTATGTTCTGTGCTTACAGTCTTTTTTTCATATTTTCCCCCTTTTTAGCAATTGGTATTATTTTTGACAGTGTGCTACAATGAAAACAGAATGCTTTGTAGTCTGTGTGGCTAATAAAAACCTTGTCTATATGTGTCTAATATATCTTCCCATACTTAGAGCAAGCCACACTGTATATTCAGTCTTCCAAGCCATTCATCACTTGCAGGTCCTTCTCTTCTTAGGTGGATCCATTAGCCCTGATTCCTCTCTGGCACAAGCTTCATAATCTGGCTCAGTTTATCATCTCCACTGTACAATAGTTCATTGGGGTAAGCCTGCTGTACCAGTGCATTGAGCACCAACAGATTCACCAGACCCAGAGTCTCTCTCTTAGGTGCCAGAACCTGACATTCTATCATAATTTCATCTTGAAGAAAAGCTTTTAGCACTCTAACTATTCCAATACCCTTACTGAGGACATACAGGACACACGCGTACCCATTATGGAAACCTCAGGTTCTAATTCATTTCTCTGTTTCTTGCATAGACAGTTACCAAGGCCAGAACACTAATTGCTCAAAAACATCTTTTGCATCTGAGCTCTCCTTTCCATGTCAATTAATATTGCCTTGGGTCAAGTAATTATTCTTCACTGAGTCATTTTTTTAAGTAATTATTTATTTAACTTTATTCATTCTTTCATTTATTTTAATTTGACCAGAGAGAAAGTGGGAAAGCCAGCCATCATGTCTGGGATTCAAACTGTGGTTGGCCGCATGGGAGCGTCCAATGCCTTAGCCACCACGCCACGCACTAGTCCCCTTTATTGAGTTGTTAACCTAGCCTTCTATCTGGTATCCGTGCCTCCACGGGATGTACAAATGAATGAATGGGTAAACACCAGCTGACTAGAGGTGTGATTATACCTGAACAGTAACATTCACATCCACATGCTTTTGTGCTTCCCTCTATAAAGGATGCTATTACCTCTCTTCACCCTCCAATGAGAATTATTGACCAATCACTTCAAGTAAAAGGTCAGCTTCCTCATGTCTATTCGCACCATGTCTTGTACCATATCTATAACAACACCTCTTATTCTAAACAATAATAACGCTTCTTATGTAGGTGAAGTCTTTCCTCCACCGTGAGACTATGTTCCTCAGAGTAGGCATTGTGCTATATTTACCTATGTAACTCCCACATTGAGTATAGTGCCTGGTACATGGCAGACGTGCAGTAACTCTTTTTTTTAACTGATTTATTTCATGAGAGATAGAGAAAGAGATAGGTGCACCCAGCAGAGTCCTCATACCCCAATTCCCTATTCATGCCCAGTCTTAGCCAGTCCAGATCATAGGCATGCTCAGGGAGGTCCCAGAACACAAACTCAGGGCCTTTACCATGCAGGTCCAATTGCATTACCACTGTACAACTTCCTGGCCCAATAAATTCTTGGTGAATGAGTAAATAGATGGGAAGTGTTAAAGCCAATGAATCTGTAGTTGCTTGAGTTGCTTGAATTTAGGGTAGAATCACGTATCCAGTTTGTTGGTATAGAATCCTGACTACAGCACGGTCCCTTGATTTGGATCAGAGAGAGAAAGAAAAATATTCTAGGGACCAGCAGTTAGCATAATTGCTATGTCGTTGGACTCCCATGTAGTCGACCATGGTTCGAGTCCCGGACCCGGTGGCTTAAACTCATGCTGGGCACATGTGCATGCGTGCCCAAGATCCCGAGAGAAGAATAGAGGGGAAGGGATTACGGTGTGGCCACCCCCCCCCGGGGGGGGAGTGATTTCTTGCTTTGCCTCTCTGTCTCTCTCTGTCTTTCTGGCGAGCACACGCACCCTATACCAACACACAGACACACACACACACACACACACACACAAACTCTCCAAAAAAAATTCTAAACCTACCCTCAGAGGTATTTGCTGCCAGGATACTATGCTACATACTAGAACAACATGGGAAGGCTTGGTTTAATACCCATGCCAACCTAAAAACTAGGCATGATGGCATGTACCTGTAATCCCAGCCATTTGAAGAGGCTGAGTCAGGAGGATGAATACATGGGAAGACTCTGTCTTAAAAATAAATAAATAAAAGATTTTTTTTTAGAGAGAGATTTTTGCTATAGAGTACATGCCTTTGCTGGAGAGACAGAGAGAGACAGACAGAAAGCTAGAAAGCACCCCCAGGGGGATGGCCACACTGCAATTTCCTTCTCCTCCATTCTCCTCTCAGGATCTTGGGCACATATACACATGCTCCCGGCATGAGTTTCAAGTGACCAGGTCCAGGACTTGAACTGCAATTGGCCACTTGGAAATCAAACAACATAACCACTATGCCATTTGCTGGTCCCAGATAAAAGATTAAAAAAAAAAAAATAGAGTCTGGGGAGACACCAGACACTTCCCAAATAGTTGCTCATGAATTATGTTGTTCATGATAAATGGGGTCCGTTCCGAGATGTTTCAATTAAACTGATTTTCTCAGATCACTGGAAAAGGCCAACCTCTCAGCTCCATACTAGCCTCAGTTCTCCTCACTCCAGCCACACACATACAAGGAAATTCACTTCAGATGAGCTCTACAAACTTGAGTTTGCATCAGAATAGTCCAGCCACTATTCATCAAGACACAGGATAATGGAATGCAGAGGGGGGAATCAAGGAGGGAAACAGAAGCAAAACATCTGAGGGAAGCAAAAATTGAAAATTAGCTATTAATGATAATGTGTATGGTAATATCATTGGACTAATATACAGTGTATTCATGCTGGGAAAATTAATTTTGTATACTGTAAATATATATAATGACTGAATATAAAAAAAGAATAAAATAATAAAAGGAAAAAATAAATAAAATCATTTTTAAAAGAATACTGTTTTCTTTCAGCTTTAGTAGCAGAAGCAGGACTGTGTTCATGCTTCTGACAATTCTCAATGGTGTCCTAAGGACTAGAACGCCGAGGGCTCTAAAGACTCAGGACTGGAAAACTGAAGGGCTCAGACAACAGCCCACCAACAATGCAGTCAGTGACTTCACGTTCCCGAATACCACCACTGACACCTGGTGCTCTGAGTCACCAAACACACTGGCAAAGACTGGCATACCAACTCCTGTTCTCATTCTGGTCTCAGGGGAGTTTTCTATACAACTGTTGTTTTCACTCCCTACCTGCACTGCCACAGGTTTGCTAACTTCCCCTTAAGTGGACAGTTAAGAGCAGAAGGTGTTACCCAGAGGGTCACACCTCTTGAATACCCACTTCGTGCTTATATTCAAAAAGCAGACAATGAGCTCCATTCTAAGACTTTTAGGAGAACAATTTAAGCACAGGCTACATTGTAGGGTGTAATGCGGAGCAGAGAACGCAGCTTGGGAGGTTAGTTATGCATATATTTTGCATATTTAAGATAGGATTCAGTAGTCTATACTATAAATATAACTCAATGGTAACATCTAAAAATACATAACATAATCAGGAATGGTCTGTAAAATATTTCATTTCATAAGAAGAAATTCTGCCAACTATAGTAAGAAAAACAGACCTTTTCGTAGTAAACCTTGACTTTAAAAATACTGGGCCTACCCCCAGGGTACCCAGTATCCAAACAGTATTCTAAACAGCCTTTATATAATAAAGACCATTTTATTGAAAAGTCTTACTCCTTTGATTTTTAGCGAATCATCTTTGAAGAACTTCTTTCCTTGGACAATAGGGAGTCACAGATGCCATTATCACCAATTTGAGTTTAAAGTGAGACTCACAATGCCCAGAAACTGCAGGATATGCAAGGTCTCTTTCCAGTCATGGCAAAGGAGTTGTTAAAAAAAAAAAAAAAAAAAAAAAGAGGCGTTGTCTATCTGTAAATACAGACAGGAGTCCAAAATAGAATTGTGAAAAGGAAGTAATAGTCGAAGTGAAGGAACTTGTAACAGACAACCTCTGATACCTGTGCAGCAGGAGGGCTTTGTAACTCACACACTATAACCTTCCCTGTAGAAAACTGCCCTACCAAGCATGCTTAAAAGAACCTGGCTCCCCAGGTCTCCTACCTCATCGGTGTGAAAGCGCAGGTTATGATCAGCTAGCCAAATACAAAAGACCTTTATCCATCATTGTAATTTAGAGTGACATGGTGCTCTTTGTCAAACTTCAATATTGTGTACCGTTTAAAAAAATTCTGTGATTTCTTTAATGCTGCAACCTACCTCTTGAAGATCTGTTAATCCCTACATGCAGCAAAGTGCCCTTGTAAAATGGCGCACTAACTGTGTAGTCTGGAAGTCAATTAACCTCTCTGAGCCTCAGTTTCTTAGACATAAATTATTTAACTTACCAGGTCATTGTCAGACTTGGAGGAAGTAAATGTAAAGGGATGGATAAGGAGAAGGTACTCGAAAATGTTGGCTATTACGATCATTATTATTATAGAAAGTGTGCTTTACTGCAGGCCAAATTCCATCCCAAGAGAAAATAGTGACACACAGAGCCTCTCGCTGTGGAAGAGTCCTGCAGCACAGCTATTAATCTTTCTCACTCCACTAGGGTTACAACAGGGATCTAATTACTAAAGTTGTTTCCTTTCTTTCTTTTGGAAGGCAAATATGTGCTCCAAGGAAAAGTACTGTGCTCCCCTTTGCCTGTGAATATACCATGGTTACAATAATCATATGCTAATATTACTAATATAAAAGTAATCACTTGGGTGTGGTGGAAAGAAAAGCAATAGAAAACAAAATGACAAAAAAGAAGTTACAAAAAAACTACCATTTTGCAGAAATTTGAAGAGAAACATGAATGAAGTCTATTCCCCTAGCACTGTGTAGATCTTCTATAAAGAACTTTTCTACCCTTTTAACCATTTTAACAGATCGCCTTGGGAATTTCAGTAAACCCTAAGGCCCCTCTTTCTATTTTGGGCAAGATTTCCATACCTATTTTATTTACTACTCTTAACTATTGCTAGTAGTCCGTCCAATTTTAACCCAGCCAAGACAGAACTCCAGGCATGGACAGACTGCCCCTTAGGTGAAGATTATAACAGCAAAATATCCACACAACGCAGAAGGAAAACCAAAACAGGTGTGAGCCATCCATGTTACTACCCAAAGGTATGAGGTTTTTGCAAAGGACCCTTTCCCACCTAAGACACACACTGTCACTAATTTGGTTTCCTCCTCAACCCCCAACCTGTAACCGTCTTTTCCACTAGGCTTATTATCCGGGTTCTCTGCCAACTGAATAGACTATTCCTCCTTTGACCCCTTGTTAAAGAATCCACCTTTACTGGGGCTGACAAGTGACGTGGTGGTTTAGGGCACTGGACTCCCCATGGCTGACCGCAGTTCAAGTCCGGGATCTGTCGGCTTACTTTCTCACTTGCCATTTATCTCTGTCTCTCCCTCTCTCCCTCTCTGGTAAAATTTAAAAAGAAAAGAAAAAAAGAGAAAAGAAAAGAAAAAAGAATACACCTTTACTAAAGAGCTGAATCAACTTCCCATCTCCCATCTTTATCTCTTTCTCATCCCTTTCCAAAGAACTCTATTTTATACTGAAGACTTATCTCAATTCTAGCCTTCTCGGGTTCCTTTCTAGCCTTTACTTTTTCTTTTTCTACATAAGCTTCCTTAGAAAGATACACTAATATCTTAGGATACACTAATATTACCAGAACATGCTAATATAGGAAATAAAATTAATCATCATATTATTTAGCTTGTTCTTTGAACTTCACCTTACTAATTAGGACTGACTATTGCTTTATTTTTTAAGTTTACTTCTTTATATCTTTCAAAAGCTAGGGAACCAGCAGTTAGCGTAATGGCTATGTCGCTGGACTCCCACGTAGTCGACTGCAGTTCGCGTCTCGGACCCGGTGGCTTAAATCTCACGCTGGGCGCATGTGCGTGCATGCCCAAGATCCCGAGAGAATGGAGGAGAAGGGATTGTGGCGTGATCATCCCCCCTGGGGGGTGATTTCTCGCTTTCTGTCTCTATGTCTCTGTCTGTCTGGTGAGCGCACGCGCCCTATAGCGAAAACCTCTCAAAAAAAAAAAAAAAAAGCTAGACATGGGGACAGACAGTATCCCAACAGGGTCTTGCCACCATGACCCACCCATAGCCTTCAGCCAGTCCCAAATCATGGGTAGGTACATACTGGTCCACTCAGGGAAGCCACTGCACTTGAACCAGAAAGCCTTCCATGCAGGACTGCTTTGTACAACATCAGGTTTTACCTCTGTGCCACCATCTGGCCCCAAGATTGACTTTCCTAACTTGTACCAACTTTATATTCAAGTTAAGACCATCCCAGGTTCATGCTATGAAATTTCATGGGCTATATTTAGCATAGGAGCAATAGTTTTAATGATCCTTGAATTTTATTTTAATTGCCAAAGGTCAAATGTGCTCACCAGAGAAAGAAAGAAAAACAGAGGGAAAAGAATCCTACCAATTGGGGGGGGGGGTATCATATCACAAACTCTTCTCGATTTCTCCATCCTATTGGAATTTGGGATGGATGCTTGCACACACACACAGCATGCATTTCAAGTCACTGGGCTGGGATTGGAACTGTAGTCAGCCATGTAGGATCTGACTCCCTTAACTACTATGCTACAGGGCCAGCCCAACCATGCTTACATTTAACACGTATTTCTTGAATATTTGCTATGAATGTTCAGTACAGAGCAGAGAAGATAATTCAGGTAGTTCCTAACTTACAGATTTTATATCAGTCAGTGATTTATTTGAGTGTGGTCCAAGAGTCCCACCAAAAATGCAGATTCAGATACTTGGTTATTCCAGACCTTCTGAACCAGAATCTTTTGAAACAACAGCCTAGCAACAGCATTTTTTTTCAACCAGCTTCTACATTATTAACCAATCTAAAGTATGCGAAGCATTCAGGAAACAGCATACGAATAGGAACAATTAAGAAGCAAAATAGGGACAGCCCATGGCATGGTGGTTAAGATGATTGGATCCCACATTGCCAATTGGGAGGTTCAACTCTTGGGCCTGGTGGCTTGAGAAACACACAGGGCACATGTGTGTGTGCCCAAAAATCCAAAAGAAAAGAGAAATGTAGAAGGTATTATGGTGTTACCATTCCCCATCAAGGGTGCTTTCTCATTGTCCTTCTGTCCTTGTCGGGTGAACACACATGTCCTCTGGTTTAACAAAAGCAAAATAACAAAACATATATAAGGGGACTTCAAAAAGCTCATTAAAAAATAAGATTAAAGAATGATGGCATAACGGTTACATCGCTAGACTCCCACACAGCCAACCAGTTTGACTCCTGGACCTGGCAGCGTGAAACACACACCAGGTGTGTGTGCATGTGTGCCTAAAATCCCTAGAGGAGAATGGAGAAGGAATTGCAGCATGGTCATCCCCCTCTGGGGGTTGGGGGGGCGATTTACTGCTTTCTGTCTCTATCTGTCTCTGTCTCTGTCTCTCCACTGAGCACACGCTCCCTATAGCAAAAAAATTTCTCTCTAAAAAAAAATACAAGTTTATTTGGATACAAAATAATTTGAAATCCATGAAATCCATGTGTTTTTGTTGTTGGTGGTGGTTTTTGTTTTGTTTTTTGTTTTAAATTACTGAAGGACATGTGAACTCACCAGAGATGAAGGCAAAGAGAGAAAGCACCCCTATGACAGAGTGTGGTCATACCACAATCTTCTCCATCTCTTCATCCTGTCAGGATTTTGAGCGTGCATGTTCATATGCCCAGCTTGTCTTTCAAGCTGCCAGGGCTGAGATTCAAACCACAGTTGGTCACATGGGATATGGTTACCTTAACCATTAGGCCACAGGGTTAGCCCTGTATTTTTCCATAACATACATTTTCCATGAACTTTGAAGACCCTTGAGATGGAGATTAATATGTGAAATGTGCACTGACTTGGGAGTTTGATTGACCTTAATGCAAATATGACCTCTGATTTTTCTTCTGCTATATTTTCATAGCCACATGGCTTTACCATCCTGACAACCTATTTTCTCACTAGGAAGTTGCTGGCTCTAATAGCTACTTAAAGGATCACTAGGGATAAGTGAAAATATATGTAAAATACTTAACACAGTGCTCAATAAATGTGAGAGATCATTATGAAAGTCAGGGCCTCTGTGCTCCATACTGCCTCTGGAATTGTGAAACACTACACCCTGATAGCTATCATTTCCTAAAAGGAATAGGGTAGGACAAGTGCTACAGGAATTTGAAGGAGGCATTTGTCACGGTGGTTAGAGGGAGAAGGGGAAGGTACCACAGAAAAGCTGGCATAACACTTTAGGACACCAAATTTTTCATTCAAACATGCATGGTTAGCAAAAAAAAAACTTCTTCCTCTCTGGAGTTTACCCAGTTCCTCAAAGAGTTATTAATCATTTCAAGAAACAACTTAAAAATTACTTCACTGTATCCTTCAACTATTCTGTGATTAAAATTATCTTCTTTTTTTATTCCCAATATCATAAAAAATTTTCAGTGTTAAAATAATCCTCAATATTATCTCAAGGTCTGTGCTAGGAACAGATGCTCATAGTTTTGTTTCCTTGTTCCCATTCCCAGTGAGAAAACAGAATTTACAGACTGTTTCCCAACTATCCCATGTTATTTGTATACAAAGTGATAGTGCTGACCTCCTGCCATGGGAGGGCACTCTTTGGGCTTCTATACAGGTGCTATTGCTATAGTGTAATATAGGCTGCAGCTTTTTATCATCTTTTGGACTAACCATATGAAAGATATCTACTAAAGTCATATATTCATTCACCTGCTCCAGGAAGCTCAATGATCCAAGAGGGGAATCAAGACTCCTGTGATCCCACTAGTAAAACACGCTAATCAATTAGGCCAACTCACTCAGAGACAATTCTATTAAACCTCCTTCCTCCTGTAAACAATCAGAAGCAACTGTAACTTTATTTCAAAAAGTGGAGAAAAGTTTCAAATTTAAAAACCTGCAAAAATAAGATAATGTCAATTACTGAGTATATAAATACAATATCAAAAAAAAACTCAGCACTCAATTCACAGAATATTTATTCTCTCTGAGTGAGAAAATCTCCTTTGAAACTGAGAATCTATATAAAAATAAGGGGGCTAAAACAATTCATTTTATTCCAGGCAACTTCTATTAATGTCACATAGGGGAAGACATACAGTCTTTGCTTTCATATTCCACTTCTGCAGGAAAAAAAAATGCACATGCCCATATATATAATGCATATATTTAAATAGACTGAGGCACATCAACATACATAAATAGCTCAATGCAACATCTGTAGCAATCCTTTGGATTGTATTAAAGTCTTTGCTGTTTATCAGGTTGGTAAAAAATCATATCAGCTCCTAGTTATTTAAGTTGCCAGTTGCTGGGCAACCACATCTTTTGTCAACTGTCACTCACTCTTAAGTTCCTCTGCAACATTCCCTTAAGAAAGAAATAGTGAAAAAAAATCTTGAGACGCTTATTTTGGGCATAAAAAATGCACTTAATTTTATCCCTGGGCTTAAAAAGTCTGAGAATTGAGGGATATTGAGAAAATAAAACCTATTTAGTGAGAGGAAGGTGGGGCAGTCTGTGGTACAGGTAGTGATACACATGAGTACCCAGGAAGAAAGTTAGGTGACTTTGCTAAAGTAAGTTTCTTTTTTCAAAACTTTATCTGACAGAAAGCGAGAAATCACCCCCTCCGGGGTGATAGCCACACCACAATCCCTTCTTCTCCATCTTCCTCTCGTAATTTTGGGCATGCACACATGTGCCCGGCATGAATTTTAACACTTGGTCCAGGACTCAATCGACGGTTAACTTTGGAGGAGTCCAGTGACATAACCATTACGCCATCTGCTGGTCCATATTTATTAATGTATTTTTAATCACCAGACGGTATGGGTGTCTGTGAGAAAGAGACAAAAAGAGAAAGAAAGCACCACTCAATGATGTGTGCTCACTTTCCTTCCACCGTGCTTAACCACTGCGCTATGGGGCTGACCCAATAAGTTCCTTTATGGAGAACCAGGTCCACAGTAGAGGCATGATTATGACAAAAGCCTTCCAAAAGAAAAATAAGATAATTATCAACAAAACTGACATCTAATTATTATTATTGCTTTTTTTTCTTTTCTTTTCTTTTTTTTTTTTTTAGAGATTTTGCTATAGGGCACGTGCACTCACCAGAAAGACAGAGAGACAGAGAGACAGAAAGTGAGAAATCACCCCCCAGAGAGGATGGCCACGCTGCAATGCCTTCTCCTCCATTCTCCTCTCGGGATCTTGGGCACGCATGCACACGCGCCCGGTGTGAGTTTAAGCCACCGGGTCCGGGACTCAAACCACGGTCAACTACATGGGAGTTCAGTGACATAGCCATTATGCTAACTGCTGGCCCCTATTATTACTGCTTTATGGGAAAGGGAAAAGGAAAAAGACAGAGAGAGAGATTTTTGACAGCGTCTTGCCCTGTCACTATTCTCCTACCCCAATCTCCAAAACAGCTAAAATTACAGGTATATGCATGTTCAGGTTGATCCCAGGAACCAGACCTGGGCCTCTCATGCAGCTTTGGCCTCCCAGGTAGTGCCACTATCTGTGCACCACTGTGGCTGGGCAAATGAGCATTCATTATGTTACTCAGTTTAAGCTGTCTACTAGAATGAAATTTCTCTTCCAGGTAAGGGAGTCTCTTTAAGCAACAAATATAATATAATGTGGTGAGTATGCAATTCACTCTACCAATACATGTTATCCCTCGGTACCTGCACACACAGAACTTTCAAATGCAAAGAGCTGACCGTGGAACTTTGGCATCTGTAGATGTTGTCTGGAACTGATCTCCCATGGATGCCAAGGGATGACTGACTGCACTTCTAGAACTGCCACTTCCTGTCTGGGCATCAGTTTGAAACCAGATCATCTCTAAAGTTCTTCCTAGCAATAACATTTCATAAAAAAATCAATCTTTCAATTATACAGTTCTCACCTGCAGCCTATATAAAACTGAGCCAATCTATTAATCACTTTTTCATGTTGCTACAACTAAAAAAAAAAGAAAAAGAAACATACATGTAGACACAGAAAATGATTAAAATGCATATTTCATTGTTACACAAACATTTAAAGAATAAAGAGGGGTATCTTCATTACTTCAGTTAGGAAATGATGGATTTTGGACAACTTTAATATTAAAACCTTGGCATAACTTTTTAAAAATCCTAAAAAGTGCAAAGATAAATCACACTGGAGAAAAAAAAATGGAGCAATGCAAATAATCAACGAAGAATGTATCATAACATTATTTAAAGAAGATCTATAAATATACCAGAAAGCAAAACAAATTTAAAAATTAGAACTAGGAAAGGGAATGGAATAGGCAATAAGTAAGAATGAAAATTTCCACAGCCAATAAATGTGAAAAGATGCTCAACGACATACCAAATCACATTTATCAGATTGGACAACATGTCAAAGTCTTATAATCCTATAAAGATATTAATTAACTGAAATTCTCATACCCTTTCAGAGAGGGCACAAATGCATACACGACACCATAGCAATGTAAGACTATGTTGTCAAATGGACAGTCTACACAAGCAGAACAATGCCCCTCTCAAAGATGCTCATAATCTAATCTCAAGAACCTCTGAATATGCTATTCTACACAGCAAAGGGTCATGAAGGTTGCAAATGGAATTAAGGTTGCTAATAAAAGACCTTAACATTGGGGGATCATCCTGACTTTGGGGGGGTTAGCTCAATGTATTCCAAAGATTCTTAAAAGTGCAGAAAGGAGGCAGGAGAGTCAGGTGATGTGACTATGGAATAACAACCACTGCGGTACTGCTGGTTTTGAAGATGTAGGAGTGACACCATGGACCCAGGAATGTGAGCAATCACTAGGAACTAGAAAAAGCAAGGAAGTGGATGCCCCTCTAAAGATTTCAGAACAAACACAACCTACAGACACCTTGATTTCAGTTTAGCAAGAACCATATCAGACTTTTATCGGATTGTAAAATAATACTTTTAAGCCAGCACATTTAGGGTGATTTGTTTCGGAAACAACAGGAAACTAGTAGGTGACCCAGAAATTTTATCCTGGGGAAATTCTCCCATGTATTTTGGTACAAAATCACAAGAATGTTCATAGAAAGACAATTTAGAACATAAGTTTTGGGAGCAATCTAAATGTCTATCTATGGGAGACTGGGTATCTGAAAACTGTAGTAATTTATATTATAGCATACTTCTACAGTAATTATATAAAAGGACCTTGAGCTATATATAGCAACATAATACAACTCAACA
Organism: Tupaia belangeri chinensis; assembly: GCF_000334495.1. Lineage (NCBI taxonomy): Eukaryota > Metazoa > Chordata > Mammalia > Scandentia > Tupaiidae > Tupaia > Tupaia belangeri. The sequence continues at coordinate 34,344 of NW_006198176.1, forward strand.
CTTATGATAAATTAATAACATAATAAATAATTAATTGTATAATATACCATGTATATTCAAAAACATAAAAAGATACTTATGGATAAATATTTTACAGTTAAAAGAATAAATAAATGGCAATGATAAACACCACATTCAGGATACTGGCTAACTCTGAGGGATGAGTAAATTATACAGAGTGCTGCAAGTATATTTTAAATGCTTGCTTTCTTTTGCATGTGTGTGACTGTGTGTGTTTCGTTTGTTTGTTTTTTGTGCACCAGAGAGTACTCAAGGACATGTGAGAGAGAAAGAGAGAGAAAAGTCATCCCTCAATGGGGACTACTCACACCACAATATTTTATACTCCATTTCTACATCCTGTCAGGATTTTGCACATGCACAAAGCAGGTTTATGAAGCTAAGGGAGCCAAGATTCAAACCATGGCTAATCATTTGAGATCCAGCTCTCAATGCACATAGCTTAAGCACTGTGCTACAGAAAAGCCCTTCTTTTTTCTTTAAACTTTATTTTATTTCTTCTGAAAAAGAGAGAGAGAGACACCCCCTAACAGGGTCTTTGCACTTTCATCAACCCAGTCTCACCTGGCCAAGATCACAGACAAATACACACCCATCCGGTGTATACACAGACGATCCAGGGCATGAACATGGGATCGTCGCGTGTTGCTTCAACACTGCAGAGTTGTGTTACCACTGGGCCACCAACTGGCCCAAAAACCTTCATCTAAAAAAAAAAGTCTTGATATAATTAAGATAAAATCTAAAAATCTGACATAAGTATATATGAGTAGGTGAGTATTTATTAAATTCATTATTCCAGTATTTTCTGTATTACTGAAATAGTTCATAACAAAAAAAAATAAACAACATATGCTCAAATGATATATTTTCCATGTGTCCACTGGCAAACAGGCAAACTGATTCTTCCCAAGTTCACAGAATATGAGCTCACCCAAGGAAGTATCCCTATTAACTTGCCAATTAAAAGACAAAAATACCAAAAAGCAAACATCAATATTTAACCTAACTTTTGTAACCTTCCAAATGTACACTGCAACAAGCAGGTTTTATTTTTCCTTTTATTTTAAGTGCTTTCATTTTCCATTAGAAATGTCTAGAAATAATTCACTTTGGGAGGATTTCTTCTGTATATCTCCAAAGAGGCATACCCAGGTATAAAGAGGTCCATTTACAAGTGGATATTTCTTAATTAGACTGTAATAAATACACTGTCACCTTTCAGACAAAAGAAGAGGTACATTTACAAGTGGATATTTCTTAACTAGACCGTAATAAATACACTGTCACCTTTCAGACAAAAAAAAGTGAGATGGTTTATTCAAAAGTAACAGTTTTTAAATAAGTTGTTAAGTAGGCAAAATAACATACATATACTTGTCAATCCTCCAGTGAGGGTTAATAAACCTACTGGTTAAAAAATACAATACCAAAGAAAAAATAAACATTAGTTTTTTTGTGGTTTAATATTTGTCTCTTATTGCTTATATTTCTACTAAACATGTTGCAATTTCTATTTTTCTTTTTTTCAGTGGCAATATTTGTCTAACTCCTCCAGAGAATTATGAGAAAATTAGGAAATGACTATTTGCTTCTTGGGAAAATGTTAAAAATTACGGGGTTTTCCACTTTGACTGTTTTTCCTCTTGAACTAGAAAACTTTCATTCTTTCTCTAGAAAGCATTAATAACCTAAAATACTGGAACTTTTTTTTTGCTAGAGGGAAAAAATAAACATAAGAATACTCTAACAATAACATATAACTTAAATATATAACACAGATAAGTGTAAAAGCATTCTATTGCAACCCATTGTTATTCAAATAAAGCTTATTTAATCTTTTAAGCCTGAGAAAACTAAGTTAATTATGTTTCATTCTGGGTGGCACACAATTTTATACCTGTGCTGCCAAAATGCCAACCACGATGCAAAAGGCAATAATAGAAGCTCTGAAGAAAAACTTGTTCCTTTGTTATTTTCCTGATCAATCCTGTTCAAGGCAAAATGGACTAAGAACTACTACCTAAGAAATAGCAACATGAAAAATAGCCCAGCCAGAAATTAACATATAATCAAAGTTATGTCTTTAGTTGATGCTTTGTATTACTTGATAGAGTCCTTCTTCTGCAATAAAACCCTTTCCCTTTCTTGTTTTTTTCTCTCTTCATTTCTTTTTTCTTTAATCAATCAGCATGGGGACCAGCACTTAGCATAATGGCTATGTCACTGAATTCCCATGTAGTCGACTGCGGTTCAAGTCCCAGACCCCGTGACTTAATCTCACGCTGGGTGCGCGTGTGTGCGTGCCCAAGATCCCAAAAGGAGAATGGAGGAGAAGGGATTGAGGCATGACCATCCCCGCTGGGGGGTGATTTCTCGCTTTCTGTCTCTCTGTCTCTCTCTCTCTTTCTGGCAAGTGCACGCGCCCTATAGCAAAAACCTCTCCAAAAAAAAAGAATCAATCAGCATGAAGACTCTTTTGCTGGTGAATCAATAGTCTTGCATATTTGCTATGTGCTCCTCTTCCAGAGAAATGTCATCTCTTGTTCCATCCACCTTTTCTGCAGTGTCTTCCTGCTCTGGCTCTCCTCTTGGGGTATCAATCTCTATTCCTCCTCGGTTGAGTTCCCTAAACTTAACACAATGGGAATATTTGAAACTATCTAGGTTACTTTAGAGAACATTCCCTGCTTACTCTAACAGATCACCTGTATCTTAACACATCAAAGTTTCCCCATGTTTATTCTATTGGTATGCAAATGTTAAACATTTAAATGGTAGTCTCTGTATTAAATGAAAGACACTCCTCTATAGCTTCTACTTATTGGTTCACTTCAGTCAGTCTTCTGGGAGTAATCCAGATTCTCCTTGTTATGCTAGTCATTCAAATATTTGAATGCTATCATGTTTCCTTTACATCTTATTTAAATATTCCATGTATTCAAGTAAGACTTTTATCTTAACACCTTTAACCCCACAAATATGCACATTTCTTAACTACCAATTGATGTTAATTGATACAAACGTTCCTTGACTTATGATGAGGTTACATCTCAATAAATCCATTATCAGTTGAAGACATTATTAAATATCATTAAGTCAAAATGCATTAAATGCCAGATTGTGGTGTGGTGGATAAGGTGGCTGGATCCCACATGGCCAACCATGTGATATAAGTCTCAAGACTTGTGGCTTAAGAAACACACTGTGTGTGTGTGTGCGTGTGTGTGTGTGCATGCCCAAAATCCCAAAAGGAGAGAGAGATGGAGAAAATGGGATTACAGTGTGACCGTTTCCCATGGTGGGGGAGGGTGATGCTTTCTAATTTTCTCTCTCTCTCTCTCTCTCTCTCTTTCTGTCTTTCTACCTCTCTCCAACAAGTACATGCACTCTCTGGCAATTTTCTAAAAAATGTATTTAATGCACCTAACCTACCAAACATCACAGCTTAACCTAGCCTACCTGAAATGTGCTCAGAATACTTACATTCGCCTACAGTTAAGCGAAATAATCCAAACCTATTTTATGATAGTTATAAAGAAATTTTTTTTGAGAGGTTTTCGCTATAGGGCGCGTGTGCTCGCCAGACAGACAGAGACATAGAGACAGAAAGAGAGAAATCATCCCCCCAGGGGGGATGGTCACGCCGCAATCCCTTCTCCTCCATTCTCCTCTCGGGATCTTGGGCACGCTCGCACACGCACCCGGCATGAGTTTTAAGCTACTGGGTCTGGGACACGAACTGCGGTCGACTACGTGGGAGTCCAGCGACATAGCCATTATGCTAATTGCTGGTTCTCATTAGAAGGAATTTTGAATCAAAATTCCAAATTCCAAGTACAGTTGCAACTGAGCGTGTATTGCTTTCACCCTATCATAAAGTAAAACAAATACTAAATTAATCTATACAATTAGTCCCCCACCAGGGACTGACTGTTTATAATCAGAATATGCCAGGAAAATACACAAGCATGTACACCACAGCACAGCCCTTATCAGCTCAGTGAGTCTAAAAGCAAGTGACTGCACCCAATCTCCTCATACCACCCTGTATTTATTTCCTTATTTATTCCCATGTGAAATTATCTTACTTATTTATTGTCTCCTGTTGAGTGTCTGTCTTCTATTATGAGACTACAAACTTCATGAATACAAAGATGTCTGTCTAATTCAGAAAAACTGGAAATCAGTGACTGGCAAATGATAGATAGTCCATATATACTGTTGACAGTTCAAATAAAACCTACCTAAAATGTTGCTTCTTAGGGATTTTCACCTGTCATAAATATTCAGGATCACTGACTGACATAAATTCTACAGTGTCTAAATGTTGACCATAAATTGTGTAAACACAGAACAAGCAAAACTTAGTTTGTAATGGAAAGGGAGTGCTCCTAGAGTTAGTGATGACAAGCTGAGTTCTGGAGGAGAATGCCATTCAAAATATGCATCTACAATATAATAAATATGCAGTATCACAGGGTCTGTTTTGTCTTTTCAGCCTTAGGAGGGCCTGAGACTTCAAGGAGGTTGGAAGAATAGTACTGTAGGTAGAGGAAGCAGCATGTGACACCACTGTGGTAAGTACGCAAAAGGATGGTCAAAGAACTTCCAGTCAAGTGACTAAAGTGAGGGCTGAGAAGAGGGGGACGAGAAAGGGAGTGAAGGTGGGTTGTTGACAGATTATGAAAAGGAGGGCTGTGGGAGCACTGAAAGGATTTAAACAAGAGTCCGACTTCACTGGGTTCACATGCAGGAAAAAAAGATACTCTAGTCTCAAGATGGCTCATACAGCAAAGCAGGATCTGACTGGGGGCAGGAAGACAGGTGGAAGGCTGCTGCAGGATTCCCATAAAGGATGGAGGAGGCTGAATGAGGATAATGGAAGTAGTGGTAGACCAAAGAAATGGAGCACCGAGCTATCTAAGAAGGTAGGACAAATAGGGCCAAATGATGAAGGAGTGAGAGACTGAGAACTCTGAGGTGACCCCCATGGCTTCTGATTCGCAGGCCCCGATTATATAAAGTAAGAATAAAGAATAAGGACCAGCAAGCAACACAGAAACCTTTGTTTTCCATGAACTGAGGGAAGAAAACATCAACATGATAATGGTTCCTTCTCAGAGAAGATATTTAAGGTGATTTTTATCTTATTTTTTTTATTTCTAAATTTTCTAAAATAAACATGCATGATTCATAATCAGAAACTTTTTATTTCCAATATTTTCCAATAATACTGGTTTTAGTATTTATTTACTTCTCACTGAAGACTCTGGAAGTCATTAAAATCACAACCAGGTGTGACATGTAGACACGATTAAGAGTCTGGAGATTTTTTGCACAAATAGAGCCAGCAACAGAAGACTATGACACCACCAGGTGATCAATGTCAACCTGGGCTTTTATCCATCTTCCAATGAGGTTATCTGCCACATGCCATGGAATTTCTGTGTAATGCCTATGGTAGAAGTATGTCATACACTCATACTTTGTACCAAATTAATAGGTAAAATAAAAGGGACATTCACTTTCTGTAATTTAATTAACTTGCTTTTAATTTTCACTTATTATAGCTATCCATCTATTTGGTCGTCAGAAAAGTCATGACACATTTTTGCATAGAAAAACATTTAAAAAATTACATCATTACTTTTTCAATGACATACTTAAAATCTTGACAGGGTAATTAAAATAGATTCTCCCTTTACCCTACCAACAGAGCTTCTTATAAACCATGTCATCTATATGAACAGACTTGACCACAAGCATCGTACAGAACCTTCTCAAAAATATTTTACTATGGTCAGTTTTAAGCTAAGGATTCCTAACTAGTCTAACTCTGTTTCCTGTTTGAGAAATCTTTTTTGCAAGTTTTGGAGAGAATTACTATTAGCATTTGTTACAAAACTCAAATATGCCAATACAGAGATGTATTCATTCAATATAAGGCCTATTGGGATACACTAGATCACAAAACAGGGAGAGAAAAATCCTTTCTCATGTCTCTTTTTTTCTAGAGGTTTATTCCATAGGGTGATGCACTCGCTGGAGAAAGAGAAAGATCTCTATCAAGGAGAGGGAAAGTGAGAAATCACCTCCAAGGGGAGATGGCCATGCCACAATCCCTTCTCCTCCGTTCTCCTCTTGGGATTCTGGGCATGCATCCACATGGCATGACTTTCAAGCCACCAGGTCCAAGACTCAAAACACAGTTGGCCCTGTCTGCATCCAGCAATGTAACCACTACACCATCTGCTGGCCCTTCCCTCATGCCTCTTCTATTTGGGTGAGGAAAGTAGAATTTTGCAAATATCTCAACTATTGGGTTGCTGAAAAAGTCATGACCTATTTTTCTGGGGTTTTTTTCTATGCAAAAGTGTGTCATGACTTTTCCAACAACCCAGTAGAGTATTAATCCAAAGTGATTCAAAACCAATGGAATTCAAAGAATGGAATCAAAGTACCCTGGGAGGAACTAAATGTATCTAAAAACTAAGGCCAGGGCTTCTATGAATGTTGCCGTAATAATGAAAGATTTCAAGAAAGAGAACCCCCAATCAGGGGTGATTTTTACCCATAGTCAGTCAGTACTCCCTGGACTACGGGTTTACCCCACACACTTGGGGACATGAAATGGTGGAGCTGGTGGTTGTAAACAGGAAGCTGAATACTCTTAACCTACCAACCCCTCTGGGAGAAGGGCCAACAACGTTTCACTTGAAGGGAGGTAAAAGTCTGTAGCTCTGTGAGCTACCAGTGACCAGGGGCCTGGGAGGTTAGATTGATCTGAGACAAGCTGGTCCCAGGAAGAACACCACTATGGCCAGCTATCCCTTCTGTTCAAAACAGAATAACAGCTAGTGAATTAGCAAGATTTGAATTCTTGTATGGAAGGACAACAAAGGTCTATACGGTGATGTTGACCTCTGTCCAGTACTGGAACAGATGTCAATGTATTAAGTTGTAGTAAATTGTGGCAGTGCATATGACTTCAATACAATTAATTTTCAAACACATAATTATTCAATAGGAAGAACCTCATGGATACGAATGACTGACATTGCAGATTTAGAAGAGTGAGTAGGGGAAGTCAGGGGTCTCCCCAGGGATTACTCTCCTCTTACTGTTTTGAAAGCACCCTGTATGTCAAAGGCAGCATTTCACTGAGCCAAATTAAGTTATGAAAGAAATTAAGACATTTTAACCACATCTGTATTCTCTAAATGTAGGATGTGGAGAAATGGGGGAGACCCTCAGAGAGGCTAGAATTCTTCAGATAGGACTTTTCACTCCATTAGGATTTAGGGGGAGAGTCCTAAAAAAAATAAAATAAAATAAAATAATGAAGTTCCATTAAATAAATGAAGAAATCAAGGATTTGTATGTTGAAATTATGATTCAATGAACCATAGGGTGTTCTAGATCTTATCCAACATAGGCCTCCTGCATTCCAAACTCTGCTTACCCTGAGATATTTAAAGTATACAGAACAAGTATTTCACGAAATAGTATCTTAGAGCAAGACCAAGACTGTGGTAGTTCCAAAATGATATGAGTAACTAAGAAAAAGGGATCAATGGAAATGGGAAGAGGGGGAAAATGAGATCCAATTCTACCCCTACTCCCCCAACTATTCAGACAGCCTTATAGACATTCCATCAGAAAATACAAATGGGCTCCCAATATGTAACAGTTTAAAATTTTATATGATGAACTAGGCTGTCTCAGTATCTACACAAGTACCCTGGCATCATGAAAGTTTGCTCTATTTATTTCAGAGATGTCAATCCTCCCTGGACTTAATATTCCTTTCTGAATACCAAAGTTTTAAAGTATTTACTATGCAAAATTTCCTGCTCAAGCAGCAGCTCAGGAAGCAGAGCCCTGCCTGTAGGCTCTGATGGGTTTTCAGACTCCATGCACCTGGGATCAAAGGCAGGATTTTCAGATCATTTTAAACCCCTTGCCAGGGTGCTTGCACAGTGTTCAAGGTTTTAAAATTTATCACGAGACATAGGGGAAAGAAATCTTTTTTTCAAATAGATAATTTTTCTGCAGTCCTGAAAGTGCTTTTTAAGAAATCATAATCACCTCACTCAGATGTATCAAAACTAGCAAGGGAACAATACAGTTTACTTTTGAAAGGACTCTGCAAAATACTCATTACCTAACAATGGAAGCTGTGCTTCAGCAAGGCCCTCAGTTCAATTTTAAAACGCTTGCATCCTAATGTGGCTCCGTGCCAATCAGGGCACACAACTTCTCACCAGCTGGCTTTCATAGTGGTTGGTTTATGCTTAAGAAAAATGCTGTTCATTGAGAATTTTACTTTGTGAAGGGACCGGAAGTCAAAATCTATTATAGCTATGCAATTAAAAGAATAAAACTTAGAATACAATTTTGCATGTGTGTGTGCCCTCCAAATTAAATGCTTTGTCCACAGAATTTATTTGATTTTAAGTTGCTATTTTATTACTAAAGAATTTTAAAGAAAAAAAGAGGATATATATATATATATACACACAAACATATATACATATCTGTTTTTCTCAAAGCACTGCATACCAAACAATAACTTGGTAAAAATTCTAAATTATTATTATTAGATGAATGTAGTTATTTGCCCAGCCACATAAGAGGAAAATCTTGAATAACCAATTGTCTAAACATAATTGCTAATGATTTCTACATAATATAAAGCACCGATGCAGTTTCCTAATTTTGTTTAGTTGAATTCTTGAGTTGTCAGGAAAGTCATGACACATTTTATATAGAAAAATACATCTGGCTTTCCATACATGTTAGTAAAATAGAGATGAATGAAATCAGAATCTAGTGAAAGAGTGACATACACTTTTTTAAAAGTTTTGAGGAAGGGACCAGCAGATGGCATAATGGTTATATCACTGAACCCCCACGTAGTCTATTGCAGTTCGAGTTCTGGACCAGCGGCTTAAAACACATCAGGCACGTGTGCATGTGTGCCCAAAATCCAGAGAGGAGACTAGAAGAGAAAGAACTGTGGTGTGGCCATCCCCCACAGAAGGTAATTTCTTGCTTTCTGTCTCTCTGTCACTCCAGCAAGCGCAAGTAGGCTATAGCAAAAATCTCTCCAAAAAAAAAGTTTTGAGGCAGATGGTATATTTTATTAATTTTCTTGTTTTGGTAGGTTCAATGAGAAAATGCTGCAAAAAAATCTGTATGCTGGTATTTTCATTTTTAAAAAATACAACAAAACAATGTATAAAATCTCTTGTGTAAGCCAGTTCAGTATCGGCCCAGAGATGGAAGCCAGATACCTGCTGCCAGGTTTCCCACCAGTCCTCCCCTCCTAGGTGAAAGGACCTGTGGCTGTCTGCCAACTTCACTTTACAAGATGTGAAGTCTACCTGGGCAACAAATCTGTCTTTGCGGGGAAGAGCCTCCATCCAGCCGTTGCCTTCATCATGAACAGAAGTTGGTAAAAGGCTTAGACTTCTCTATGTTATGGCATCCATTTCTTGTGGCTACTCTAATAGATTACCACAAACGTGGTGCCTTAAAAGAACAGAATTTATTTCTTCACAGCTTTGGAGGCTCCAAGTCCAACATCAGTTTTATTGAGCCAACATCAAGGTATCAGCAGGGTCATGCTCCCTCCAGAGGCTCTGCAATTTCTGGCCTCTGGTGTCTCTATCACCCTAATCTTTGCCTCCATGGTTATATGGCCTTGTCCTCTACCGTGTGTGTGAAATATTCCTCTGCTTGCTTTTTATAAAGATAGTATGACTGCATTAAGGGTCCAACTGCATAATGCAGAATACACAGACTAATCTCCCCATCTCAAGTTCCTTAATTTAATCATGTCTGCAAAATCCTTTTGGCCATATAATGTAGCATTAGCAGGTTCCAAGGATTAGTATGTGGGTTTTGAAAAAAGAACTATTTTATTTAACTTTACTTATTTATTTATTTACTTATTATTATTATTATTATTATTATTATTTAATTTGACTAGAGAGGAACAGAGTGTGTGTGGGAGGGGGCAGGGGGGAGAGAGAGAAAGTAAGAAAGCAGGTTGCCAGGTCCAAGACTCGAACTGCAGTCAGCCACATGGGAGTCCAGTGCTCTTAACCACCACACAACCTGCTGGTCCCAGTATGTGGATATTTTATGAGGTGCCATTACATAGCCTATTTGTAGGTATCTCATATAACAAAACTAATGATATACAACAGTTCATAAAATCTGCCGATTTCCTTCTCCTTGATTCTCAAGAAACAATATAGCAAAGTATAAATAAGTCATATGTCAAACATCATATATTCTATAATTGCATCATTCCAGGACAAAATTAAAAAGACATTTAAAAAGAGCCCAAGGCCAGTCCCCTAGCTCAACAGCTAAAGGAGGTGGATCCTACATGGCCAACTGCAGTTTGAGTCTCAGTCCAGCAGCTTGAAAAACAACCTAGGCATGTGTGTTTGTGTGCCCCAAATCTTAATAGGATGGAGAAATCAAGGAAAAAAGATCAAGGTGTGACCACACCCCATTGAGGGGTACTCACCCTCTATTTGTATCATGCACATACATAAGCATACGCACCCTCTGGAGGGGAAAAGTAATTTTTTAAAGTCCAGATTGTGTGGGGCCAGCAGATGTCACAGCAGTTACGTTGCTAGACTCTCACATGGCCAATCATGGTTCAAGTCCCAGATCTGAGGGCTTGAAACTCATGCCAAGCATGTGTACATGCATGCCCAAGATCTTGGGAGGAGAATGGAGGAGAAGGGATTGTGGCATGGTCAACCCCCCATGAGGGGAGGGGAGTGATTTCTCACTTTCCCTCTCACTGCCTTTGTCTCTCTCTCCCTCCAGCAAGCATTCACACCCTAAGACAAAAACCTCTTTAGAAAAAGTCCAGATGTGATGGTATGATGATGATGCCCAATAAATTTAAATATTTAACATGCTGAATCATACCTTTTTCACTCTCTAAAAAACATACTTTAATAAAAAAAAAAGATAGGGGGAAAACAGAGACACAGCAGTAAAATGCAACTTTCTGTAGGACTGATCTATATGGTAAGGTTCTCTGTTTGTGACCAGAAATCTTCCTGAATACATCAGGCATGATCTGAGACTGACTGAATGCTGAGAATGGATCAGTGTCAAGATTTTATTGGAGGTGTTTCTCGGTCTCTCTCTCTGAAGAAATAAATTTAAAAACATCTTAAACACATTTGATTAGCAAGTTTAGAAATGGAGGATTACTAGAACTGCTAGAAACAGACATCATCATAACATGTATTTATTGAAACTACCAAATCTCATGCTAGAAATCATTATTCTAGAGTAGCAGTAAGGTGTAATGAAGAAAAATCAAGCTCTCTAAAATGAGAGACCGTGATTTGCACTCCAGCCTTGCCCTGACTGAGTGACTTCAGACAAGCACTTATCTTCAACTTCTAAATCTGTTATGTGAGAGATATCCCTGGGCCTTTGCTTGCCAATCAAGATTCATAATGAAGTATACTTAAGCCCCTAATTCTTTAGCTGGTACAAGTCCAAAGTAATCCTTTCTCTTTTGTTACCAGTTCCTGAAGAGGTTGCGGCCTGCCACCCTCTGCTTGTTGGGCTATCTCCAGCATCATATCCACTGGGCCACATGCACACAAAACATACACATACACACACAGAAAACAGAAACAAAAACTCTACTGAAAGCTTCCCACTATCTTGCTCCTTGCTTCTCTTTCTCTCCCAATCATCTCTTAATCCATATTTCCTCCATTTTGGATAAACCTAAGAACTCTAAACCCTTTTTACATTACTTTGCAATTGAATTCTCATTCTGAAGTCTTGGCACCAGTGAAAAGAAGAGGCCTTTGAAAAGAGAGGGAAGGGGCCAGCAGGTGGCATGGTGGTCAAGGGCGTTGGACTCCCACATGGCTATCACAGTTTGAGACCTGGCAGCTCTCTCTCTCTCTCGCTCTCTCTCTCTCTCTCTCTCTCT
>NW_006198176.1:57868-71231 GCF_000334495.1 Tupaia belangeri chinensis
AGATATACATATCTGTATATATATATATATATATATATATATATATATATATTCGTATATATATTCAATGGCATAGGTAAGTAGATAAAAATCCTCGGTATTAGAAAAACAGGTCATTTTATTTTCTCAAAGCACTGCATACCAAACAATAACTTGGTAAAAATTCTAAATTATTATTATTAGATGAATGTAGTTATTTGCCCAGCCACATAAGAGGAAAATCTTGAATAACCAATTGTCTAAACATAATTGCTAATGATTTCTACATAATATAAAGCACCGATGCAGTTTCCTAATTTTGTTTAGTTGAATTCTTGAGTTGTCAGGAAAGTCATGACACATTTTATATAGAAAAATACATCTGGCTTTCCATACATGTTAGTAAAATAGAGATGAATGAAATCAGAATCTAGTGAAAGAGTGACATACACTTTTTTAAAAGTTTTGAGGAAGGGACCAGCAGATGGCATAATGGTTATATCACTGAACCCCCACGTAGTCTATTGCAGTTCGAGTTCTGGACCAGCGGCTTAAAACACATCAGGCACGTGTGCATGTGTGCCCAAAATCCAGAGAGGAGACTAGAAGAGAAAGAACTGTGGTGTGGCCATCCCCCACAGAAGGTAATTTCTTGCTTTCTGTCTCTCTGTCACTCCAGCAAGCGCAAGTAGGCTATAGCAAAAATCTCTCCAAAAAAAAAGTTTTGAGGCAGATGGTATATTTTATTAATTTTCTTGTTTTGGTAGGTTCAATGAGAAAATGCTGCAAAAAAATCTGTATGCTGGTATTTTCATTTTTAAAAAATACAACAAAACAATGTATAAAATCTCTTGTGTAAGCCAGTTCAGTATCGGCCCAGAGATGGAAGCCAGATACCTGCTGCCAGGTTTCCCACCAGTCCTCCCCTCCTAGGTGAAAGGACCTGTGGCTGTCTGCCAACTTCACTTTACAAGATGTGAAGTCTACCTGGGCAACAAATCTGTCTTTGCGGGGAAGAGCCTCCATCCAGCCGTTGCCTTCATCATGAACAGAAGTTGGTAAAAGGCTTAGACTTCTCTATGTTATGGCATCCATTTCTTGTGGCTACTCTAATAGATTACCACAAACGTGGTGCCTTAAAAGAACAGAATTTATTTCTTCACAGCTTTGGAGGCTCCAAGTCCAACATCAGTTTTATTGAGCCAACATCAAGGTATCAGCAGGGTCATGCTCCCTCCAGAGGCTCTGCAATTTCTGGCCTCTGGTGTCTCTATCACCCTAATCTTTGCCTCCATGGTTATATGGCCTTGTCCTCTACCGTGTGTGTGAAATATTCCTCTGCTTGCTTTTTATAAAGATAGTATGACTGCATTAAGGGTCCAACTGCATAATGCAGAATACACAGACTAATCTCCCCATCTCAAGTTCCTTAATTTAATCATGTCTGCAAAATCCTTTTGGCCATATAATGTAGCATTAGCAGGTTCCAAGGATTAGTATGTGGGTTTTGAAAAAAGAACTATTTTATTTAACTTTACTTATTTATTTATTTACTTATTATTATTATTATTATTATTATTATTTAATTTGACTAGAGAGGAACAGAGTGTGTGTGGGAGGGGGCAGGGGGGAGAGAGAGAAAGTAAGAAAGCAGGTTGCCAGGTCCAAGACTCGAACTGCAGTCAGCCACATGGGAGTCCAGTGCTCTTAACCACCACACAACCTGCTGGTCCCAGTATGTGGATATTTTATGAGGTGCCATTACATAGCCTATTTGTAGGTATCTCATATAACAAAACTAATGATATACAACAGTTCATAAAATCTGCCGATTTCCTTCTCCTTGATTCTCAAGAAACAATATAGCAAAGTATAAATAAGTCATATGTCAAACATCATATATTCTATAATTGCATCATTCCAGGACAAAATTAAAAAGACATTTAAAAAGAGCCCAAGGCCAGTCCCCTAGCTCAACAGCTAAAGGAGGTGGATCCTACATGGCCAACTGCAGTTTGAGTCTCAGTCCAGCAGCTTGAAAAACAACCTAGGCATGTGTGTTTGTGTGCCCCAAATCTTAATAGGATGGAGAAATCAAGGAAAAAAGATCAAGGTGTGACCACACCCCATTGAGGGGTACTCACCCTCTATTTGTATCATGCACATACATAAGTATACGCACCCTCTGGAGGGGAAAAGTAATTTTTTAAAGTCCAGATTGTGTGGGGCCAGCAGATGTCACAGCAGTTACGTTGCTAGACTCTCACATGGCCAATCATGGTTCAAGTCCCAGATCTGAGGGCTTGAAACTCATGCCAAGCATGTGTACATGCATGCCCAAGATCTTGGGAGGAGAATGGAGGAGAAGGGATTGTGGCATGGTCAACCCCCCATGAGGGGAGGGGAGTGATTTCTCACTTTCCCTCTCACTGCCTTTGTCTCTCTCTCCCTCCAGCAAGCATTCACACCCTAAGACAAAAACCTCTTTAGAAAAAGTCCAGATGTGATGGTATGATGATGATGCCCAATAAATTTAAATATTTAACATGCTGAATCATACCTTTTTCACTCTCTAAAAAACATACTTTAATAAAAAAAAAAGATAGGGGGAAAACAGAGACACAGCAGTAAAATGCAACTTTCTGTAGGACTGATCTATATGGTAAGGTTCTCTGTTTGTGACCAGAAATCTTCCTGAATACATCAGGCATGATCTGAGACTGACTGAATGCTGAGAATGGATCAGTGTCAAGATTTTATTGGAGGTGTTTCTCGGTCTCTCTCTCTGAAGAAATAAATTTAAAAACATCTTAAACACATTTGATTAGCAAGTTTAGAAATGGAGGATTACTAGAACTGCTAGAAACAGACATCATCATAACATGTATTTATTGAAACTACCAAATCTCATGCTAGAAATCATTATTCTAGAGTAGCAGTAAGGTGTAATGAAGAAAAATCAAGCTCTCTAAAATGAGAGACCGTGATTTGCACTCCAGCCTTGCCCTGACTGAGTGACTTCAGACAAGCACTTATCTTCAACTTCTAAATCTGTTATGTGAGAGATATCCCTGGGCCTTTGCTTGCCAATCAAGATTCATAATGAAGTATACTTAAGCCCCTAATTCTTTAGCTGGTACAAGTCCAAAGTAATCCTTTCTCTTTTGTTACCAGTTCCTGAAGAGGTTGCGGCCTGCCACCCTCTGCTTGTTGGGCTATCTCCAGCATCATATCCACTGGGCCACATGCACACAAAACATACACATACACACACAGAAAACAGAAACAAAAACTCTACTGAAAGCTTCCCACTATCTTGCTCCTTGCTTCTCTTTCTCTCCCAATCATCTCTTAATCCATATTTCCTCCATTTTGGATAAACCTAAGAACTCTAAACCCTTTTTACATTACTTTGCAATTGAATTCTCATTCTGAAGTCTTGGCACCAGTGAAAAGAAGAGGCCTTTGAAAAGAGAGGGAAGGGGCCAGCAGGTGGCATGGTGGTCAAGGGCGTTGGACTCCCACATGGCTATCACAGTTTGAGACCTGGCAGCTCTCTCTCTCTCTCGCTCTCTCTCTCTCTCTCTCTCTCTCTTTCTCTCTCTCTCTCTCACACACACACACACACACACACACACGGGTCAAATATAAATAAATACATAAATAAATAAATAATGTTAAATAAAAATAATCTTTAAGAAAAGCAAGAGAGAGAAGGAGTCATGCAGATAGGTCTAGGGCTCTGTCTCCCCAAAACCTTTTTTACCAGGACATTTTTTTGAAGCTTTTTTATTTTTTTTCCATGAGAGAGAGAGACAACACCCCTTACAGGGTTTGATGTTGCAATTGACCCCAGTCTTCGAACATGGGCACACAAGTGCCCAGCAGACTCAGGGAGATCTGTGGAAGCAGTGGAAATGAACCTAGAACACTCCCATGTGGGTCAGCCTCAGAGAACCTTGCATTGTACCACTGTACCACCACCCAGCCCCTTCACCTAGAAATGTCTTCAAACCAAAACAGTTCTCTTCCTAAGAGAATTTTTTATTTTGTGTCAAGATGATCAAATATTTTTAACCTTACCATATTTTAAACATTATCCACTAATACTAATAATATCCACTCAAAAAGGAAGTTATAAAAATTTAAAGAGAAAATGTAAAATAATTTAGCACAGAGTGATACATATTATGGTCTTAATAAATATTATTGTTATTATTACTATTACTATTATGCTACAGGGATTTAAATTATATCCATATAAATAAAAGCCATATATGAAAATCTATAGTCAATATTCTTAAATAGACTACAAAAATCATTGAAGTTGAAGTCATAGTTATATTCAATGCTATATTCTAAAGGGTTGTCATGCATAAACACAAATGCCAATGAATTCTACTCTGAAAACAATTTTGCATAGCTTTATTTTTAGTTTCTCAAAAGTGGCCTGATTCTTTTTTCCCTGGATAAAAAAAAATTCCTTCTGAAATTCCTAATATAGCAAATAAAGAAAGAACACTTCTGATTTCAGTCAAATATTATTTGAGTAAGGGTAGAACAGGCATACAGATGAGGATGAAAACTAGAAATGTAAATCTGACTCAGAATCAAACTTAGTGCTTAAGAATGAGCAATAATATTCACTATGTGAATAACTTACCATTGATCCTCTTTCTTTTCCCTTTATGCAGCCTTTGTAAGTAATGTCTTCCTTTACCACTTCAAATAGGGTCATGCATGAGAATCTCTAAGCTATATTCAATCCATGAATTTTGAAAATGACAGGTAAAGAACAGCTAATGGTGAAAATTAACCACTAGTTCCATTGGTCTCAATCCATCAGAGTTATAAAGGAATTTATATGGTCACCCAAAGGCTCATTTCTCTTTTTAGCAGTCCTTTAATAACAGTATTTAATTAATATATACCATGACACTAATGAAAAATAATATGCTATCTAACAGAATTAGGAATAAAGCAGATCTACTCAGTATTACTCAGCCACAAGAGAATGTCGTCTTCGAAATGCCAAGTCTTTTGCTGAGGAGACAAATTTGAAAGCAGTCCCACAGCATGAAAACAGAGAACACCACGGTGCCAAGAAGCCAGCACACTTACAGGAAACTTCCACAAGATTATTCATACAATGGTTGTAATGGACCAAGTCCAGGAGGAAGAACACATAATCAAAAGCTAAGTTTTACTTCTTTGATCCTGCAGAAGAAATGACACTCAGACCTTAAGGGAAAAAAAGATGGATGAATGGAGATGTGTATATATATATATGTGTATATACATATACATACACATAAAGAGACAGAAATAGATATAGGTACAGGTATTGATTTTTAAAAAAAATACTCAAAGCAAACAAAGAAGTAAAATGTGATGCCACGAATATGTTACATGCTTCCCATAGCAACTTTCAATAGTCAAAATGGCTTTTCTCTAAAGAAGTGACACCAAAGCCTTTATAAAAACATGTTACTTTCCTTTTTTTCCTACAATAATCATCTTTTCCATTTTACGTTCTCGGTTATTTGTCTCAAATGCCATTTTTAAACAACCAACAAAACATGAAAACAACCAACAAAAATCAAATCCATTAAGTCATTTTAAAAAGGTGTTCACATACAGAGTTTGCTAAGGGAAAATGTTCGTATCTGGTGAACAACGTGTATATCCTCGGATTGCAGGATTGAGCCCAGGGATGATGATAACCAGGAGAACCAGACATCACACGCTGCTAAAAATAAGCTGATGCCAAAGCTACCAGACTTAGCTCCTAAGTCTCTAAAATGACAAGAAGTCATGCTGTTTCTAGTTTCTAGTCATGGATATTTGACAAGTCTTCTCATATATCATCTAGAATATCACCACTGCTTAACTAAAAGCTGAGTGGATTTTTTTTCTTAAGAGGGTGATATGAAGAGTGAATAGCTCTAAATATATTATGAGGTTCCAACATGCCCAAAGCCTGTAATTATTTTCTGTGATTCTATGATTAATCCTGTGTTTTACTGACATGCCATGGGCAATTTGGGTAGAATTTGTGCTGTTTTGAACCGGAGTTCATATCTCTGTGTTTTTATGTTATTAATTTCCCATGCAATTTGTGACAGAAGCTAAAGATGGGGAGTTGGAGGTGGGGAGGAAAAAAGTGAATCAAGATTGGATTTTCTTGACAAACAGACCACTGCTATCAACTGTTTCCATGGTGAACAATTTCCTCCACTTTAGAGGCCAGAGGACCCAGATAGGCCAGGGCCCAAAGTTCACAAACACTTGATTTAATTCTGAGAGTTATTTTAAAAGACTGCTAGTCTCAGAGTTCTCTACAAAAATAAAACCAAATAGACAATAAAGCTACTTATTCATGGGAGAGAGACCAGACTACCCCGGGATTCTGATACAATGAAACTACATTACTGAAAAAGACTGATGATCCTCATTTTCAGTATTGCATGGCCCACCTCCTAAAGACTAATTTAGGCCATACTGTTTTACAGATAATAAAACTATTAAGTTCTCACAGGGCCAAAGATTCAGCTGAAGTCATTTAATGATTCTGTATCATTTTCTGAAGAATCTTACCTGAAAGAACATGCTGTCTTTTTGGAAAACTATTCATTTCTTCTACTTAACACAGAAATTCACATTAAGCTTTTTGACCCCAAAAGAGTAGGCTAAAACTTCAATCACAACTCTTGAACATACTCGGATATGACAAAATATTTTCCCTATTGTTCCTCATATTACTACAATCTCACAAGAGTTTCTAAATACCTTGAACATAGTTCTATTTCACTTCTGTAGTTAGCAATTTGGAGATCATTGTGGATTTTGGAAGCTACTAATTGTCTGAAGAAAAGAGAAATAACGTCACTGGGACACATTGGCACACTGAAGGCAAGAAAAAGCCCTTAATTGCTGTGACTTGGGAGCAAAGGGAGGGAAGCAAATGAACATGCAATAGAGAATTTTAAAAAGAGGCGTGTGAAGGTGTTAGAGAATGGAACACATTCAACTCTCATTTCTCTAAGTCTGTAATTACCACCTGGCCCAAAGAACAAGCAGTGATTCTCCATAATCTATCTGTTGCCATTAGCTAAAATAGCTCTTAAATACTTGACGTCAGCCTCTTTTTTGCCTGAAACAAATTGTGATAGAGGGTGTCTTTTTAATTTTTTTTTAGCAAAATTTTTGCTATAGGGTGCACGTGCATGCCAATAAGACACAGAGAGAAAATGATAAATCACCCCTTTGGGGGAGGAAGGTAATGCCGCATTCCCTTCTCCTCCATTCTCATCTTGGGATTTTGGGCATGCACACAAGTAGCTGGTGTGAGTTTTAAGCTGCCAGGTCCAGGACCTGAACCATGGTCGACCACGTAGGAGTCCAGTGACATAACCATTATGCCATTTGCTGGTCCTGGGAGAGGGTGTCTTAAATTTTGACTCCAATTATCGATCATTACAACCATAATTTTTAAATTTTTTTATTGCTCAGATTGTGAAGACCAAAGGTGAGTGACCATGATTCTGTTCGAGCCTGTTTTCTTTAAGGAAAGGTCTGAAGTCTATTACTAAGACGAAAGCCCTCACTGCTTTACATTGCAGGGATCCCTTTCACCTTCACCCTCGCTCATCATATCACCATTTCTTTCCTTCTTTGATGGAAGGGGAGGAGACCAGTGACAACAGTCAAAGCTGATTCTTCCTGCCTTCAAAAAACATTTTCTATCATTTACCTCAGAAGTTGTTTTAATAGTGTGCCTAATACTCCCATCCACCCTACAAATGAGTCAAAATAAGTGAGATTACTATATATGTCATTCCTTTTCTGGATAAAAAAGAAGCAACCTTCTACTTTCCCAGAAATCAA
Source organism: Tupaia belangeri chinensis (assembly GCF_000334495.1). NCBI lineage: Eukaryota > Metazoa > Chordata > Mammalia > Scandentia > Tupaiidae > Tupaia > Tupaia belangeri. The sequence continues at coordinate 65,735 of NW_006198176.1, forward strand.
ATAATTCAGATTAGCACTATGAAACTAGTTTTTGACCAGAACACTCTGATATCCATAAAACTCTGGATATATAACCAGCTAGCAAAAAAGTGCTATTAGATATCAATAATCAATCAATATTTATAAAGTTTAGACCAACAACTACTGATGACCAATTTATCACTGTTCTATTTTTAATTTACTTGTTTTTAAGTTTTGGTTTTTTTTTTTACTTCTATGAGAGAGACAGATCTACAGACAGACAAAGACAGGCACCTCCAAAAAGGATCTTTCATGCCAAAATCCACCCCAAGTTCTCTCCTCTTATTTATTTATTTATTTATTTATTTATTTATTTCTGTAATTGATATTTTTATTTTAGGCTGCAAAAACAAGCATGCAAACAAACAACAACATTTAAAAAAAAAAAAAAACTTGACTTAGGCTTGTCAAATGATGTAAATTCATCTTTTCCAGGGAAGCAGAAGGTAGACCGGTGCAGGTTATCCTCAAGGCCACATACATCCTGCTTCGGTGCTGCCTGTATTCTGCTGGGTTTTGATCCTTCTTTGAGTCATTGTTAGGATCATTTTCGTCATCTCCTTCTTCCCCTTCCTCATTTGCTTCTTCACTTCTGTATTCTGCTGGGTTTTTGATCCTTCTTTGAGTCATTGTTAGGATCATTTTCGTCATCTCCTTCTTCCCCTTCCTCATTTGCTTCTTCACTTTCATCATAATCATTGTCATCATCTTCAATTGCTTCTCCAGTAAAGTAAAACACTGATCTTGGGATTATACGTTCATATAAAAAGTGACCAAATCAAAGTCGGTAGCAAAGATTGTTTCAGCACTACCATCCGATCTCCACTCTCAAGCACTTCAGGAGGGGCAAAAAAAATTAAAGAAGTAGTCACTGGAAACTGTTTTTAGTCACAGTACAAACTGCCCCATATCACTTGTGTTTCTGCTTCTTCTTAATGGTTTTTGAAGTGACCTTCTTTCCTTTTTTCCAATCTTTTTGGCACCCTGTACAACCCATAATTTCTGGTCCATCAAAAGAAAAGGGATCAGAAACATCTAGTTCTGACCTCATTCTATGTATCTTTCTCAACACTTCATTTGTAAAATATTCACTGGGTTCAAAGGGAAATTTTAAGATAAAGCTCATTGGCTAGCCAGTAGCTGAGACCTTCACTTTAATGTCTTTCAAGTGCTCCAGAATAGGTACACCATGTTCCTGAATCACATCACTGAGCAAGTCAACATTCTTAAAAACAGTCAACCACAACTCAGGAATTCCTTTAGGGTCTTCTCTTTCTAAAAAAATCGTTAAATCTTAGCCTTTTCTTTTGGCTCTTGTGAAATTTCATCCTCCTCATCCTGTTTCCATTCACATTCTTTTTCTGTAGGATCATAAATTGCATTAATGATCTCAAACTGCTTATCAAATAGAGGCTGATAGAGAACAGCATACTAACTTTCAAGATCATGAACATCCTCATAAAATTTGGCCTCTATCTGTGCACATTTGACTTGAAGGTTTTTCAGACCATTCACTTGTCAAACTACTGTCAAGCTTTCAATGTATCCTGTTGGTGTTTTTACCAGACCATCAAGTCTTTCTTGAAGGGCTGCAAGAATCAAAGGATTTTGCATCATCTGAACAGTCAGCTGGTACACTTTGATTTTTGTTTCTTCACCAGTTACTTCTACTTCTTCAACATCATCCAAATCTTGATCAAGTTCAGACTGTTCTTTGTTGTCAATGACTGCCATGTTGTAAGACCTTCAAATATCAGCCACTAATATGGAGAGTCAGATGGCGGGAGGTGCATAGGCAGTGACAGCAGCAGCGGCATTTTCCTCTTTTTAAGAGGGGCATGAAGCTTTGTACAATGTGTCCATAACATTACAAGGTCTCATTCGAGATTCTTAACTCTTTCAAATAAAAGGAATCAGATTAGGGTAACAGACAAAGAAGACTAATTGATGGGCTATAAAGATTTCTAAACACTAGGCCAGCAATTTAAAGGTTAAGGGAGCAGGATCCCACATGGCTGATGGTTCGAGTTCCCATCCTGGCAGCTTGAAAGACATGTGTGAGCCATGTCCAAGATCTCAAGAGGATGGAGAAATGGAGAAAGGATTACAATGAGACCATATCCCACTGGGGAGTGCTTTCTCACTCTCTCTCTTCTCATTCTCTCTCTCTCTCTCTCTCTCTCTCTCTCTCTCTCTCTCTCTGATGAGTACACACACCCTCTGACAACTAAAAAAAAATTTCTAAACACCAAATAATAATAAATAACAAAAAAGACAACTTTTTATAAATGTGAATTTTACTACTACATTTGTCAATATGAAAGTAATTCTAAATTTGGAAACTGCTAATGGTATAGGGGGAAGAGGAGAAGTAACAAGAGTACAATAAGTTGTCATACCAAGACAAGAAAAAGTTCAAAATTGCAATAATTTGGGAGCAAAAACTCGGAAGCAAATGAACGTACAACAGAAAATTTTAAAAATAGGGCCAGATAGTGACATGGTAGTTAAGGCTTCTGGACCCCACAGGGCCAACCGAGTAGCTTGGGTCCTGGACCCAGTGGCTTGAAAAACATGCTGGGCATGTGTGCATGCATGTACAAAATTCCAAGAAGAGAATTAAGGAAAAAGGACTGTAGTGAAGCCATCCCCCTGAGGAGTATAATTTCTCATTCTTACTCTCTCTCTCTCTCTCTCTCTCTCTCTCTCAAGCACAGAGGCCCAAAAGCAAAAACTTAAAAATATTTTTAAGAGGTATGACAAAAAAGATCCCATATATCTTTCCATATATATGAAAGGTAGAGAATAGAAAAATCTGTAAAGAAAAAAATATATTAATGGTTACCTAGAGCTGGGATTGAAGGCATTCAGGGTGATAGTTAAAGAGAAAGGTGATAAAAGTGTTCTAAAATTGATTGCAGTGACAATTGCACAGTTCTATGAATTTACTAAAGACCAATGAATTATATGCTTCAAAGTGGATGAACTAGATGGTATGTAAATTACATCTCAATAACACTATTACCAGAAAAAGGCATATGTGGGTACTAGAAAACAGAACACCAGAAATGGCCCCATAGCCTAGTGGTTAGGAGAGCCAGATCCCTCACGGTCAACTGTGGTTTGAACCCCAGCCCCTAAAAAACAGGCCAGGCCTGCAATGCACGTGTGCCTAAAATCCTGACAGGATTGAGAAATAGAGGAGAAAGGATTCCAATATGACCACAGTCTATCTTTCAGTCTGTCTGTCTCTCTCACATACACCAGTACCCTCTGGCAATTAAAAAAAAAGAGAGAGAGAGAGAGAGAAGAAACAAAAAAAATAGAAGCCACATCAAGTGAGTGATTTAGTAAGGGAATAAAACATTTGGGGAACTGGATACTATGAAGAGCATCACCTCTCCTCATGCCACTAATCTTCATGCTTACCATTCAATTCTTTTTTTTAAAAAAAAAAGAGGTTTTTGCCTTAGGGTGTGTGCACCCAATGGGGAGAGAGAGAAAGGCAGTGAGAGGGAAAGTGAGAAATCACCTTTCAAGGGGAAAGACCATGCTGCAATCCTTTCTCTTCCATTCTCCTCCCAGGATCTTTGGTACACATGCACACGTACCCGATGTGATTTTCAAGCCACTGGGTTCGGGACTCGAACCACAGTAGGCTATGAGGGAATCCAGTGATATAACCACCATGCCACCTGTTGACCACACCTCTTTAATGCTTTGAGCCTTTATGATTCTTTCCAAATGATTTATATATATCATGCAATATTTCTGATCTACTCCTCATCAGTTCTTCTGATATGGTATGGTTTCATCTAGCGAAGAACTATTTATCCTAAAGAGTAGGGCACTCTTCACTTCTATCCATTTTCTTAGACTTTAAATATATCAGATCTGAAGTGGGTGAACTATTATTCTTCTCTCTCATTCGAACCCTGATGCTCTTAACATTTATCTCAATTTGCAATTACATATTCATTTGGTTTACCTTTTAATTGCCTTTTCCTCTACTGACTGTAAACTTCAGGATAGCAAGGACCATGTTGTTTCATGTCTCACCAAGTGCACTGGACAGTTTATGGAGAAAATAAGTATTTGTTGGATAAATGAATGCATTAAGAATGAATGAGCAGGACCAGCAGATTGCATAATTGTTACATCGCTGGACTCCCATGAAGACAATCACAAATTGAGTCCTGGACCCAGAAGCTTGAAACACACTGGGCATGTGTGCCTGCGTGCCCAAAATCCCAAGAGGAGAATGAAGGAGAAGGGACGGATGCATGACCATTTCTGACTCTGACTCTCTTTCTCCCTCTGTCTCTCCAGAGAGTACACCCTATAGCAAAAATCTCTGTAAAAAAATAATAAATGAATGAATGAATGGACACTGCAACCTACGCCTTACAAGATTTCACAAGATACAGAAAACAAAACAGTCAAAAATAGGTAAATAAGAAAGCATTTAAACATTATGATAAAGATAAATATTCCACTTTTCTCATGTTTGCATTCTGTATTAAAAGTCAGAAGTAACAACTAGTTATAAGTATATGTATATACCTTTAGATACATTAGTACGAGAATAGCCTAATAAACGTCTGTTTTGTAGGTTCTATAGACCTATGATTGCCATTAAAAAGATGAGTAAATTAAAGTTCAATTAACTTCAATTAATTTAAAATCTAGCATGAGATTATGATATAATTTAACAATTCTGGAACGACAGAGAGAGGAAAGAAAACAAGTCTTCCTACACAAACAAGTCTTCCTACGCATGTGAGGGAATAATTTGTATAGCACATATCATTCAAGTGTTTTCTGATAAAATCTCAGTGTCAAAGAAAACCTAAGAGTCCAATAAGGACTATATTTACATTTGGATATTATAACAAAATGTATTCAGTACCTTCTTCAATAGTCATACAAATAATAAAGAGGAAAAGGACATGGGAATCAAAACCCAATCTTCTTGCTACAATTACAGCATCATTCTCTTCAACATATTCTAAAGGATTAAGGATGTGTGTTGTGTTTTCTATCATTAAAATACACATAGGGTCAGATCCATTGTGGATATGAGAGTCAGATCTCACATGGCCAACCATGGTTCGAATACCTGCCCCAGGAGCTTAAAAAACATCCCAGATCTGTATGCTTGCATGTCCAAAATGGTGACAGGATGGGGAAATGGAGAAGGGATTGCAGTGTGACCACATTCCATTGGTGAGTGCCTTCTCCCTCTTTTACTCCCACTTTGTCTCTCTGTCTCTCACAGGCAAGTGTGCATAACCTCTGCTAATAAAAAACAAAAAAAAATAAAAAATAAAAAATAATAATAAATGGAGAAAAGTGAGTTCTGATAATCAGATAATGCAGTATAACTATATCATCAGTGGAAAAGTATCTCCTCAAAGTCCTATTAGAATGGCAAGGAGGGGGAAAAGGGAAGGGAAACAGAGAAAGAGAGAAAGAA
>NW_006198176.1:71249-81208 GCF_000334495.1 Tupaia belangeri chinensis
GAGAGAGGAAAAAGAAAGATCATAGCAAGAGATAGAAAAGGAAAGTGAGTTCAAGGCTCTATTGCATTAGTTATAAGGAACAAGGAGAAATGGCATAATTAAAGGCCCACGAAGACAATATTTTATCTAACACCTATAATTCAGGTAAAACATGCCATACAGCTCTCTGAATATTCCTTCCCTGTTCATAATCAAGTGCATTACTAACGGCAGAGACCTTGAGGAACAGCTTTGCAGCTACTCCAAGGAATCTGCACATTGTTGAGCTGGTGTCCTGAGAAATCTGTAGTTTTGTCAAAGCTTCATAGACCTCAGGGCTTTTCAACTTGCTGGAGTCAATACTAAGGTCTCGAATATCATCCAGGCCCAACCCCACTTTATTTTAGAGATGAGAACATCAAATCTAGAGAAATTAAATCAGTTGATCCATATTATAGCTAACAGCACATCATTTCTGCTTAGTAGTCTGAAAAGAGTTTGGGGCACCAATTAAATTCCTCATGGTTAACTAGACAATAAAATAATCTTTTCCATATGCCCAGTGGTTTCCCAGCCCAGTTGTTGACTTTTTGTTTTTGTTTCTGTTTTTGTTTTTGTTTTTATAAAGATACAAGTTTTGCAAGAATTGGGGCCCAGTCCCTAAGAAGCTGCACTGGACTAGCTTGACTGACAAGCTCCTGGTTTGCAACCACCCTGCTGTATGACCAAGTGGTTGAATGCTGAGAATACTAATTTTTCCTACTGCATTCTGATTGCTCAATAAATGAAAAATTTATTATAAAACATTACCTTTTACTGAAAGTGAAGATACAACTTAAAAATTGTTAGCGCTCTTAATCATCTACTAAATTTTAAAACTCATTTTTATAAAACAGCCAAAATTGCCTTCAAAATTAGTGAAGTACACAAGAATCAAGAGGAAAAAACATAATGCCACCAAACAATTTTAAATTTTTTCAAACAATAATCACATTTTAGATAAAATTTAAAATGTAGTCAAAGTCACAATCCAAGGTTCTGCAAAGAAAAACACTACCAGACTAACTGAAAGAGTGGTTTCAAAACTCTTCAATTTTCTTTGCGTGGAGTCTGAAATTCTGGCCTCTGGAGTTACTCTTCATTAAAGCATTAACGCTGGTGGGTCATGTTAAATAAAATGTGTAACCAGGAAGAAACAATGCATGAGGCCATCAGCCCTGATAAACAGACTAATTCTGATTACTTTATTAGATTAGTCGCTGGACACTTTCAAAATCAGAGAATCGTGTTCCCCAGTTAATGGTCTTGAGCAAGCAAACCTCAAATTAAAGAAGCAAAGAATGGAGTTAACAAACCAAAGCCAGCAGCACGGTGTTGAGGAGTGGAAGGGGGCAAATGTGTCTCTAGACAGCCTGAAAACCTAGAGGAGATATGAGGAAGAGATTCTCCTAGGGTCACAGATTTCAAAGCATTAATAACATTGGACACCCAGATAAATTTAAATTTCCGATAAATAATAAATAATGGGGTAGTGTATATACATGTCCTATGCAATACTGGGGACATGTTTATACTAAAAAATGATTTCTTGATAACATAAAGTGAGATTTGACTGGACTCCTGTATTTTATCCCGCAACCTAAACATTGGTGAAGAGGAGCATAAACTTTCAAGTCTTCCCAACTATGATTCTTATTCCCGCTTCACCCCTGACCTTACGCAAATTCTCTGTATTCACTGAGGGTCACCAGGAACCTAAAAAAATTGTTGGGAGGACAAAATTAGATAATATTAAAATGTCTTTGTATTAAGAACTATACATTTATTATCTTGCCCTCATGTACTTAATTTTATCTGGGACTGACTTGGACTAGGAAAACACTTTTCATGCAGACTGATCATTTTAATCCCAGTTGCTCCATCTTGAACCCAGGGAGTACGCAAGTTATTTTAAAACCTTAGTTTATCGTTGAACTACTGCTATCTTTAATCCAAACAGAAAATACAGTTTGATTTGGGGAAAGTGTTTAGAGCGAATTGATAGCCAGGAGTAATAAACCCTTCACCTTCAGAAATTGGTAGTTTCCACAGAAGGATTGGACTTTCTGTGGCCAATAAACTAAAGTGAAAAATCTCCAGCCAACTGTAATAAACACAGAATTGAAAGCTAATAAAACACCACAGGGCATTTCAAGGTAACTCAGCAGGAGAGAGCTCACCAATATAGATGTGTTTACAGATGGTGACTAAAGATATAATAATTAATCTGCTTTTGAACTAATGAACAAATCACATGCTTCCTTAAAAATACAAAGCACAAAGCTCTTAGCTGCTAATTAAGTTCCGAAGTGGAATAAACACTTGATTTGCAGTAAAGGATAAGGCTCATAAACAGTAATATACAGCTATCCAAGTCTTGCCTGTCTGACTCAGAAAAAAACAAATACCCTATTCAGGATGTAAAAATTAACCCAACACTATCATTCACCTTGGTTTGCAAGTCTTAACAAGATCCAAGATAATTTACTATTAGAGGCAATGTACTTCCTTAAGGACCTTTTACAGAAGAACTCCTCTAAATTGACTATAAGAATACTAAATGCAGTACTTCAAAATAATGATGATAATATTTAAAGCTTGTGCAAGTTCAACCACAGAAAACAGAAATTAGTCAATACTATCGGGTCATCAGGAAAGTCATGGCATATTTTTCTATGCAAAAATGCATCATGACTTTTCCTATGACCCAACAGAAATCCAATATATCAGTTATTCTCTATCTCCTTCATAACTGTATAGATTGTAACACAGTATACCTTGCTCATAGAGCAAAGAAGGAAGAAGACAGGTAGACAGACAAACGGATAAATGTGTCAGATAAACCTAGTGTGGTCAAACTATAGCCCAAGGCCCACAATTATTCACATTTTTAAATGTTTTTTAAAAATTAAAAGACAAAGATTGCATAACACATAAAAATTATATGAAACTAGAAACATAAGGAAGTTGTCCATAGACAAAGTATTATTGGAGCACCGCCATGCCCATGTGCCTGACTATTGTCTGTGACTGACACTCTGTTACAAGGGCAGGGTACTCATCACACAGACCATATGGCCCACAAGGCCTAAAATATTTACTGCCTTACCGATTGTAAATACAACTTGTATGCCAAGTCCTGAGATACTTAAGTAGATAGATGACACAAACTGTGATACTATTCTGCATATCCCAAAAGGTTTCCAAAACATAGTAATTAAAATCACTATAGGACACTGGAATTTACTTTACCATTACTTAAAAAACAAACCTCATCAATTATGAGTCTGAACTTATTTCACTGCTGCATTTGATGTATAGATATACTTTCCCTTGGAAAATAGACATCCAAGAAAGGCCGAGGGAGCTAGCAAGTGTTGTGGTGGTTAAGGTGCTGGACTCCCACACAGTCAACTGTAGTCTGAGTCCTGGACCTTACAACTTAAAAATCACACCAGGTTCATGTGCATGTGTGCCCAAAAACCCAAGAGATAAATGGAGGAGAAGGAAATTGGTGTGGCTATGCCGCCCAGGGATTGATTTCTCATTTTCCCCCTCTCTGTCTGTCTCTGGTAGTGAGTGCATGTGTCCTTTATTTATTTATTTATTCAATTTTTTTTTTTGGAGAGTTTTTTGTTTGTTTGTTTGTTTGCTATAGGGCACGTGTGCTCGCCAGACAGAGAGAAACAGAGAGACAGAAAGCGAGAAATCACCCCCCAGCGGGAATGGCCACACCGCAATCCCTTCTCCTCCATTCTCCTCTCGAGATCTTGGGCACGCACGCACACGCACCCAGCATGAGTTTTAAGCCACCAGGTCCGGGATGCGAACAGCGGTCGACTACATGGGAGTCCAGCGACATAGCCATTACACTAACTGCTGGTCCCTACATGTGCCCTTTAAAATAAAGAAAAAAAAAAAGGAAAAAGAAAAAGAAAGAAAGAAAAGAAAGAAAGGCATAGAAACTCAAACTACCTTTCCTTTCCTCTCGGCAAAAGACTTCTTTGTCTCTCTATCACCTTCCATCATGGCTCTACAATATTTGATGTGATCTTCACAGGCCTTTCCCTCCTCCACTTTTTTTTTTTTTTTTTTTTTGAGAATTTTTGCTATAGGGCCCATGCGCTTGCTGGAGAGACAGAGATAGAAAGCAAGAAATCACACTCCCTCCCCCCCTGGCCACGCCACAATCCCTTCTCCATTCTCCTCTTGGGATCTTGAGCATGCATTCACGCGCCAGGCACGCTGCCTGGCTTGAGTTTCAAACTGTTGGGTCCAGGACCCAAACCATGGTAGGCCACGTGGAAGTGCAGTGCCTTAACCACTATACCACCTGCTGGCCAGCCCTCCTCCAGTTCTTGATCCTGACTTATACTGCAGCAAATCCTGCACAGTGTCCCTGTGGCAGGAATGGATAGATAAAGGCTGAGATCTAGGGTAGAAGACAGAGGATCACTTCATTCCCTCCTTCTCCTGTAGCTGTTCCTGTTCAAGTACCTCCCCAAAATACTTTTCCCCATCTTCTCACCAAATCTGGCTATTTCTAAAAAATATGAATAGATCTTACTTCGGTATTCTGGACTCAAGGAAGAATTATTAATACGTGTATACACTTTTACCTTTCTCTACAGGTCTAAGAGAAAAAGAATGGGAAGGGTGGAGAAGCTCTCTCCCAGCTAGCACCATTATCAATTTTCTCTGTCACTATCGATACTGGAAAAAAGAAATTAGTGAGGTTATCTGTTCTTTTTTGGATCAGAAGCAAAAGTGTAACAAAAATGCAGTGATATTATGTGCTATTCTATAATAGAATGACAGAAACCCACAGTTGGGAGCAGGGCAAGTGGAATGGATCATAACACGCTCTTGGATTCTCAAAAGAAGTGATATGAGCTGCCCAACACCAACAAACTCTTCCTGGAGTTTACAGTATCAGAAGCCCTTACCTGTCTGCATCATCCCTACCCCAACCCACAGCATTTCACATGGAATTACACAACTCAAGAGAGCTGGGAAGGACTACTGAAGATTCACCATTCTACACTCTGTGTCTAAAATACTGCTCATAACAAAGTGGGTGTCCTATGATGTTTGCTGAATGAATAAACTGAGGAGCAAATCATTATATCCTATCTCTTTATTTCCTAGAAACTAGAGTTTGGGGAGAAAAATCACATGACAGTTTCAAGAACCTACAGTTTACTGAAGAGCTAAAATTAAAACTCAGATTTAATGACCTGGCCCTTACTCCAGGCTGCCACTTTGTGGTGATAAACAGTATGAAAAATATGGATAACATTTCACCCAACAGATACGCCATCTTCTCTTCAACAACAGAGCTCCAAATTAGCTCAGCAATGTGCTCAGAGTGGCCATGTAGTCACTCCAAGCAGATAAACTATAATAGTCTTAACCTTGGACTCTAAGCCACTTCTAACAATCTGATTCTTAGTGGCCAGCGATTGGCTTAGGGCAGGCTTGTGACTCCGAGTTCAGGTCAATGGCACATAAAGGGAAATAAGTTGGAGAGAGGCCTTCTTAGGCCTCTTTTCCTATTTAATAAGATTAAGAGACAATTCCTTACTCTATTGCCTTTGAGAGGTTTGTGAGGCTGTATGTGTCCCTACAATGGACATCTTATTCACCAAGAGTTTATAAAGATTTCGAAGAACCTAACCTAACCTAGTAACCTGACTTTACTGAGCTGTTAAAATAACCAGTGCTGGAACTGTCTGCTCTAGACATCTTACGTGAGAGAATACACTCTATAGCTCAAGTTGATTAGTTTCTTGCTTACAACCAAGAGCATATTAACAAATGGATAGAAGACACTCTGTTCCTTGCCTTATTCCTACTACAATCTTTGCCCACATCATGGGGACCATAAACAACATCTTAAGGAAAAATTCTGATTTTCATTGCCAAAATGGCAGGAAGACTTTAAAATGCCCAATTCTACCCCAGTTAGGTTCCAGTCTATCCAAGCTGAACTCCAAGTGCATTTTGCCAATAGAAATATTATTATATATGTTGTGTGGGCCCCATGATGATTTTAGAGCAGAAATTGTACAATATGGTTTAAATAGGCTTTTGTAGGTTGGCCTGGAAACCTAACATTGTTTCTATGGAAAAATGTTTCAAACTCTAAACAACTCTGTTCCAAATGAACTTTTGAATGCAACCTATTTTAAATTGGGGGGATGCAAATTTATTTATAATTAAAAGGCACAGAGATGAAACTGAGCTATCAGTTGCAAATTTAGAGTTGGCTTTCTGGCTTTAAATTGATAAATGTTGTTTTGCCATTCTGGATAAAATAGCTTCAAATAAAAGGAGATTGTGACCTCTTGCACTACAAATAACAAGCAGCAAGATAACCTACCAGATTCCGTTTTAAAGTAATTTTCTGTTACAAGAAGGGGCTACCTTACAAATTAGTAGGTTTGGGGCTATTTATTAGGAAATAATCATCTATTGTGCCAAAACCTGTCATTGTAACTAATCTTTCTTTAGGGTCATTGGAAAATATTTAAAGCAATAATTTGAATGAGTACATGAAAACTTTATCCATAAAGAAAGAAATAAAATTAAAAAGTTTTTAGAAACCTAAGTAGCAGAAACCTCTGTGAGCATTTAAGGATGGATCCAAATTCTTAAAATTTTGTGTTCGAGTCAACCAACAACCACCACCTCCTTTCTAGTCCCCCATACTTTTCATTTCTTTATCCAGATACTAGAGATGAGGGTATTGTAGAAAAAGTACCTCCTAGTTATTGTGTCTCTTTTTTCCTCTATTTCCTCAGCTATAAAATGAAGATAATGCCATCTAAGTCCCAGAGACACTGTGACACTACATGCCATAGCAGCCCCATAGCAGTGCTATGCCTAAAACCTCCTTGAGAGTTCTATTACTTGTCATCTTCTCCCCCTAAAGAAAACTGCCCTGATATAACGTAAAAAAATTCTCACCAACCTACACACATAACTGACAACCAGAGTTTATTCCACTGGTAAACATGCATATGGTCTCTAGAGAAAGTCAATTCCAGCATTATCTTTCAACGGCTTGTGAAAATGAATTAACTTCTCTCTCCTTACCTTAAATAAAATATTACAAATGAACGCTATGGGGCTTCTCAATACTGTAATTACTGTAACTTGTATTTAAGTTCTGCTAAAACCATGGATTTCCAAGTTGGCTTCTGGGGAATTGGCATGTTGAAGAAACACATGGATAGCTTCATTTCATAAGAGGGTGGAAAGGAAGCACAACAATTAAAATTCAGATCAAGGTTTGATATGATACGGAAAACCTCATCCTTTCCTTAAGATCGCCTCATCTTTTCTTTGTACACTGTTAAGTTTCAGTGTCCACATTATAAAATTTTTAAACTTAAACATCAATTGTAATAACCAGTAAATGCCTGTAAAAATAATCATTATTGCACTTAGAAAAAGACAGTAGGAGTTAGACCTCAGTGTTCCTAATGCTCAGAAATTAACCTTGAAAAGCTAGAATTCATTCTTTTTGGGTAACTAGACTGCCACACTGAGCACGCCTCTGTGAATTGCTCTCTTAAAATGTTTAATGTTCAGATGTTAATTTAAACTGGTTTTCAACTCCTTGATAAATCATTTCAGTGTTTCGTTTGCATATACTTACTTATGGTACCTGCTATATTAACTATATATCCTATCTTTTCTCTTATTATTAAATCCACCAGTTGACAGATGAACACAGGTTCAATCAAAGAGACGCTTTCGTTCAGTGTGTTAATTATCACACGAAGCATCTTAAGCTACTGCCACAAGCCTCCAGAATAAAATCCGACTCTCTGAAAGTGTAAAATTCCAGAAGCCAGTAAAACCCTACACAGAGCAGCTATCTATATTTTTCAATGTACAAGTCCCAAAAGGCAGTATTCAAATGGGAGTTTGGGCAAAAATGTAATCTTATAGAGAGGAAGTAGTCTTGTCAATTTTCCTAAACCATTCTTTCCACTCCTAAAATTCAAGTTTTCAAGTACAATAATTCAAATTTTCTTTCCCCTACCTCTTATACTTCAGTAATCTCATTTATCTGTCAGGCTTTATCCCAAAACTGAGATTTATCAGTGACCAGAAATTTTAAGTAGGACATAGTTTCCTCATGAGGCTCTGTATACTTTTCTCCCCAAAGTGCAATTTGGTCTTTCTCACAGCTCTATATGTTCTGTTATAGTTTAAGTCCCAAATTTACCTTACTGCCGATGTGGAAGTAAAGTCTCCTCCTTAAGTACCCAAAAAGAGTCTTCAATTTCTCAACAACCAGCAAGCTCTACAAATCACCATCATACCCAAGAGAAGAGCAAATCAAATTGCTTTTGAAAGATACAAAGAGAAGCAAAAACTAAAAGCTCTCATTCTTAATCTAAAAACAATGCATATGTATGAGCATCACTAAAGTCTAAATATACATTTTGTATTTCACCCACACTGCTTATGACTACAGATTTTTGCCAAAAATATTACATTTAAGCATAATACCTCAACTTTTTTAAAATCTCCAAATCTCTCTTTCCTCCTCACTGCCTACCCCCTCCCAAATATACTACTATAAACTTCTGGTAAAGAACAGAAAATCTCATATTAAGAATGAAGAAACTAAAGTTAAGGAGACTTATCAAGGTAACAAAATAAAAAAGCTTGGTGTATCATAACTCAACTTAGGAGACTTTAAAGACTGGGATGGAACACTGGCTCTGTCTCCAGTGGACTGCTTATCATTGAAGAATTTATTAAACCTTTTGGAACCTCAACTACAAGATGGGCATAACACCTATATGATAGGTATGTATATTGATCAACCAAGAAAGAAGCTGTGAAGCAAGGTTCTTTAACCTCAGTACTTACCGATATGTTACCCACAAATGCAGAGAGTTGTCCAGTCCATTCTGGGATATTTAGCAGCATCCTGGTATCTACTCACTAGATGCCAGGAGCCCTTCCTCTCCCTGTTATGAAAAGTTACAATGTCTCCAGATACTGTCCAATATCCCAAAGGGGCAAAATCTTTCCCTGGTGAGGTATCTGGCCAAAGTTTAATAGATGACATTTGCTACTATCATTATCTAACAGACACTGTTTTCCAGCTAAAAATTAAGATATGACCTGCACTTTAAACACACTAGATATTATTGTTAATAATGTCCTCTGGTGGCAAAAATGGCAAGTATGGCAAGATCATGGTAAATATCCTGAAGATTGACAAACATTTTGATGAACTGCATTTTCCCATCTATGGGTCTGGTAGGTGGGAAAGAAATTTGGGAGCCGTTAAAGGAAATGTAAAAACCCATAGCTTTGACACAAGGAAGTTATGGCCACAAATTACCACCTTCCAGCCATAATACTAATTTGTAGCAAAGTATGACCAAAATACTGACACACTTACTCCTACTCTAACAGGTATTTCACTTCATCATGACAGATATATTGGGGAAATCTAAATTAGACAGTCAGACTTTCCAGTCTATTCACGATCCAAGTGTGTTTTCCCATTAAATGCCTCTGGTCAACTGGCTGAGCTCCTCAAACTCTTTTCCTGTCTCCTTTACTATACCACCCAGTTCTTCAAAAAACTGACAGTTCTCTATGGTCTAGAAGACAGAAGACAAATTTAACCAAGACAAGTTTAGGTAGCAAAATCTAGTAGCTTCAGTCTCTACTACGCCATAACAAACATTTTCTATGGCAAACATCCTCAGCTGAGCTAAAACAGACAGTCTTTCATATTTCACTTAGTCAACATACATTGCTTGGTTATATCAGTTTTGCCACTAAGGCCTACTCAAACACTACTGCTTGCTGTATTTTCTAAGAATTTTGAGTACTACAGATATGTATCTATGCTTTCCAAAGAAACAGCATGGAATGGAGTCATCATGCATCTATTTTTTTTT
>NW_006198176.1:81384-96067 GCF_000334495.1 Tupaia belangeri chinensis
GACTTGAACCGCAGTTGGCTACATGGGAGTCCAGCGACGTAGCCATTACATCAACTGCTGGTCCCAATAATGCATCTTAATTTCAGATATACTATGCTTGTAATCTATCATTAACAACAAGGTCCATGGTACAGAGAATGTGCAAAGTTTGTCACCATGTTCTTGAATAAGAGAATATAAGCAACCAAAATGTTAAGTAGGAAATATCCAGTTTTTGCTTAGTCCTAATTATGATAACTAAGGATAAATTAGTCTAACCATTTAAGACTTTTATTTTATATATATATGGTTTTTTGTTTGTTTGTTTTTGGAGAGGTTTTTGCTATAGGGCACATGTGCTCACCAGAAAGACAGAAAGAGACAGAGAGAGACAGAGAGACAGAAAGTGAGAAATCACCCCCCCATGGGGGATGGCCACACCTCAATCCCTTCTCCTCCATTCTCCTCTTGGGATCTTGGGCACACACGTACACACATCCAGCATGAGTTTAAGCCACTGGGTCCAGGACCCGAACCGTGGTCGACTACATGGGAGTCCAGAGACGTAAACATTTTGCCATCTGCTGATCCCAACACTTTTAGATTAAATATTTGAAAGGAGTCAAATCCACCTTTGATACCCCCATGCTGACACTCCTGACTCTTCATGCTGTGCCCTATCTCAAGTATAGGCTACCTCCATTCAGTGTACCTTTTCAGGTGTTTCATGATTTTCCACACTTATCTATTGTGGCCAATATCCTCACAGAGCCCAGATATCTAGCTTTCACATTGATCATTAATCTGATAAATTAGTTCATGTCACTGTGGTAATGGCTTTCCCTAAAAAGAATGTATAAAAAATATGCTCTGGAGGCAAAACAGAAAAGAATTTGAAGGTCACTAATTTTTACTGTATTGCTTTCTTAGCCTCAGTCTGTAAGAGGTAGAATAATAACATCACCCATTCCATAGGTAATACTGTGCCAGGCACATGGCAAATATCAATAATGGCCATTTCATCATTAAATGATTCTATTACATCCTAACTTAAGCGGCTCCAATATGAAATCATCATGCAAGCTAGAAAACAGGAATAGTGTATTTTAAAAGTGTGTTTCATAATAAAAGGGGGAAAGCCTTATGAAGAAAGAAAAGTTTTAAGAAGAAAATACAAATCTCCTGTTCTACACATGAAGAAACTATGACTTTGGCCAAACTGAGCAGCCCATGTTTATGCAACCTCCCTCTACTCATTCAACTCAGATCAAGGGATCTGAGTTGAATCAAGGTTATTTCCCATTGAGGGACTATAAAGACTAACTCTATTCTAATTCTGACTCCCATGTTCAAGTCTCTGAAGGAAGAGGGCAAGAAAAAGAAGTCACAGAAAAATGCTATTTTTTTTGGCTTATTTGTGAAATGAAGATAACAATAATAATGCAACAATAATAATGCATTCCTCATAAGATTCTTGCAGGAGTTAATAAAACAAGCCATGTTAATTATGCACTGAGCCCTTGGCCTAGCACAGAGGAAAGGTTCATAAATTATGTTATTGCTACTGAGAAGAATTTGAGATCCTCACTTCACTGATAAGGCAAATGAGACCCAGAGAGAGTAATGAAGATGTGTAGGTACGTGACGAGAGAGCTAAAGAACCCAGTTTTCTGAAATTTCCCAATATAAGGATGGGAAGAAAGATGTGTAGTTACAGAAGAGAGACGAAATCTACAGAGCACTGCCACAATGCCAACTCCATTATCTCACTATTCTTACTGCTTGTATTGGCTTCCTAGGGCTGCTATAAAAAAGTAACCCAGACTGGGTAGATTCAAACCACAGGTATTTATTCTCCTACAGTTCTGGAGGTACAGATTTGAAACCAAGTGTCAGCAGGGCCATACTACCTCTGAAACTTCATCTAGAATCCTTCCTTGCCTTGCCCTAGCTTCTGGTGATGGCTGGAAATCCTTAGCACTCCTCGGCTTAGTACTCTGCCTTTGTTGTCATAGGGTGTTCTCTCCTCATCTGTCTCTGTCTCTCTGTCTCTTCTTGTCAGAACACCAGTCATACTGGATTAATAGCCAGTCTACTCTAGCATGACCTCATCCTAACTTGATTATATTACAGTACAGAGAGTGCAAACACTTTTCTCAAGTAAAGACACACTCATAGGTATCAGAGATTAGGCCTTGAATATATCTTCTCCGGGAACATAATTCAATGCACTCTTACCCCGCTCACCTGGAAACGGTTCATTTTGTTGTTGTTTACTTAGGTTTTGGGATCAGTCCTAAAGCTACAAATGTGCAGTTGGTGGAAATGTTATTCATGCTAATGGGCCAATTCAGAATTATTGTAACAAAAAGGCAACTATGCCTACTTAACCATGTTTACTTCCCAAGCTCATTAGTGGCTCCATGTGGTGAGAAAAATTTCCCACTCACTGTATCAAATTTAGCACATTTATTTAGTCTGAGTCAATGCCTGAAATATCCTTTCATACATTTAAGCCAATTTTCCCCAAGGTCAGACAGCAAGATAGAAGTCACAGATCTTTCTCCTGTGAGTCAATCACTATAAAATATAGCACTGAATTTGGTGAAAGGGAGTTAGACTATGAAATGTGCCTGGGATATACAGAGTTGATTTTTTTTTCATGTTACAAATTCGTATTATTTGATTTGACATATATATGAACTGAAATCAAAGCACTATTGATCTAGAATGAACTGCAATTTCATATGAATGTTTCTGAAATGAGGTGGATTATATTTTGAGACTGAATGGCAATCACATTTTCTTTCCAATCATAATTCACAGTATAAGAGAGTGCATAGTACTTTCAATTAATATCCTTTCAGAAAAGCAAGAGTTGAAAAATAAAATTGATCACTTTACCTTTATCAGAAAACAGCAGGTAACATGAAACATAACTTTCCTAGTCAAGCGTAACTACTCCTCATTGCTGAATTTTGTATCATCTTTTCCTATCCTGAAATTTTTCTAAGATAAACTTAGTTCATCTTGATAAAGAAAAATTCACTCAATCACCTAAAAATGAATTAATGTAAGCTTGGTCATAAGTGCAAGAAACAAAGAAACATATATCAAATTTTCATTAACATACACTGAAAAAAAATAGTAGACACCCAATTTGATCTAGCAGAGGAAAACTGTCTCAACATGAAACCATTAAGAAACATGAGAAATTTTTTCTGGAATTTTACAATACGAATAAAATTTTCTCTTTAGAAATAAACATACTATTTTAGGGACCAGCAGCTAGCGTAATGGCTATGTCGCTGAACTCCCATGTAGTCAACCATGGTTCGAGTCCTGGACCCGGTGGTTTAAACTCACACCAGGCGCGTGTGTGTGTGTGCATGCCCAAGATCCCGAGAGGAGAATGGAGGAGAAGGGATTGCGGCATGGCCATCCCCTCTGGGGGGTGATTTCTTGCTTTCTATCTCTCTGTCTCTCTCTGTCTGTCTAGCGAGCACACGCGCCCTATAGCAAAAACCTCTCCAAAAAAAAGAAAAAGAAAAAAAAAAAAGAAAGAAACATACTATTTTATAGAAAACTACAGAGATACAAGCCAAACATGTGACTATGTCTTGGCAATGTAGTGAAGTGGTTGGATTCCACATGGGCTTCAGACTGCCGGTTTGAAGCCATGCTTGGACACAAGCAACTGCAAGAACTTGAGACAACTCCAGAAACTCTCTGACACTGTTCTCAGCTGTAAAACAAGGATGATGATAGTACCAACATCTAGGATTATAATAAATAATAGATTCAATGGCTATAAAATCTTTGGCATAATGCCTAACTGTTATTACTATTAGGAGACAGGTCCACACCTGGCAGAAATGGCAAGCTGCCTAATTTCAAATTAACAGCTGCTGTGTACTACTGGCACTGAAACCTTGGGCAAGTAACCTTACGTCTCTGAGAATCAAATATTTCGTAAGAGGAAAAGAACAGTAACTCTTTCAAGGATATAAAAGAATATAATATAGGCACATGGATCACTTAGTCCAATACTAGGATTTACTAAAATCTCAGAAAAATGTATATTTTATTATATCCATGGTGTAATTTAATTTTGCAAATAACTTAATCATTGACTTTTCATTTAGTTATACAGCCAAATTTTTGTCATTTAAAACCTATTCTCATAAATCTACAATAAAGAATTTTTCTGCACCCTAGGGTCAGAGGAACTACAATTGCAAATATGAACAGTGTAAGATTAATCCAGAAATGGATTTTAGGAATATACTTATTTCAAATCTACTATAGTCTCACTGCTTTCTGGTAGTACATAAACATAGAGTTGCTTAAATTTCACCTTCTTTTTTTTCCCCCTTGGCTCAACTACAATATTATGCCCTGGATACTGCTACTCAGTAGGTTAAGGCCACACAGGAAGTCTGAGTGCAATATCTGGCCCACCCTAAAATCTTAGACGTAGTGAACTGTATGTACAGGCCCAGCTACTCAGGAGGCTCAGGCAGAAAGATCAAAATGAAGCAAGACTTTCTGTAATAAAACACACACACACACACACACACACACTCACACTTACTTCACTTTTCTGCTAATATTTTTTAGCTGCAAAAAAAGAGACTAACATATTTCAAACAAGACACTTTAATATGTGGTTCCACACAAACCAGAAAACAACCCAGTAATGTACACGGCTATCCTTGCTTAAATCATTCACATATAAAAAAGTATTATCAAGAAGATTCTTAGAACACATTCCTTCCCTGATCTTTATAACAGGAGCCTTCCTAGCAGCCACGGTTGGTAATGAGGCTTGTTAATATCGGTCCCTTGTCAGGTTGCTCCTGACTTCCTGAACTGCTCTAACTTGACAATGAAGATTGGATCCCCTTCTCTAAAAGAAATCCTGTTAGGTCTTTAACTTATCAATTAAAAATAGTAGATGGAGCGACAAGTTTTTTCCAGATCTGTTGTTAAGTTTTCTTACCTGCTTTCCAGGTAAGAAGGTTTTCAACTGATAATAGAAATCCAAAAGTTGGAGTTAGGACTTGAAATCAAATACTTAGGCAAATACTCTTCACTGGCTAATGAAGGCCATTTTATACCAACTTCTTTGCTGTCTCCTGCTATAGACGTAGGAAAATAAATACTCACTTTTCCAAACTCTCTTGTAGCTAGGGGTGATCGATGAGGTCTAAGCAGAACTCTGCTGAAGAAATCTCTCTAAAGCTATTCCTTTCATGATTAAACATGTGTGGCTGGTACTGTCCTGACCTTTCTCACTTGTTCTACCTAGAACATACTGCTTAGACTAGCAATAACATCTTGCAAACATGAACCAGTCAGCAAACACAAGGACTAGCTGCCTGAGCAGGGCCACAACAGCATTTAACCCTGAAAGTATATATACAGAGGAATAGCTTACGTTTCTAAAATCTTAAGACCCTCAAACTGATGTGTGAGATGCAGCTGGATTACAAGGGACAGGTAGGGGTAGATAACCACAGTGTTAAGTGGTAGCTACAATGGTATGATAAGGGCAGATAACATGTATATTCAGTATTGACATCTATACTTAATATAATCAATATTTCTGAATATTAAGGATAATTAGTTAATATATATTTGAAAAAATAGATCTGAAGCAATTTGGAATGTTAAAGTACTATGATATTAACAAAAACATATTTTACTATGTTTCAACTAAGAGGAAAATAAAGACTATAAAATTTAATAGTGGAAAATTAATAGAACTGAGACAGAATAAGCAAAATGTTATGCGTATATTTGATTGAAATGTGTGTGTGTGTTAAAAGCAAGAATCCAAGTGAAAAAGTCATAAATTATAATGCTAAAGAAAGTCATGTTCCAAAATAAGACTTGTTTTCTTCAGCAGTCTGGATAACATTTTACCTTGTGTTCAAACTATCCATGCATGCAATGAATGCAGTTTAGTCAACCTCCAATTATACCCCATTTCTGATCATCTTGTAGAAATTCTATCCGTGTCCATGGAAATGTAGCATTACATTGTAGGGCTGAGTAAAAGAAATAATAGTTGGCATTTAAATGCATGAGACAACTTTAAATTGTCTCTCATTTTTAAAAAATATTTCAGCCTAGAAAAACAGACTAAAAATACAGCATAATATTTCAGAGATTAAATCAGCCTGAAAAGTTGCCCTGGTCAATCACAGTATTCACCTCTGTCTTATTCCATAATTTATTCATAAATTAACTGATTTTCTTTTTGAGTTTCTTTATTTGAACTGATCCTGCCCATCTCTTAAATTATAATTGACTGAAGTAATTGATTTGTTTTTTTAATAAGAGTGTGAGAGGGAGAACGAGAGAAAGATAGGTATTTTTGACAGAGTATCCCCAAGTTTCAAACCCCCTGCCACAGCCTTCCAGTTAACTAGGACAATAAGCATGTGCCACCTCCCACAGCCTGCTTAGGTTGGATCCGAAACCAAACCTGGGCCTTTCATGCATCCCACCATGCATCAGGGCCTCTAACTTGTGCCACTGCGCTGGGCAGGATGTAAGGGATGTTCATGGATATGTACTTGAATTTTTCACATCTTAGTTTATCATTCCTCATCCTTACAGGAATAAGGATCCTCTCCATGTTCGAGGTTCATTTTCCCACAATGGTCTACATCTTACTTCCATTTCTTTATTACCTTCTAACATTTACTTCCATCTTCCCTTGTACCATCAATTTCTCCCTCTCTTCTGGCTCCTTGCTCTCAGACTATAAATCCCTTAAAGTGAAAAACACAAACAAAAGCTCCCAAACTTGCAAATGTCTTCTTACTATGTACCTACCTAGTACCTATAAAATGTCCTTTCTCTGTCATACTTTTCAAAAGAGTAGATACAAACTACTTTCTAACATCCTGCATATACAGCCATGAAGGCTGGTAAATGTTTAGCAACTGACTCAAAAACAAAAGTGCAGGGCCCAGCTGCAGCGGTACACACAGTTAACATGCTGTCTTTACAGGCAGGTGCCATATGGGAAGCTTGAATTCAATTATCAGTTCAACCTAAAGGTAAGGTTGGCTGACCTAGGTAACACAGCAAGAACTTTCTTTTAAAAGAGCAGGGAGTTGGGGCCAGCAGATGGCGTAGCGGTTACATGACTAGACTCCTACATGGTCGACCATGGGTCAAGTCCTGGACCTGGTGGGTTGAAATTCACACGGGGTACTTGTGAAGAGTGCCCAAGATCCTGGGAGAATAATGGAGGAGAAGAGATTGCAATGTGGCCATCTCCCCTGACGAGATGATTTCTCACTTTCTCTCTCACCGTCTCTGTCTCGCCTCAGTGAGTGTGCTAAGGCAAAAACCTTCAAAAAAAAGAAAAAGAAAAAGAGCAGGGAGTCTAAGGCAGGAAGAGGAAGATCATAACATGGAGAGATCCTGTCTTAAGAAAAAAAATTAAATAAAAGTGTGTGTGTGTGTGTGTGTGTGTGTGTGTGTGTGTGTAGAAAGGGGATATACCACATAATTTACAATAGTAATAAAATATACAATGTCCTTTAAGCTCTATATAGCCAACTGCTTCATATGTGATGTTTCCATTGATATTTACCAAATCTGGTGGATGCTGGTTGATATTTTCTTTTGCATTAATAAGTAAGACAAAAGTGAAACAATAACTATGTATGCTGAACCTTTTCTTACTCATCAATAATGGAAATAACTTCTTTCTTGAATTGGATAATAGTCTATAAACACTTAAAAGAATAGTATCTCAATCTGTGCCAGTCACAATGTAATTACTATATATCTAAGTTAATTCTAAGTATATTCTGCATTCTTAACAATTTTCTTAGGGCCGGCAGGTGGCATAATAGTTAAGGTACTGAACTACCACATGGTCAACTCTGGTTCAAGTCCTGGACATGACAGATTGAAACTCGCACCAGGCATATGTGCATCCCTTCTCCAAGAGAATGGGGGAGAAGGGACTATGGTGTGGCCACCCCTTTTGGGAGGAGATTTCTCACTTTATCTCTCTCTGTCTCTTTGGTGAACGCACATGCCCTAGAGCAAAATCTCTCTAAAAAATAAAAAATAAGTAAATAAATAAGTAAATAAATAAATTCCTTATCCTTTCTCAAATCAAGAAAATCTCTGCTTTGTAGCACTTATTTGCCAATTTCCATAGTGTAAATATTTTCAACACAGCTAATTTCAGAGTATTGTCACTAAACACACATTTGAGAAGAAATGTATAGTAGCACATCATTTTTTGGTGCCTCCATCATTCCAATGAAATAGAAATGAATAGCTTTAAGAATACAGGTAGGGACCAGCAGTTAGCGTAATAGCTATGTAGCTGGACTCCCACGTAGTTAACTGTGGTTTGCATCCTGGACCCTGTGGCTTAAAACTTACGCCAGGCGCATGTGCGTGCATGCCCAAGATCCCAAGAGGAAAATGGAGGAGAAGGGATTGCAGTGTGGCCATCCCCCCTGGGGGGTGATTTCTCGCTTTCTGTCTCTCTGTCTCTCTCTGTCTGTCTGGCGAGCACATGCTCCCTATAGCAAAAATCTCTAAAAAAAAAAAAGAAAGAAAGAAAGAAAGAAAGAAAGAAAGAAAGAAAGAAAGAAAGAAAGAAAGAAAGAAAGAGAGAAAGAAAATACAGGTAATAGAAAATTTAGTAAAACAATTGGAGGGGATAAGTTTTTAATATTTATCACACTTGTTTTAATATAATTTATTTAATTGGAAGTGTAATCACTTAATGTTCGATCATTGCCATGTTTAACACCCAGCTTGCACAATTCCTAAAAATTTTATGTGGCAGCCCCTACAGGTCATGTACACCAGATCCAACAGAACATTAGATGAAATCATGACTTGTACATTTAACCACTCTACTGCACCTGCTCTTGCTCAAGCCAACAAGGACTTGATGTTCTAAAACCACAAGACTTTTCTAAAGTTTACTTACTTGTTCTGAGTGAAAGACATACACACACACACAGAGACAGAGACATTCCACCCTAGGCAAGGTCCTGACACTGCAATCCACCCCAAGCCTTTGCTAGCCTGGATCACAGGCACAAACATGCCTGGTGTTGTCAAAGTTGTCTCAACACCAACTGGCAGCCCTCCCATATGGACCTGCCTCACAGAACAATGCCTTTAATGCTGCTCTGCTGTCTGGCCCCTCCAAAGCTATGAGACATTCTATCTTTTTATTTGACCTCTTTGCGACATTCCCAGCCTTTTCCATATGCTTTTCAACTACTCTGCCAGTTTTTTCCAGCTTCCTTGAAAATTTTTTTATCTTTCATTCTCCTTACATGCTCATGTTATTCTTTTATTTTTGTACTTGAAATGTACTTTATATTTATATATTTTTAATCATTATTCATACATCAAATTGCTATACATCATTTAGATTGTGAAGAAACTTTACCCAGCATGATATACTTCAGTCCAGCCCAATTGAGACCGCCATACATACATATCCTCGTCAACAGATAATAAACCCTATGTGTGTCCCACAAGTGTCTAATCTCTCCATTTTCCCCCAAATTTCCTTCGCTCTTCCCCTCTCACAGTCTCTTTCCACTTTGTCTCTAGTGTCCATTATAATTTTTAATACTTTTATGTTCTCCAGTCTTTCAGTCTCGTTTTTGCTCATTTTGTAAGCCTAATCTGGGCAATCTCACAAATGCCTTCAGTTAGCCACTATTCACCAGTATCCCCACATTTCTATCACTCAGCAGATCAAACTATTCTGCTAAATACCAGAATGGATTGCAGACTGCCTAATGAGTTAAGTCCTCTTATTTACTTACTAATTAAGTAATTAGTTGGGTAATTATTTATGTCTATCTCTCCTACTGAGCTGTAAACTTCACAGGCTCATGGAACATTCTGACTCTTTTCCTGCCATATCCTGAGTCTAGAACATTATTTAGCATAGGGAAATTACCCTAGGAATCAACAAATGGGCAAATGAATAACCAACAAGCATTTCAATCACATGTTCAGAACACAACTCAGTAAATGTCCCCTAAAATGTGTTTCTCCCCTGAATCCTAATGAATGAATGATATCAACATCCAACTCTCATGTGAAAAAAATCCCCAACACCCTCTTCCCATTATTATTTTTTAACCATGCACTCACAGCAACTATCTACATCCTCACCTTCATAACATCTTCAATCCATTCCCTTTTTCCCATTATCACAGCGAGTACCTTAGCTGGACTCACTCTTGGCAAGACTACTAAAACAGCCCCCGAGCCCCTGATTGCCTGTCTCCCCCTACTCCAATTCAATAGCATAGTGCCACCACAGCCAACTGCTTAAAATCACGAGTGTGCCTCTCTTAGTAATCCATTAGGGGTGCACCACCACCTGAAGAATAGCCTCCCAGTTCCTGACTTCAGCACATACACAGTACTTCGAGGTCAGACTCCATCTCGCTCCCCAGCCTTAATCACCTTCTGCTTTCCCATGAGGAGTCTATACCCCACATGCAATCTTCTGGCTACAGTTCCCTGCTTTCTTCCACATCCTAGGATTTCTGCACTTTTACTTCTCTCTGCCTAAAATTTTCTCTCTCTATTGCTTAACATGAGTCAAGACTTATCTAAGTCTTCTTGCCACAGTTAAGCTTTCCCTGATAGTCCATTGCAGACCCCTCCTCCGTACTTTCATAACACTCCTAACCCTCTGTGACTTATTTAACCCCTTCCTTTGTGGTTACTTTTAAATATTTATCTCTTCCCCACTAGACTATGAACTTCTGCCAAAACAGGCTGGTTTTACCACAGGGGCACACACATAGTAGGATTTCAGAGCTCTTTGTACGACTATACAATGACAAACTGTTTGCTTTACAAAGTACACATCCAAGCAGCTCGGTCCCTTTTGAAACCACTCACCTTGAAAATGATCCACCTAGTGTAAGAATGGTGACATAACTCCAAGTATATTTAAGTCAGCTTTCAGAGCTGTCTGGGGAATGTTCTTTAAATTTTATCAAGTGAGGCAAAAGAGAACAAAACAAACCATCATTTTGAACAATTCTGAGGCCTGAGAGGAATCATAGGGCAAGTAATATAATTCTGTGCAGAAAATGAGGAGTGAAATATGTAAAGGTCATGCATTGATTGGTGTGGGAGGACTAATAAACTAACTTAAAAACATTACTAGAGAGGAAATCCCCAAAACTACTTTGAGCAAAGGTCAGATTATTTAAAGATATTTATAATTTAGGATGATCACTTTGATAGACAACCTTAATATTGATATATAAGGAAGTACGGTACCTTGCTTGGTCCACCACATGAAACGCTTCACATTACCATTTCCCAAGAAGTGTCCAATTGAATAGTTCTTACATTACAGGGGGAAAAAGAAACCACTAATTTAAAAAAGGTCATTTGCAACATTAAAGTAATGTCAGAACTGTTAATACTTTAATGTGACTCTTTAAGAAGTTCACATGTGCATAGGGTTTCTCAAATTTTTGTTAAAGTCATAATCTTTTCTTCTTGCCGATATTGTGGGGGTTAATGTCCCATATACTTTGGGAAACCTCGTTTTGTTTGAGGCTGTATGTATCTTCAGGCAATACAACTTTTAACCCAAAGCTACACTCATAGCAGAAGCTGCGGACAAGGTTAATGAGAATTTGTCCTGTTCTAACTACCTTACAACAAATCCTTTCGGGACCAGCAGTTAGCATAATGGCTATGTCGCTGGACTACCCATGTAGTCGACCGCGGTTCGAGTCCTAGACCCGGTGGCTTAAACTCACGCCGGGCGCGTGTGCGTGCGTGCCCAAGATCCCGAGAGGAGAATGGAGGAGAAGGGATTGCGGCATGGCCACCGCCCCTAGGGGATGATTTCCTGCTTTCTGTCTCTCTGTCTTTCTCTGACTGGCGAGCGCACGCGCCCTATGGCAAAAACCTCTCAAAAAAAAAAAATCCTTTTAACAGCCTTATAGTATGAGTAGTACTAGCATCTCCCCCCTAATTTAGAGTTAATGGAAAAAATACTAAAAGCGCTTAAGTAAGCAGTCAGAGACCACACAGTTATGCCGTCTTGGCCAATACATGGGCCCAAATGGTTAACCTATGTGCTGAGTGCTTTCTCACCTGCACTGCCTCCAGGAATTTACTCAAGCTCTCCTAACTTGTACTATTCCTTCACATGTTCCCTATTCCACATGGCTAATTCCTACCTATTATTTTAAGGTCCATTCTATCCACCTTCCTGGAATGCCTTCACAGCCAACTGACTAAAAATAACAATCCCTGTGGTACATTATTCCTTCCATAGAACTTTTTTTTTTTTTGGAGAGGATTTTGCTATAGGATGTGTGCATTCACCAGAGAGACAGAAAGCGAGAAATCACCCCTCAAGGGGGATGGCCACACCGCAATCCTTTCTCCTCCATTCTCTCGGGATCTTGGGTATGCACGCACATGCGCCCGGCATGAGTTTAAGCCACCGGGTCTGGGACTCAAACCGTGGTCAACTACATGGGAGTCCAGTGATATACCATTATGCTAACTGCTGGTCCCCCTTCTACAAAACTTTTAAATTTACTATCTTATACATGCTGCACAGAGAGGTCAGATTCACACAGCCTAAGGAAAAATAGCTTTCAACTGGGTAACTGTTATAACAGGCAAGTTTACTGACTAACCACATTTCTATTGTTTTCTCAGGGTACATAGCAAGTAATAAATTTGAAATACTGCTTTAAACATTTCAAAGTATTTTTAGAAACATTATCTCATTTGATTCCCAACTCTGAAAGAAAGAAAATGCATTATCTTTACAAACGAAATGGCGCTTTAGAAAGCTTGAGTGTCTGCACAAGGGATGTAGTACATCCCGTTACCTAGCACTTACACATAGCAGGTGCTTGGCTGAAGCCAAGTAAGGTTAGATGAAATTCTGATCTTTTTCACATGTGAGCACTCCACCCACAATGATGCACCATCTCCATATAAAGCAGACTTCACTGATGCTCACCCATACCTCTGGCTGCTACCCCGTGACTGCATACCCAGACATCCAGCTGCCAGTTTTCTCTCTTCGCCTAAATGTTGTCTCTGAGTTTACGCTGCGGGCTAGAATTGAGGATTAACACTTCCTGGAAGCAGCCATCAACTGAAGAAAGAGTAGCTGACTCTGTAATACTCCAGCTCCCTGATTTCTCAGGTAGATAATTCTGAAGCTTTTTTTTTTTCCCCTAGTTTGCTGGAGAGCATGTGTTGTCACTAGAGAGAGAGGGGAAAAAGGAGTCCTAATGTGGCATGGTCACACTGCAGTCTCTTCTCCTCCAGCTCTCCATATTGTCAGGATTTGGGGCCTGCACACACACCTAGTGTGTTTTCCAAGCAACCAGGGCTAAGATTTGAACCACTCAGCCAGCCAGGAAGATTCCAGCTACCTTAACCACTAGGCCATTCGGCTGGTCTTCTAAAGCATATCTACACTTTCCTTAATTACTCGAAACAGTAGCTGGCTTAGTATAAACTTTTTACTGACTGTCTTCTCTACTCCTACTCATGTTTATTGTGTATCCTAAATAATCTACCTGTGCTTAAATTTTTGTCTCAGGGTCTAATTCTGGCAACTCACATTAAACACTATAGGATACATAGGAATTTCTAGTTTAAAAATCAAAGGTTTGGTTTTTTTTGGTTTTGTTTTGTTTTCTTTCCTTTTTCTTTAGAGAGAGGGAATATTTATAAATAACCATGATCACATTTTTCAAAGAGAAAACATTAACAAGCCACGATTTACCACTGCATAATGAACAAACCCAACATGGGAGTTAAGGTTAATACATGAATTTTAACTCACGAGTTTTCTGACATGAAAAAGAAAGGTTGTTTTGAAAACTCACAAAACATGTAAAAAAAATCTGTTGGAGAAAGTGTCATTTTAATACCCACTTTAGGCCTTAAATATAACACCTTTTTCAGGTGCATAGGTTGAGGGGAAAAAAAAAAGCAAAAATCTCACATTTTTCCCCCTACTTTTCTAAAAATAACTTGTTAAAGGGTGTGTGTGAGGGAGAGAGGGTGGAGGAGAAAGATGAGGTTGTGTTTCACTTAAGTCATCTAATTACACAGCATTTCTTAAAAAGGTTTCAGGTCTCTGATCTTCAGTAGGGCAAAGGCAAATAGTCTCTTACATATGCTTACATTTTACATCACTGAGGAGGTCCATTCATTTATTCAAAATTTACCAAACACTTTCAGTGGAAAATTACTAAGACTTAGTCAAAAAGGTGGACAGACATACGTGCACACACAAGAGCTATCCTTGGGACCAGCAGTTAGTGTAATGGCCATGTTGCTGAACTCCCATGTAGTCAACCGCAGTTTGAGTCTCGGACCCGGTGGCTCAAACTCACACCGGGCGCGTGTGCGTGCGTGCCCAAGATCCCGAGAGGGGAATGGAGGAGAAGGAATTGCGGCATGGCCATCCTCCGGGCGGGGGGCTTGGGGGGTTAGCTTTCTGTCTCTCTGTCTCTCTCTGTCTTTCTGGTGAGTGCATGTGCCCTATAGCAAGAACTTATCAAAAAAAAAAAAAAATTCACCCTTCTAAAGTGTACAATTAAGTGGGATTTTTTTTTTTTTTTTTTTTTTTTTTTTTTCGGACAAAAAAAACATTGCAACACACACC
>NW_006198176.1:97578-99006 GCF_000334495.1 Tupaia belangeri chinensis
GGTGCATTAAGTGGGTTTTTTTTTTTTTTTTTTTTTTTTTTTTTAGCGTACTAACAAAGCTATGCAACCATCACCCCAAGAAGAAACCCTAACATCCCATTTCCCCTACCCTCGCCCTCCTGGCAACTACTATTCTACTTTTTTCTCCAGAGATTTCATATAAATAGAGTATTTTAATATATGATTCTACAGGTCTGGCTTCTTTCATGCAGCATAATGTTTCAAGGTTCATCAATGTGTAGCATGAATCAACACTTCATTCCTTCTTTAAAGCTCAGTGATATTCCATTAGGTGACTAATAATACTTTTTATTTGTCTATTCATCAGATGTGGATATTTGTGTTATTTCTACTTTTTTGTTAAAAACATCCACATAAACATTTTTGTCTAGAAATATGTGTTCAGTTCCCTTAAGTATAGACCTGAAAGTAGACTTGCTCAGTAATATACTAACTCTGAGTTTCATTTCTTGAGGAACTGCTAAAACTGTTCCCCAATGTGACTATGCCATTTTACATTCACACCAATGCTGAAGCATTTGAAATCATCTAGAAGACAGATGAGCCACTCAAAAGGCTTGAGGCTGAATGGAAACATATTAAAATTTTAATTATAGAAAGGTCACTGTAGAAGCAGTGTGGAGGATGCTTAGAAGATTTGGATAAGACGAGAGGCATACAAGTCAGTTAAAATTCTACCGTAAAGAAACTGTAAGACAACGTGATTGTCTAACTGGATAGCAATAGTAAGGACGGAAGAAGGAATTGAAATTGAAAGGCAAGAAGCAGGAAGAGGAAACAGCTCTTAAAAAAGATTAGTTCAAAATTTTAATTACCCAGAAGGATGCGTATCATAAGCATACATGTCTGAAATATCAGGCGAGTAATGAAAAACAAATAGAACACAAGACGTAAGCAATAGGAAGTGGCGGGGACTATAACCAAGGAGAGCGAGCACGCCTCATTTAAAGGAGGCGACTGTACCTCCGCTCCAACTCCTACTGCTACAGAAGATGTCGGTGCAGTGTGGTCTCATCTCTGTTGAAGAAAAGCCAAAATCTGGATTGTGTATGTTGAATATCCTGATTTTTAAATATTGCCAATTAATTAAATATTTCTCTTAATTCTATGTAGTATCAACAAAACGTATCTACAAGGTGCCAGAGTGTGATCTCCTGCATACATAGTAAAGGGAAAAGTGATCCAAGAATCAGAGTATGTCCACACTGAAGGGACCGATTAAAGAGGATTAAAGAGGAGACAAGGAGAAAGTACAGGCAGAGGAGAAAACCATAAAGGTACACTATCTCAGAGGCTCAGGGGTGACCACTTCCAAAAAGGTCATCACTAAAAGATGAACTTCGGTCCTTCTGGCCAGAACTGCCATCTTCCAGTAATGAACCAAAATGACGAACATAAAGGGAAAGA
>NW_006198176.1:99488-99696 GCF_000334495.1 Tupaia belangeri chinensis
GGAGGTGATTTCTCGCTTTCTGTCTCTCTGTCTCTCTCTGTCTGGCGAGCGCACATGCCCTACAGCAAAAACATCTCCAAAAGAAAGAAAAAAAAAGGGCACATGGGTTCAACTAAAGCACCAGCCTGCTCCACCAGAGAGAGAAATATACTTTGTGAGAACCAATGGAAAGGAGCCTGAGCTACTGGAACCTATTCCCTATGAATTC
>NW_006198176.1:101037-122397 GCF_000334495.1 Tupaia belangeri chinensis
TATACTTTGTGAGAACCAATGGAAAGGAGCCTGAGCTACTGGAACCTATTCCCTATGAATTCTTGGCTTGATGGGGTTAAAAATAAACTAATCTGGGACCAGCAGTTAGCGTAATGGCTATGTCGCTGGACTCCCATGTAGTCGACCACAGTTCGAGACCCGGACCCCGCGGTTTAAACTCACGCCAGGCGCTTGTGCGTGTGTGCCGAAGATCCCAAGAGGAGAATGGAGGAGAAGGAGAAGGGATTGCGGTATGGCCATCCCCCCTGGGGGGTGATTTCTCGCTTTCTATCTCTCTGCCTCTTTCTTTCTGGCCAACGCACATGACCTATAGCAAAAACCTCTCCAAAAAATAAAAATAAAATAATTATTAAAAAATTAAACAATTAAAAAAATAGTAAAGTCTATGGACCGACCTTGTGGCCTAATGGTTAAGGGAGCCAGATCCCACATGGTTGACAACAGTTCAAATCCTGGCCCTGGCAGCTTGGGAAACATGTCAAGTACAGTGTGTGTATGCCCCAAAATCCCAACAGGATGAAGAAATGGAGAAGGAAATGCAGCATGGCCGTGCCTCATGGGGAATTTTTTTCTCTCTTCCTCTCTGTCTCTATCTCTCTGTCTCTCTCTGCAAAGTGTATGTGCCCTCTAGCAAAAAAAAATTTTGAAGTATTTTCTGACATATATTGTTGTTTCACCAATGGGCCTCTTACATAGGTGAACTTGTCTCCTGGCTTTGCGTTCAATCCCCTAAAGCCCTCCCCCCCCCCCCGTGATAGCATGGCTATCCCCCTGGGGGTGGGGGGGTGGTGATTGGTGATTTCTCACTTTCTGTCTCTCTGTCTCTCTGGCAAGCACACACACCTTATAGGAAAAAAAAAAAAGTTATCAGAGACAAGCCAAATAGGTTTAATTATACTAGTCTACTCAGCTGATAGATATCAGTCTACTTCAGGTTTTGTTTTTTTTTTTTAATAAGGTTTTCTGAAAAAGTTTAGATCTCTATGATTGATGTACAACCATTGGTCATTTTAAGCTTGCAGTTATAAAAAGTATCTATTAGCATGTCTTATAAACAAAAACTAGTCGTGGGAACAGTGTACTGACAGTCTTCACTGACAATGGTTCAACCTAAGATTTTCAAGCTCTACAACAGGTATACAGGGATGTAACCCCATTGTAAATCAAGAAGCATCTGCACTTACAATACTTTGACTTAAATTTTTTTACTTTAAAATAGGTTTATCAGGATATTAAATACATTTCCAACTTGCAATATTTTCAATTTACGGTAAGTTTATAATGACGTAATCCCATGAAGTTAAGGAGAATCTATATTTGTTTTGGTTTATATGTGACAGAAACCCAAAATAACAGTGTCTTAGACAAGACTCCAAGCTGCTATGGCAACTCTCCCTCAAGAAGTCATTATCACTGGGCCAGCCCATGGCATGGTGGCTAAGGCAACTCGATCCTCCACCGTCAAGTGCACGGTTCCAGTCTTGAGCCTGGAGCCAGGAGACTTGAGAAACACATGGTGTGTGTGTGTGTGTGTGTGTGTGTGTGTGCATGTGCTCACCCAAAATCCCAAAAGGAGGGAGAGACAGAGAAGGGGCTGCAATGTGACCATTCTCCACAGGGGAGTCTGTCTCCCTCCCGCCTATCTCCCTCTCTCTCTCCCAAGCAAGTACATGTGCCTTCTGGCAACAATTTTTAAAAAGAAGAAGAACAAGAGGTCATCATCATTGTTCCAGGTATTTTTTAATTATGTAAGACCTTTATTAACAGGTGCTTGCATTTTGACGACTTTTTTGGAAAAAATCAAGTTGTAAACTTTTATTACAAATTAAAAATGAAGTTCTTAAAAATCTCAACTTGACCAGATATGAAACAATTTAAAAACCTTTAAAGGTGTATTGAGAAAAAAACAGGCTTTTTTAAAAAACACATTTGTCATTACCAAAAAAAGATATCTTTAGGTAAAAGTAATAAAAACCCCATGCTTCATAGATAACGCAGATAGTTCTAGGTATCTGGTCAATGCGCAAAAAGCAAGCACTTCAGGTCTTCAGCTCCAATCTCTTGTTCATTTCTTATTGCTGGAACTTCACTTCTTGTAGGATGACTAAACCGGCTGATGGTAGAGATGGTAAGCCCGCATTTACTCAGCTCCGCCCTGCTCAGCCTCAGGAGCAAACGAATTCTGAGCTGGTGGATAGGCTTCATTTGTCGCTTTGCCATCTTGCGGTTTAGGGTTCTCTGGGTGTCTGCGTGGGTAATTGAAGTTGCGTCAGTACCGACGTTGAGGTGGCTGCTGACCTTGGGTCCCATCTCCTTGATTTCCCTTACCCTCTTCATTGCCGTCCTCTGGGCTGTCTTTGGCGAGGAGGGCCCCTGCAAAATCGTGGTCTATAACCCCGATACATATTCTGCCTCACTGGTCTACCTTGTGCTCCTGCACCCTGGTTGTCAGCACCCCCATCACTTCTCCCTGCACAGAAGGAGTGGAATCCTGTGGTCCACGCCCATAGGGTCCCCGCATGTAGTAAAGAGGGGGGCCTTCGCCTGCGGTAGGACCGGCGTTGCTGGGCCTGGCATTCAGAGTAGGACCGGCGTTGCTGTGCCTGGCATTCAGAGCGCTCTCCAATCCCTCCTTCTTTTCCCCACTCTCACTATTCTGGTCATTTTGCTGGTAATTGTGTGGAGGACCCCTATGAGGTGGATAGCAACTATAATGGTTATGGTACGCTGCATATCCACTGCCTTGACCTGGAACCCCACCAGGGCCCGTAACACGTGCTGCCTCCACACCCTTTTCTCCTTCAACATCAAACTCCACAGCCTCTCCCTCTCCTACACTGCGAGGGTACTTCCTGGGGTTATTCTTCTTTATGGCAGTCTGGTGTACAAATACATCTCCCTTGGTGTCATTCCTGTTGATGAAACCATATCCATTTGGTTTTTTTGTTTGTTTTGGGGTTTTTTGTTTGTTTGTTTTTGAGAGGTTTTTGCTATAGAGCGCATGCCCTCGCCAGACAGATAGACAGAAAGTGAGAAATCACCCCAGGGGGGATGGACACGCTGCAATCCCTTCTCCTCCATTCTCCTCTCAGGGTCTTGGGCAAGCACACACACGAGCCCGTTATGAGTTTAAACCACCGGGTCCAGGACTCGAAACTTGGTCGCCCACATGGGAGTCCAGCAACATAGCCATTACGCTAACTGCTGGTCCCTCCATTTCTTTCATTGAACCATTTCACTGTTCCCAAAACCTTCGTTGAGATGACTTTTTCTCTGCCGGCAGTTACTGCCGACGTGAGGCCGCCCGGGCTGCCACTCCCTGCGCTGCTGCCCGTGGTGCCGGGCTTGGTGGCGGCAGCGCTGAGGGCGCGGGCAGCGGGCGGCTGCTGGACCTAGGCCTCGCTGCTCCTGGTCATGGTGGTGGTGACTGGGGCTGGCTGCCGCACTGCGGCTCCTCCAGGGTGTGATGGTAACTAGGCCGGCTGCGGCGGCGGGGCTGCTCTCTGGGGCCCGCTCCCCACTCCCGCTACCAATCCTGTCCCAGGTATTTTTATAAAATCTGCTGCTCTGCCATGTTTACAGTGATGGGCTCCTTAACAAGGTCTAAGACGTCCACCTGCATATCCATGTTCCTACAAGTGAGAAGATAAAGCAGGCAGCACACCGCTGCCCTTCAGTGACCCATTTGGAAGTTGTACCTGTCACTTCTGCTTATATCCTTTGGTCAGAACACTGCCACATAGTACCATTCCTGACTGCAAGGGGGGAGTGGCTCATCTTTATCCTGTAGGTGTTTGACCCCAGTTAAATTTCAGGGGCTTTAGATCTGAAGATAATGGAAAAAGGGATACTAGGAGGCCACTAACAGTTTCCATCAGAGAGTGATACTCAATTTCTTAAGATTCTATTCCTAAAATTCTATAAATTATTTACATTTTGGTTCAATTTTGCAAGAGAATATAAATCTGCTCTAACCTTTATGCTTAAATATTGGAAACTTAGCAATGTAACATTGCCATAATTTTGGCTTTACGGTGCTGATATTTATGACAGTGCTGAAGAAAGTTAAAGTTAATTTTAATTTGTTCTTACAAAATTATTTTCCTAGGAATTCTAAAGCAACTCTAGTCTTCTTGCCATGCTTAACAACTAGCTTTCAAAAGACTACATTAAAAACTCAAATTACAAAATTAAAAAATCATTGACATATTCCCACAGCATATGGAACTATACCACCTCAAGAATTCTTTTTAAATTATCACAGTCAATTGTGCCCTTACTGCCAGAAAACTCTTGAAGTAACAAGATGTATTCACTATAGCAAGATGTGCTCCTGAATTTTGACACTTTATTCTCATATTAGTTCACAGTACTATATTTTATCATTCAAATATGAGAGGATTAAAAATAAAATAATTCACCAGCACATAGTTCACTACTGCTCGATATGTGAACATTGTGAAGACCTATCCATGAACTAGAGATCCTTTTAAATAAATATAAACGAGTAACAATCCATAAAAAAAAGTGATCCAATTTAAAATACAGTAATTTATGAGCTGTGTTATGATCATTCACATCTACTAAATTCAAGAGTATATTATTTCGAAGCTACTTGGCTTCGATCCTTCTTTAAAAACATGGTACTTTCCTATAGTGGCATCTTTTATCCACTTAAAAGTATGTAAATGATTATGTTCAACAAATTTAACTTTTTAATTTATGACTGGCTTACCATAAGAATGGTTTTGAATGGCTAGAACACTGGTAAAATCATGAAGCATAATATAGAACATAATTGACTATAAAAACTTAATTTTTTAAAAAGATTTTTGCCGTAGGCCATGTGCACTTGCCAGAGAGAGACAGTAAGAGACAGAGAGAGGGGGAAAGTGAGAAAGCATCCCTCAGGGGTGATGGCCGTGATGCAATCCCTTTTCCTTCATTCTCTTCTTGAGATTTTGAGAGCACGCATGTATACATGTGCCCAGTGTGTTTTTCAAGCTGCTGTGTCCGGGAATTAAACTGCAGAGACAGCCATGTAGGATCCAGCACCTTAGCAACTACACCAACTGCTGACCCAAAAACTTACTTTTTAAAAAATATGTTTACAATACAAAGTATTTATTAAAGAAAATTTGGAGAGCTTGCCTTGTAACCTAGTGGATAAAGAAGCTGGATCCCACATTACTAATCATGGTTGGAATCATGGCTTCAGCAGTTTGAAAAGCATACCATACATATGTGGGCATATGCCCCAAATTCCAGTAAAATGGAGAAATGAAAAGAGATAGAGGTGTGACTATTTCCTATGGGGGGATGTTTTCTCCTCTTTCTCTGTCACTCTGGTAATAAAAAAAATTTAAAAAAAGGAAAGAAAGAGAGCAAGCAAGCAAATTTGCAAACTGCTGGATAAAAGGAAATAAACTATCACAATAACTAAATTGAGTACTAATTACTTACTTTCCAAAAGGATTTCAACCAACAAGATTTTACATGGAAGAGAAAATG
This sequence comes from Tupaia belangeri chinensis, assembly GCF_000334495.1. Taxonomy (NCBI): domain Eukaryota; kingdom Metazoa; phylum Chordata; class Mammalia; order Scandentia; family Tupaiidae; genus Tupaia; species Tupaia belangeri. The sequence continues at coordinate 106,570 of NW_006198176.1, forward strand.
AACGGGAGACACCCATCTCCCACCAAGACAGAACGAGAGGGACTGGGATTGAAAGTTCTGTACAAAACATATGAAACAACAGTTTTCAAGACATGGGATACCAGAGTAATCACTAAGACATAGGAAACATTTAAGAACCCTAAGATGGGAAACTGTAACATGAGCCCCAAAACGGTCCCAGTTTCCAGTTAATAGTCTACTAAAAGAAAACCTGTCTGGCATAATCCCTTAATTTGGAAAAGATGGATCTGAGAAATTAAAGAGATCAGTGCAGATAGAAATCAGAGAATAGAGAACTGAAGGAAGGAAAGCAGCACACTGATCTCCAGGGATCTATGGATGATCCTCCTTGGATATTCAGCAGAGTGCTCATGAGCACATGTATGTGAAGAAACGATCCAAGGCCAGGAAAAGAACCACATGAAAGTGTGAACAGTATCCAGAACTTACACAAAGCTGGAAATTATGCCTGTTTCCACGAAACAGACTTAAAAACCTCCTAATTCAGGGATATTAGGTAGAGTACTCAGAAACTAATCTTAAAAACAAGGCCTGAAAGGATTGGTTTGTTTTCAAGTAACTAACTACATCTCAGATCAAATGCTCAAGAAAATGTATAAAAATATCCAACCTCCTATAGGTAAAATTCACAATGTCTAGAATTAATCATGTGAAAATCAGAAAAGATTTTTAATTATGCAAGTCTCTTTAAAAGATTATTGATTACTTTGGGACCAGCAGCTGGCATAATGATTACATCACTGGACTCCCATGGTTGTTGGCCACAGTTCAAATTCCAGACTCAGCAGCTTAAAATTCACACCGGGCATGTGTACATGCGTGCCCAACATAAATAGTGTAATGGGGGCTTACAACATATGTAAAAGAAACAAGATAAATAATAAAATATAGTGTATTTTCAATAGTCACTTGAAATTTATAATTCACACAAGAATAATTCATATCTGATATTCTAAAGAAATTAAAACTATAGGGCCAGCAAGGGGGTGGTGGTTAGGGTGCTGGACTCCCACATGGCTGATTGTGGTTCTTGTCCCACACCTTGCTTGCTTTCTCATTTTTCCTCTCTCTCTGTCTCTCTCTGGTGAGCACATATGCCCTACAGCAAATTTTTAAAAATAATAATAGTAAACAAATAAAATTGAATAAATAATTTTAAAAAATAAAAAAACTGTAGCCATTATTTTCAAATTCTACTTCATCTGGCCATTATTTTCAAATCCATTTTATTTTTTCCATTTGGCTTAAGTTGTCTAAGCTTTATACTATAGTTTGAAAATATAACTTAAGTTTAATTATGATATTTGTTTTCATAGAGAAAAAGTAGTAACTCCAAAATGATGTTCTTGTTAATATAAATAAGTTAGCTCACAAGATTAGGTAATAGCCTTTGGTAAACTTTACAAGTAAAAGGAAACAAGTATTGTTTCATTATAACACTAAACTCATTTAATACTTATATAATTTTTTAAAGAATTATTCATTTAATTTCATTTATTATTATCATTTTTTTCAAAAATCTGCTATAGGGCACACACACTCACCAAAGACAGAGAAACAGAGAAAGGGAGAAAGCAAGGCACCAAGTCTAGGACTCAAATCACAGTTGACCATGTGAGAGTCCAGTGCCTTAACCACTGGCCGGGCCCTAACATTTATTTTAATAATACAGAGATAATGTTTAGGTAATTAAATAATAGGAGGTGGCTTTCAAAAATTAAGTGAAATTAAGTAAAATAGATAAGTATGATATTCAAAAATATGTCTATAGCACAAGTCACAAAACGAGGTTCCCTTCCTCATTCTTCAAATGTGCAAAAAATGAGCATGTATAATTCACATCATTAGGGTTTTTTAGAAAAATATTTATCAGGGAGAAGACAACAAAGCTTCTCAGTTAGAGGCAGATGAAAGCAGTACAGGATCAAAGCACAACTGGGGATTCACAAGCCTAAATTCTATTGATATATATTGATAATTGAGTTTTTCTCCAATTACACAAAACCCATTCAAGAACAGATCTACAAGTTCCCTCAATAAGTAGCTGTGTGCTGGAATAAAAGTGGAAATAGAGAAATGCAAAGATGTGTCTTCATTTAGGTAGAACGGGAAAGGTAGATTCCAACATAAAAATTTACTATAGAAAAAACTGCCTTGGAAAAGGAGTTAACTCACCCCTAAAGTATAGTTCACAATCTTGTGTGTTAACAACCCGAATAAAGATGCTGATGCACACTCAAGTGTGGGAAGTATCAGAACAAAGGGCAAGTTTACAAGCCAAATTCTGAATTCAAATTCTGCCATATAAGAAAACTCTCCAGCAGTCAGTAAAAAATTACCAGAGACAGGGCCAGCAGATGACATCATGACTATGTCACTGGACTCCCATGTAGTCGACCGCAGTTCAAGTCCCGGACCCAGTGGCTTCACTCACGCTGGGCACATGTACATGCATGCCGAAGATCCTGAGAGGAGAATGAAGGAGAAAGGATTGCAGCGTGGTCATTCCCCCCTAGGGGGTGATTTCTCGCTATCTGCCTCTCTATCCCTCTCTTTCTGGTGAGCGCATGTGCCCTAAAGCAAAAATCCCTTTAAAAAAAAAAATAGATCAGAGGGGTCAGTAGGTAGCATGGTGGTTATGGGCACTGGATTCTAACATGGCTGACCACGGTTCGAGTTCCAGACCTGGAGGCTTGCTTTCTTACTTTCTTACTCTCTCTGCTCCCCCCCCATCAAATTTAAATAAATAAATAAATAAATAAATAAATAAATAAATAAATAAAGTTAAATAAAATAATTATTTTTTAAAAATGAGCAGAAAATTCTAAAGTATTTCTGCTTGTCAACAGAGTTTATTTCAACTTATTTGCAGAGTTAGCCTCTATAACCTTTACGTATTACTAGATTCATTAGTCTGGTAAGAATTAAATGAGACAACATGTGTGAATACAACCAAGACTGAAGTTCGATATGTGTGTGATGGATTATAATCAAAGTTTTGCCCTAGCAAACACACAAGTTGTGTGTGATAAAAGATCTTGGCCACCTGTAGGAAGCAATTCCTAACTTTCTAAATGGATAGACCTGTCTTATTGATGCATGCATTTTGGCAATAGCTGTTAAACTTGTTATGGTGGGATTACATTTTATGCAAGGATTCAATTCTAGAATGTTTACATACATAACATATGATAGTCTTTCATTCTTCCCTACTAGAAAGGGCAAAGGGTAAGAAATGCAAAGAAATCAATAGGAGAGGAAGAATATTTAAAGACCTTTATAAAAATAAATTTGAAGGACCAGCAGTTAGCGTAATGGGTATGTCGCTGAACTCCCATGTAGCCAACCGCGGTTCAAGTCCTGGACCTGGTGGCTTAAACTCACGCCGGGCATGTGTGTGTGCGTGCCCAAGATCCTGAGAGGAGAATGGAGGAGAAGGAATTGGGGCGTGGCCATCCCCCCTGGGGGGGTGATTTCTCGCTTTCTATCTCTCCGTCTCTGTCTTTCTGGCGAGCACACAGGCCCTATAGCAAAAATCTCTCCAATAAATAAATAAATAAATAAATAAATAAATAAAGTTGGAATCTGTTCAGAATATCAGTGTATATGGACTAGCATAGCATAAAACCAGAAATGCTGATGGTGGTATTAGTAACAACATAGATAACCCAGGTTTAAATGTCTTATTAGGAAAGGGGTTAACTTAAAGAGGAACCTTTGAAACATAAGGCAAACTTTTATTTAAAAAAAAAGAAAGACAAAAGTATGTAAATCTTACATGGTAAAGTGGTGTCAGACTTCTAGCCTAATAAGGAAATGATGGAAAACCAAATCAAATGGTGGTACAAGTGAAGAGATGACATGCAACATTGCTAGTCATTTAAGAGAAGAATGAAACCAACTTAATGGAATATATTGTTCTTTTTAAAAATGGTGTAGCTCCATCCGTCCAATAACAACAACAGCAACAAAAAATAACAACATCTGATTACAACCAAAAAGTGCAGCATGTGAGTAAATGAGTCTGAAAATGGAGGCATTATCATTTGGGACTGTGTTGCCTACTGGTCATGTCTGACATTTAATAATTAAAAGTAAAAGTAAATTCATGCTCTTGGCCAAACTAGCTAAATTTCAAGTGTTCAAAGACTGCATGTGCTTACACGCCATGGTATTGGAGAATGCACAGAATATTTCCATCATCATAGAAAGTTCTATTGGACATCACTGATCTACAAAAATCTTAGAAGCACCCTGTGTATTAAAGATGACAACTCAAAGAAAACACACACACACAGCCAATAAGTCATCCGTCCTTTAATTCGAAACATTTATTGAGTATTTCTCATGCAAGCATTTCTGTGCTAGGTATTCAGAAACCACGGATTAAAACAAAACAATCTCCATCCTCAAGGAGTTCACAACACAACAGAAAATAAAAATATACAAATAACCAGTCAATCAGCGAACACATACTGGTTACCAACTGTAAGAAATGCAATCAGTACTATGTAAGAAAATAGAAAGAAAAATAGAAAGCATCTTCTCTCTGACCTCAAGAACCTTACCATCTCATTAGTGGCACAAAATGTAGAAGGAATGTAGTAAGATATAAAATGTTTTACATGGCAAATTAATATTTATGACTACATAGTTCAAACTGAGTCTCTAAGTATGATATAATTTTTTTCCATTTTGGATTTTCATTTTGATAATAATCTAGAAATATATGCATCAATTTATTATAATTAACCTCTGAATAAACTTTTTTTTTCTTTTAGGATTTGCCACTGGGACTGTGCACTCACCAGAGAGAGAGAGAGACAGAGAAAAGGATAGCGAGAAATCACCCCCCATGAGGGATGGTCACCTGCAATCCCTTCTCTTTCATTCTCCTCTCGGGATTCTGGGCATACATGCACACACACCTGGCGCCAGTTTCAAACCACCATGTCCAGGACTTGAACAGCAATTGGGCCATGTGGGAGTCAAGCAACTCAACCACCATGCCACCTTCTGGCCCCCTGAGTAAACATCATAAAACTATGAATTTAGTATTTTTCATTCCATTTTTTGCTGTTGGTGTTTTTAATCATGCATGAACTAGGTGAAGGCCCAATAGTACACAATTTGTTAAATAAAATCTGATTAGAGAAAAAGGCAAGAATAAATTGAGTCATTATAGACCACATGGTAGTAAAGGTGTCCAGAAGAACCTGTGCCATGTGTGTAAAATCGTCACGTTGAGCACGAAGGTAATACAAACATCTCACCTCTCTGTAGTCTCTATGCAGTCTGCTCTGCATTCAGCAATCTTCAGATATGACTTATACATTTGACTTAGAATTCAAAAACTCCACAATGATAGTAACTTTACAAGTGAACAAAAAGATGTTATAAAATTCACAAGTGATAGCTCATTAAAACTGACATTTGAGAATTATTTTCTGGTAAAATTTTAGTAATTTATGAAGTCTGAACCAGCAAGCAAAGCCTTGAATTTAATGTTTGTTTGTTTTTAATCCACTATTAAAAGGACATTTTCCACATTTATATTAATAGAAAACATAGAAACAAATAAGAACAGACTCTGAAACTACATCTTTATAGTCTCAAGCCCAACACTGGCAATGCAATTTCAATAATACAACACCATTGGTCACATATTCATTGTTTTTTTCATTTTATTTTACCAGTTTCATTGTTCACACTTAATATTTGCTCATTGGTTTTGTTTAATTATGAAATCTATAAGCAAAAGTACTTACATTTATAATGTTCACACATACATAAGTAAAATGTTTAATAAAAGTAACAAGTCCACACTGTATTGACCAGTAGTCTTAGCCAAAACCTGCCTGTTCTTCCTGTAGGAATTTATTTGAGGGGAGGAATGCAAGGAGCAGGTGACATGGTGGTTAAGGCACTGGATTCCTACATGACCAATCAAAGTTCAAGTCCCATACCTACCTGCTCTCTCTCTCTCTCTTGTGAGCACATGTGCCCTATAGCAAATTTAAAAAATTATAAGTATACTATTAAGCACAATTTAAAATAGAATTCTAAAAACTTTTTTTAAATTGAAAAACAAAACTGTGGCAAGAGTGCCCATTAGGAAAGTTGAACACTTAGCCTTCCTTTCCATCTAGGCATGGTGGCGGGGAGGGGGAGGTAAGGTCATGGATCACTAGTGGGCCATAGAGTAATCACAAAGAGACCACAAATATGTTATATAAATCATTCTGCATACTAAATAAACCACTACATTTTAAAAGTACAAAAAAGTTATTTGGCGGGTACTAAAATGCAAATATTTTAAGATTTTATCCTCTGGGCAGCCTTTTTTAATATGGATGCTTCCAATCAATTAATACTACAATTCAATTTGTGAGGGTGTGAGAAACAGGGCCATAATCCTTAGAGTACTACAGGAATTCAGAGAAGAGGGAGAGCATGGAGAGTGGCAGTGATGAGAAGAAGCATCACAGCAGAAGTAGGCCATACACTGAGCCAAGAGGAAAAGTACAGCAGCAAACGTTCAGCTTCCTAATGGACACACTCTCCAAATAAAACCCCAGATGAATAAAAGTCAGATCTTGTCTACTAACAGATCTAGAGGCATTGGGTTCAGAAAAGGGCCTGAGAATGATAGACTGAAAGGAACCTCTGCTATTCAGTACTCTTTCCGTCGTAAAGGCAGAAATAATTTATGGATGGTTTCTTTATTGTTTTTTAGAGAGATTTTTGCTATAGGGTGCACGTGCTTGCTAGAGAGACAGAAAGCGAGAAATCACCCTCCTGGGGGAATGCCCACATCGCAATCCCTTGTCCTCCATTCTCCCCTCAGGATTTTAGACACACACATATACAGGTGCCTGGAGTAAGTTTTAAGCCTCCGGGTCTGGGACTCGAACCTCAGTCAGCTACATGGGAGTCCGGTCACGTGACCATTACGCCATCTGCTGGTCCCAGCAGATGGTTTCTTACTTTAATAATATAGCTCCAGAAAAATCAGTGGTAGAGCTGGCCTTGGGAATGATCATACTCAAGAACTGAAAAACTGAAATGCTATTTTCTCTCCCTCCCTCTCTCTCTCTGTCTTCTCTCTCTCTCTCATCTTGACTTTTCTTTACATTATAATTTATTCTCTCAGGTTACCAGTTCCCATTTATCTAAAATCTAAGCCATATGCTAGCTTGAAACAGGACTTAAATCACTTAAGGCTGAATGATTAGGCATGAGTGGCAACAGTTAAAAATGTAAAGGTAAAGCAGGTGGCATCATGGTTAAGGCACTGGACTCCCACATGGTCAACTATGGTTCAAGTCCTGGACCAAGTGGCCTGAAAATCATGTGGGGCACATGTGAGTGCATGACCAGAATACTGGAAGGAAAATGGAGAAGAAGGGATTACAGTGTGGCCATCCCCCTGGAGGGTGACTTCTCACTTTCCTTCTCTCTGTCTCTCTCCAGTGAGCACACACACTCTATGGCAAAAACCTAAAAACTAAATAAGTAAATAAAAAAGTAAAGGTAATAAAGACAGGTGAGGTCCAGACTATGAAAGAAGTGGTGCCATGCTCAGGAGCTTGGGCTTTTACAGTTAAATTCAGCCTATTATAGTTTGAAAAGCCTAAAACCTACAGGGGGGGAAAAAAAAGTGTATTTCAAGATTCCTGAGCTGTATTATGCTGTAGAATAGGTTATTATAGACAAACCCAATCAGGCTGGGGTAGCTCCCAGCTCCTCCTTGCAAACAGTACTATTTTAGGAGGATAAACACTTGAACCCAGATGGGGCAATCACAATAACCCACCTAACTGGAGATAGTGGATTGGTTCATAGGTACGTACCTGATGTAACACAATCCAAACAGAGTTTTTTCTTGAAGTACTCGATTTTAAATGTTTATACTTTGACTCCAAACACCCAGGGAAATCTTAACGGCTTCCTCATTCTGGGCTGAGATGTGGAATACAACTCAGTGAAATTAATAGAAAATAGACAAGATTTCCTAGGACCCACACTGACTTTATATTTTACAATAGAGCAATGAGAAGATCTGGGCCAATGATTGTGATCAATTGAACTAGATCCATTTAAAGAAACGATTTAAGTACATAAAATAGAAGAAAAAAAATGTAGAATATCTATGAATAGAATTCAGAGGCACCACAGAGTAGAAAGAGAGACTGAGTAATAGAAGAACAAAGGAAGAATGTCTCAATAGATTTTCCAAGATCAAAACAGTAGCATCTACTGAAAAAGCTACAGAAAGAACCCTATGGCCAAAGAAGCAATGAGAATTCATGTTTCCTACATTAATGTAATAGTAGAAATCTACATACAAGAGAGAAAGTAGATATAGAGCTTTTGATTTTAACCAAAATGATAAGTAGAAATAAAAATGCGCAGCCTACACTCCCCATCCTGACTTTTATGTCTATCAGAGACCTATCATCAGTACTTCCTGCTGGGAAAATAAAAGGCATGATACAGCACTCTCTCTCACTGCTCTCTTTAACCCCCAACCCCCAGTATCTAGTTCTCTCAAGACGAATGACAAACCCATGAGCAATTTTACCATTGAAATTCATCTCAATGTGAGTAACAGGCATTCACTCTAGAAACTTCACTAGCTGCGTGTGAGTATGGGACGTGTACTACAAGATTGTAGACTTTGGATCAAATCTGGTTTTAAATCTGAATGCCACTCCGACCGGAATGAACCTCAGCAAAGTATTCAGCCTTTTAGAGCCTCCATGCACCTGTAGATGGAGATTGGGAAGGCAGAGAGAACTAGGATCAACCAAGCTGAGCTGCCAGAGTTCAAGATACCAAAAAGCTGAGACCAGCAGTTAGCGTAATGGCTATGTCGCTGGACTCCCACATAGTCGACCACGGTTCGCGTCCTGGACCCAGTGGCTTAAAACTCAAGCAGGCGCGTGTGCGTGTGTGCCCAAGATCCCGAGAGGAGAATGGAGGAGAAGGGATTGCAACGTGGCCATCCGCCCTGGGGGGTGATTTCTCGCTTTCTGTCTCTCTGTCTGTCTCTGTCTGTCTGGCGAGCTCACGCGCCCTATAGCAAAAACCTCTGAAAAAAAGTGGATCTGCAGTGGTCTTTGGTCCAGTTCCTCCCTATAAAATGTGGGCAGGTGGCTGGCACCAAGGCCTGATGACTAAGGCTCTGAATCCAACATGACCAACCATGTGGTTTGAGTACCAGACCCTGAGGCTTGAGAAACACACCAGGTGCATGTGCACCCAAAGCCCTGAAAGGAGAGAGAGATGGAGAAGGGACTGCAGCATGATCATGCCCATGGTGGGTGCTTTTTCCTCTCTTTTGCTCACTCTCTCTCTCTGGGGAGTGTACTTGCCCTCTTCTAAACAAAGCGGGAGATGCTGGGGACTTCCAAATCACAGTGCTGGTTCCAAAAAGATTAGTGGGACAAGCTCCTTAAAAGTATTTTACATATGGAATATATTAGACTAATTAAGCCAATTCCTATACTAACATATGTGCTAGTGATTCACCTTTTTTTTTCTTTTGTTTTTAGAGAGAGATTTTTTTGCCATAGGGTACATGCGCTCACTGGAACAACAGAAAGAAAGCGAGAAATCATATCCCAGGGAAGATGGACATGAGCAATCCCTTCTCCTCCATTTTCCTCTCAGGATTTTGGGCATGCACGCACACGTTCCTGGCATGAGTTTAAGTTGCCAGGTCTGGGACTTGAACCATGGCCAACTACATGGGAGTCCAGTATGTTACGGTTTCGTCATCTGTTGGTCCTGTGCTTCAGCTTTTAAAAGGCTTCTACTCCTTTCTCACCCCCACCTCTTTAGGGGCCTTACTACCATTACTCTCCTCCCTGGGGTTTTACTACCATTGCTCTTCTAAATGGGGCCTCATGACCATCACTCTCCTAAATTCTGCAAGAGCTTTCTTCTAAGGAGATGCAGGACTCTAGCCATTTTGCACTTCAATTCCATCTCCAAATGGTCAGCATACCTGTCCTGGTCAAAAACATAAAAATCTGCTAACATTTTTTTTCTTTTTTCCCACAGCAGTGAACACCTGTCATCTTTTGCCCATGAGCAACTGAACCTCATTATTATATATGGAGAATCTCCTCTTTTGTGATACAGAGTCCACCATCCACTACAGAGCTGCTGTACCGGCAGTGACAGCAATAGAATCTCACAGGACTGACTCTGCAGAGTGATTTTTAAGCCTTGCTGGTTTGAGTGGCCTCTAAGCCAGTTCTGCTTACACTGAGAGAGATTCCACGAGCTGGTCAATGTGATAAACCCAACTTAATGTGACTTCCAAATACTCATGTCCTTGTATAGTCTGATCTCACTCCCATTATTATATAAGACTATCCTATCAGACTGAAACAAGAGAGATTCTTCTTTCTTGGCTTTGAAGAAGCTGCCACGTTGTGGGAGTGTCTGTTAGAGGTCACATGGCAGAAAACAGCAAGAGACTCTTGAGAGCTGAACATGCCCTCTAGCTGACAGCCAGCAAGAAAATGGAGACCTCAGACCTATAGTCCCAAGGAGATATATCCCACCTACAATATAAAGAAGCTTGTAGGCAGATTTTTCTCCTGGTGAGCCTCCATTGAGACTGTAGCCCTGGCCAAAACCTGGTAAGATCCCTGAGCAAGGGACCCAAGTGAGCCATGTGTGGACACGTGAGCACTGAAACTGAAATAGTAATTTTGGTAACATGTTATGCAGCAATCAAAAACAAATACAGTCAGGCTAGCTCCGTAATGTAGTGATTAAGGAAGCTGGATCCCACATGCCTGTGCAGTTTGAATCTTGATCTCGACGGCCTGAAAAACATGCCAAGCACGTATGTGTGTGCGTGTGTGTGTGTGTGTCCAAATTTTCAACAGGAGAATGGAAGAAAAGAAACTGCAGTGTGACCACATCCCGTTACAGGGTGCTTTCTTCCTCTCCCTCTCTGTCCCTCTGGCAAGTGTGTATACCCTTTGGCAAATAAAAATAAATACTCTTAATGTCTTCTCATACATTTATTTGATGCTTAAATTAACTAAAACTAGTTTCTCTGACTTGCTACTACATGCCTTGAATGATAGTCTATCCAAACCTCACCTCTCTTTCAATGGCCTTTTCAATTCTACTCATCACTATTCCCAACTAGACCCATGTACACATACCTGCTTTTATCACAGCTTCCTTACAATGGAGATGGTAGTGCCATTTCCAGCAACCTCAATTCTACCATCTCACCACCAGCATGTTATACTCTCTCTGGTACAGCAAAACACTGAGAAGAATTTTTTTTTTCTCTTTGACAGCCTAACAGAATTTGTCATAGTAAACAGTAAATTATACCTGAATGGTAACTCTTTTTCAGTATAAACAACTCCTGACCTAAAACGTTATTTTTAACCTTACAATGAGTTAATCAGGACAATAACCTGTTCTAATTCAAGGAGCATCAGGACTTTGATGGTTGCACAGTTCAATTCAAGATTTTCAACTTTTCAATGGGTTTATTACTGAGATAGTAAATGCATTTGCAACTTAAGATATTTGCGATTTACAATCAGGACATACCTCATCCTAAGTCAAGGAGTATCTGTAGTTCACACATAAATCATTTAGATGAGCTCCTATAAACCATACATTTAGGGAAAGGAACAGTAAAAAATACAGAGCAGAGAGCTCTTGGTACTATTTGCTTATTCAAAAGTGTTTCCGAAGATTACATAATAGCATTGTTTATGAAATTATTATATTTTCTTCTGCATCCTAGACAATACTTTTGAGTTTAACCATTCAATATCAAAGTATACCACCTAGCTATTGCAAATCATGTGTGTCATTATCCTGAAAAATTCTAGTGAGATTTGAAAGAGGGGGGATTTAATGTGATGAAGAAAAACAACAAGTTGCTGTCAGATTTTGCTTTTTAAGTCTGATTTACCCAGACAGGTGGTCTACCTTGACAGAAATGACTAGATAGTTCCATAAGCCCTCTGTTCACTTTGATGTCTATAAGTTCAGTTGAAGAAGTAGAGTTAGTAAGAGAAGGAGGTATCCTGATACCAAGAACATGATCCCTGACTGATCCCAGCTGGCTCTGGGGTGGACATTCTATCATTGTCCTCTGTCAATCCTTTCACTTCCCAAAAATCATGTTCTGAGTTCTTTTGCTGCTGAAGCTCATGATGCTAACAAATTTCAAGGGCTGCTTTGATCATAAAGGAGAGATACATGGCTGAGAAGGTGAGGCCAGTGATGGCAGAGGGTTGTGTAGGTTATGGGTGGATTGTGAGAACAGATACCCCTGAAAGGTTGGTGTGTTTGTGTGTGTGTGTGTGTGTGTGTGTGTGTGTGTGCGCGCGCGCGCATGCAAGCATATTTGTTTTAGCACTCGCTAATTAAAGTCACGGTTCTCCCGCATCAACACTTACAGTAAGGGCCCATCCACTCAGGACTATATAAACTGACTTAAAATCTGATCTGTTCATCTATTAAAGCATTTTAAAACCCTAGGAATATATAAATTTGTGAAGCTGTCATAAGATAACCACAAGAGCAGTTTGCCTTTGTGATTAGGACACAGAACTATAGATGCTATCCTCAGCTTCACACCGATTCACTACTGTGGAACCTTGAGTCTACTGGTGTACCTGTTGCTCCCTTCCAAAAATGACAACAATACGTCACCCTACCCGTCTCTCAAATGTTTTGAGAAATCATGGAGAAATTTGAGAATTACAATGACAAGCTAGAAAACAATTTTATATATCTGTGGATGCATGTAATAAAAATTAATGATGTCTTTATTGAAAGAAAGAAAAGGACTCAAGTAATAAAAGCCCTCACCAACTCAAATGTTAATGTAAACTACATTTTAAAACAAACAACCAAATCCATTGAAGCAAAAATAACAAGCCACATTTGGACATAATAACAAAAAATGTCCATAACTACAATATTTCACTAATGAGAAGGTACAGCTGCTACATACAGAAGGATTTTATGATGTCCATATGTTTCTCAAATGACTCTCCTTGTTAGCTATTTCTCCCTATCTCTATTTAAGAATAACCTACACCTTCCCCACTGAGTGGGTGTAAATTATAATACATTGTAATATTTAAGCAAATTCAAAATACTACCCTAATGAAAACAAGAGAAAGCTATGTAAGCCTTAAAAGTCCTTAGATTCAGATATTAATAAAAATATGAATTATGGGTATCATTTAAACAAAATAGGTTTTTATCTAGTCAGTCTTAAGAGTTAAAACTCTTTAAAACCTCAAAGAGAAGTTAATCTATATTCTAACATATATAATACACAATTATTTATATATTTCATTAAGTAATCCTTTCTGTTGTAAAAATGGGCATAATTTGGTCACAAAACAATCATAAAAGTGTATAACTATGTGTAAAATTACTTTTTAATTTCAGAGAAACCATCATTATTTTTATCGAAGATGGCAGGTTAGTATGTCAAACACTAGCCAGAGTGGTGGTCTGACTTTCAGTAAAAGCCAGCCCAATTGGCTCAATTGCCAAGAGAAAAACTGGAAGAAGAGAGAAAAACAGAAAAAGAAAAAGGGAGAGAGAGAGGGAAGGAAGGAGGGAGGGAAAGAAGGAAGGAAGGAAGGGAGGGAGGGGGAGAGGAAGGGTATACATCTCCTGCCCATAAACTGGTTTGTAACCTCAAACTCTTCACTGGCTTTGCACAACCTTATGTGCACCAGACCATGTCCTTCCTGTAGTGGAGATTATCAATTCAAGAGCAGAGCTGCAAAAACATCTCTCTCTCTCTAGCTGGCAGCCTATCAAAGGTCAGACCCAGGATTCCCACTGTACATGCACCTGTTTTGTAGCTGAGACATATATGAAAACATTAGCTTTTTCTCACACAGAAGATGATATATTCCCAGAAAATGCTGTTCTTCTTGAGATGTACCCCATTCAAACAAAAATGGTTAAGAACAAATAACAAGCAAGTTTTACAATGACTAAATTATGTTCCTTTGGAAATACAATATTCTTATTAAGCATTTTAAATGGTTTCCAGAAGACACATCATAATTGGGTAACTAAATTGGTCCAAACTGGAACAGTAGTTTAAAAGGATAAGGAGGACTAATTATCTGTGGAGAAAGGCCAGTATATTAAACAACAAGTTTTCAGTTGCAATAAGTTCCATAATAAACCAAAAAAGACTAAAAGAGAAGTTCAAAAGATATCCTTCCCAAACTTGATTTTTAATTGTCCTCATTTTTGAACTACAACTTAGTCTGTGCTATTAATTACAAGATGAAAAAGATTTCTAGGGCATCAGAAAATAACATCCAGACCTTTTCAAATGTCAAAAGGTTTTCTTTTAAAGATGAAAACAATTTTTTTCTTAAATACAGGTTCTCCCTGTCCTTACTCCCTCTTGCTATATTTTAAAAATGCTTGCAAGATTTGAAAACATCACTGTGTTCTGAGTATTTGCCATGACTAAATCTTACTCTTTATGTACCTCAGCATATAAGGAGTATTTAGTTGTACAAGCATTTTTACAATTTGGGGAGAAACAAAAATTAACTCTTCACTTTCTTTTCTGGTAAACTTTGTAAGCCCTTCTTACCCCGCTTCCATGCTGTGCACACGCGCACGCGTGAACACACACACACACACACATTCATGTACGTAAAATGGGATAGAATAGATATCTCATTTCTCACAGATTTCAAGACGCTACAGTTGATCTAAAAGTTCCTTTTGGAAGATGACACACACCTTCCAGGCAGGAAAAACAAACGCGACGGATCCTGAAATTAGAGCACAGGAGACTCACTGGAGAAGGTTCCAAGTCACATCCTAGGAACCAATCCTCAGCTCCCGCTGCAGGCCACCGCTCCTGACAACCGCACCTCGGCTGTGCAGAGAGGCTCTGCTGGGTCCCACTGGATGGCACCGCAGACACAGGCCTCTGACACCAGCGCCTCTCGCTGTGGACAAGCGGGAGACCGCTTCAAAGCCAGCCAGCGCCGCCCGCTAAGCGCTCGGGAACGCCCCCATCCTCCGCTCCCGTTAGTCCCCACTGTGACAGCCTCGGGTGGCATTTAATTAACCAGTTTATTTACCTTAATCAGCTTACGATTCATCACTCTCCCTCCACTAGCCAAGACACCGCTTGATCTCCCATCCCCCAGCCTCCCGAACTTTTCCGAAAACCCAGGATTCCGACGTGCAGGCTTAAAACTGAATTCCCCCTCTCAACATCAGAGGTACCCCCACTACGCGCTGCTCCCCTCAAGCAACACGTTGGCAGTACAAACTTTTCATTCAGAGCTCGGCTCCGACATACACTGGGTGTGTGTACTGGGGGGCGGGGGAGAACCGCGCCACAGACCCCTCGCCTCCGCGTGCCTAGCCCAACGTGTCAGGGTTAGCATCGAAAAGATCACCCAACGCCCAACTTCTGACAAAGGTCCCCTGTAGCCCACCCCTCCGCGGGCTGCGAGATGCCGAGCAAGTGGTACCGGAGTGCTGGCTGCGAGGCTGTTAACCTGGGGAAGCGGGCGGGGAGCCCCGCGGCGCATCGCGTGGACCCGTGGTCCCCAATTCCCAGGGATTTCCCGAGCTCTGGCCGGGGACTGGGCTGCGGTGCCACTCACCTCCGCCTGCGCCGGCTGTGGCTGTCGCGCCCTCCTTCGCCCCGCGCAGGCGACCCCCTAACTTCTCCCCCTTCTCCAAACAGCCATCTTTCGAGAAGGAGACGAGAATGGCGAGGCAGGAAGCAAAGGGGGG
>NW_006198176.1:123060-132801 GCF_000334495.1 Tupaia belangeri chinensis
ACGGGGCTGGGGCCGGGGCCGGTGCCCAGCCAGGGCCGCTCAGGTGCGCGCCGCCCCGCGCCGGGCGTCCCTGGCTCCAAGACTTTTTCTTGAGAAGAGCAGGAGGGGGCATTGTGGGGCGGTACCTGGGGCGTCCCCGCAGATACCTAGAACCTAAAAAAATCACTCAAGGGAATTTTCAAAGAAAATGCTATGTTTGGGGTTTTTAAAGGACCAGCTTGGAAACCTGAGGAAATATGGTGACTGCTATTGGAAACCTCGCAGAGGTTTGCCGCACTTAGGGCCGAACAGAGCACCATTTCCTTGAAGCCAGCCCTGAAGGAAGGAAGGTGGGATGAGTAAGCTCCAGAATTGAGGAGGGATCCCCTTCCCTGGTTAGCATCGTACCCTGGGTTTTCTTTCTTGCTATAACTTAAGTCTATACTAAGATTATTAATATCCATTCACTTACCAAGCGTAGAACACTAAAAGATTTTTTTTTAAATGACATCCTTGTCTAATGTGAACAGTGGCTCACTCAGAGGTTATTTATGGTATATCTAATTTGACCGTCAAACGAATGAAAATGTGCCTCTACATGTACGTTTTGATGTTCTTATGTCTGCCTAGACAGCTTGCTCGTAGATTGTGGGGAAGAAAAAAAAAAATAACTAAACAAAAACCTAACCCCTTGCCCTCATTTTAAAAGAAGGGACTGGACCCAGGGGAGTAACATGTGCCCAGTGTGTCACAGTGACAAGGTTCGTATTAAAACTGGCCTACCAATGCCAAAACACCAGGACAACGCAGGAGAAAAGGAGAGGTGGTGGTGACTATGAATTGATTTAAAATAGTTCAGCATGGGCCAGCTGATGGCGAGGTCCCACATGACCAACTGGCCCCCCTCCCCGCCCACCAGGAATGATCTCTCTCTCTCTCTCTCTCTCTCTCTCGCTCTCGCTCTCGCTCTCGCTCTCGCTCTCTCACTCTCTTTCGCTCTCTCGCTCTTGCACATGCCCTATAACAGCAACCAAAAAAAAGTTCACCATTCACAGGATCAAAGTATGTGATGACCAGATTTAGCCGTCACCTCATCCAAACCAGGAATTTATACTCCAGGTTTGGTTGTCTAGCTGTCAGTAAAAAGTTCACACTCCTAAGGTTGTTGGTGCTAGAGCTTCTGATAGTTTTTTTTTTTTAACAATTATTTCATTTTAACTTTATGTATTTATTTTTAATTTGATCAGAGAGGCACAGAGTGAGAGGGAGAGAGAGAACCACCAGGGAGGGACAGAGTGAGAGGGAGAGAGAACCAACCAGTCCAGGACTCGAACTGCAGTTGGCCATGTGAGAGACCAGCACCTTAACAACCATACCATCTGCCTGCCCCTTGTTTTGTCTTTAATTTGCCAGAGGGTGCATGTGCTCATGGGAGGTGGAAGGGATAGGGGATTGTGATGAGAAAGCTGTCTCTGGATAATGGCCACCCTATCACCCCTTCTCAATTTTCCTTTCCTTTCAGGATTTTGGGCACCCTCACACAGGAACCCAAGGTGTTTCCCAAGTTGGCCATGTAGGATCCAGCCACCCAACCACTATGCCAGGGAACAAGCTTCAGCTAATTTAACTTTCCGTCCACACTTGGGATAGGTTCATTTGCACAATAAATGTTAATCATGAGCTCTCAGTGGTGAAATTGATAGCATTGACTAAAATATTCCAGAGCTACTTCTCATTTGAATATGGGCCAGAAATAAATGTTCAGTGACCTTTTACGTTTCAAAATGGTCAATTATCCAGCCTTTACAATTGATGTGTGTACGTTTTAAATACCAATTTTCTTTTCCTCCATTACTTTCCCAAAGTAGTTTGTTCATTTAAAGTCGTATACTCCCTTCTTTAAGATTTTATTATTATATTAGTTTGAGAAAATCATGACATCATGACATATTTTTCTATGCAAAATATGTCATGACTTTCTTGACAACCCAATAATTTCTAATTTACATATCACAGTTGTGCAAATTTATGGTGTACAGTGTAGGTTTTGAAAACATGTATACAGGGCTAAAACTTGTATTCCAGTTAAGGGAACCAGATAACACCTGGCCTACTCAGGTTTAAGTCCTGGCCCCAGCTTGTAAAAACATGGAGTGTATGTGCATTGGTACCGAAGTTATGGGTTAGAGCCCATCAGGCCCAAGGAATGGAGGGGGGAAGAGCAGAAGGGATTGCCACAGATTGCCACATAACCAAGCCCTATTGAGGGGTGCTTCCTCTTGCGTTTTCTCTCTCTCTCTCTCTCTCTGTCTGTCTCTCTCTGGTGAGCACACACACCCCTGGCAACTTAAAGAACATGCATACATTATTGAAGACCAAATAAGGGCAATTAATGTCACCATCATCTCCAACACCTCAGTGCTTTCTGTTGTGCGCATTTGAAATTTGTTCTTATTTTGAAGTACGCATTGAATTGTTCCAACTATTGCTGCTTTGCTGTGCTATAGTATGCTAGATTTACTTCACTTATCTATTAATATATGCACTCTTATTTCTATCAACCAAGTTCTCCCCATCCCCCATTGCCCCACCCCTTTCTGGCTTCTGATACCATTACACTCCTCACTTCTTTCAGCTTCCACTAATGAGGGAGATCATACAATATATGTATTTTGATGTCTGGCTTATTTCACTTGGCATTATTTCTTCTATGTTCATTCATGTTGCCTCAAGTGACTGGATTTCATCCTTCTTTATGTCTGAATAATATTCCATTGTGTATATATTCCAGATTTTCTTTATCCACCCATATATTATCGGGCACTTAGGTTGATTCCATATCTTACCAATTGTGAACAGTGCTGCAATAAATAAATATGAGATTGCATGTATGTTTTTTCTATACTGATTTCCTTTCTCTTGGGTATATACCCAGTGAGTTTACAGCACCATACAATAGTTCTATTTTAGTTTTTTGAGAAGACTCCATACTGTTTCCATAATGGCTAAATAAATTGATATTTCCACCACCAGTACAGGAGAGTTTCCCTTTTCCCACAACCACACCTGCATTTGTTACTCTTTTTTTCTCTTGATAATAGCATTCTAACTTGGGTGAGGTGATATCTTATTATGATTTTGATTTGCATTTCCTTTATGATCAGTGGCGTTGAGCATTTTTTCATGTGATTGTTGATCAGTTTATCTTCTTTAAAGAATTGTCTGTTCAGGTCAGTTGCCCATTTTTAAAATGCTTTATTTATTTATGTACTTGTTTATTTATTTGTTAGGGAGCTCTGTGAGCTCTTTATTTTTTGTTTGCTTGTTTTGTTTATTAAGCCCCTGTTGGATGTATAACTTATGAATATTTTCTCCCATTCTGTTGTTCTCTCTTCACTCTGTTAATGCTGTTCTTTATTGCACAGAAGCTTTTTTATTTGATTTGATTAAATTTGTCTGTTTTTGCTCTTGCTGCTCATCCTTTGAAAGTCTTATTTTTAAAAAATCTTTGCTCAAACCAAGGTTCTGAAGTTTTACCCTATGTTTTCAAGTAGTAATTTCATGATTTAGGGTCTTACATTTAAGTCTTTAGTCAAATTTGAGTTATTTTTTGTACATGGTAAGAGATAAGGATCTAATTTTATGCCATATATGTAATTTTCCCAGCACCATTTATTGAAAAGACTGTCAATTTCTCACTGAATATTCTTGAAATGTTTGTCAAAAATCAGTTGATTGCATGTTCATAGATTTATTCCTGGATATTTATTCTGTTCCACAGTCTGCGTGACTGTTTTTATGCCAGTTTCATACAGTTTTAGTGATTATGGATTAGTAATATATTTTGTTCTTTTCACACGGGATTGCTTTAACAGTTTGGAATCTTTCATGACAAATTTATGATTGTTTTCACTGTGTGGTTTTTTTTTTTTTTTTTGGTTAGGAATCTCTTTAGAATGTTAATAGAGATCGCCTTGAATCTGTAGATCATTTTAGGTAGTAACTACATTTGAACAATATTAACTCTTTCGATCTGCGAACATGGAATGTCTTTCCATTTACTTGTGTCTTCTCCCATTTCTTTTAGCAGTGATTTGTAGTTTTCAATGTAGAGGTCTTCAACCTCCTTGATTAAATTTCTTCCTAAGTACTTTGTTTTTATTGTAGCTATTGTAAATGGGTTTGTTTTCTTGGTTTCTTTTTTGGATAATTCATCGTTAATACACTAAACCAGTACTGCTTTTTTGTATGTTTCATAGCCTGCAACTTTACTGAGTTCATTTAATTCATTTATAGGTTTTCAGGCTGCCAGGTCCAGGACTTAAACGGTGTAGTTGTAATCAACCATGTGGGATCCAGCCATCTTAACCACCGTGCCACCTAACTAGCCCATAGAGTTCTCTTTTCTTTTCTCTTGTTTTTCCTTTGTATCCTTCTCTGACTTCACAGGAAACAATTTTCCTTCCATTGTCTCTCAAGGAAACCTTCCCTGTAAAGTGTGGTTGAAGCACAGTAAAAGAGAAGTTCCTGAGATTTTACTGGGCATCTAAAACAGATTTAGAAGTAATAAAGGTGTGTATGGCAGTATTTTTTTAAGAATTTTTATTTCATTTATCATTATTATCATTTTTTAATTTGCTACATGGTACATGCGCTCACCAGAGAAAGAGAGACAGAGAGAAAGGGGATAAAGTGAGACTTGAACTGTGGCCGGCCATGTGGGAGTCCACACCTTAACCACCACACCACCTGCTGGCCCCATATATGGCAGTATTTAAACCAAAATGTACATTCACCTGAGGTGATATAAGGAGTGGTTAACCCTCATATATTTATAATGATTTATGTCTATCACCTGTAGGACAGTTTAGAACAGAGAGCTATCTTCCTAACGAGCTTCCTAGATATTTGAATGCCAGCTTTGAGTAAGGTATTTGCTACGTGCTACCACAGATTCAAATGTTTTAAGATACGACTTAGTAGGAAAAATGATAATTTCTCTTAGAAGTCCTAATGGGGCTCTCATGCACTCTGTAACCCAGATTACAATATTTATAACACTGTATTATGATTTTTTTTTCCTGATTTTAGTCCCTCTTCAACTGATATTTAGAAAAACAGATAACTCATTCATATTTTTTTTAGTTTGATTTCTCTCTTTCTCTTTTTTGTTAGTCTGTTTTAAGGGTTTTGTTATAGGGTACATGTTTTCACCAGAGAGAGAGACAGAGTCAGGAAAAGTGAGAAATCACAACCCCCTTGCTGAGAGAGGTGGGGTTGGCTATACTGCAGTCTCTTCTCTTCCATTCTCCTCTTTGGAATTTGGGCATGTACACATACATACCCGGCATGATTTTCAACCACCGTGTCTGGGATTCAAACTGTGGTCAGCTGTATGGGAGTCCAGTGCCTTGACCACCATACCACCTGCTGGTCTCTTGTAGTTTTTGTTTGTTTGTTCTAAGTGTTTGTGTCATAGGGCACATGCACTCCCAGGAGAAAAACAGTAAGAGGGAAAATGAGAAATCACCTCCCCAGGGGGATGACCACACTGCAATCCTTTCTCTTCCTAGAATTTTAGGCATTTGCACATACCCACCTAGTGTGATTTTCAAGCCACCAGATCCTAGACTCAAACTGCAGTTAGCCATGTGACAGTCCAGCACCTTAACCACCATGCCACCTTCTGGCCCCCCTTTGGGTTTTTTTAAGAAGTCTTTTGTTGAGTACAGCCAGTGAAATGGTTAAGACAGCTGGATCCCACACAGCCAACTGCACAATTCAAATCCTAGACCTGGTGGCTTGAAAATCTCAGGTGCGTGTGCATCCCCAAAATCCCAAGAAGAGAATCAAGGAAAGGGGATTGCAGTGTGGTCATCCCTCATAGGGAGTGCTTTCTCACTTTCCCTCCCTCTCTCTCTCTCTTTCTCTGGCGAGTGCATATGCTTTTGTTATTTGTTTGTTTTTTAGAACAGTGTTATATAGAGAGGTTGAGATTTATCTCACATTATACACAAAATATCCCATTATTGACATCTTTCATTTGTATGGTACATTTGTCATAACTAGCTTACTGATGTGATACATTATTATTGTTTATTGATACATTAGGCCCATAGTTTATCAGATTTCCTTAGTTTTTGTCTAATATCTTCTTTCTTTAAAAAGAAAATGAAATACTTCAGTGTACATGTGAAGTATTTCTCTCTTTTTTTAAATTAACTTATTGGACTGTCAGAAAAGTCATGATGTATTTTTCTATTTTTCTGTATTTTAATTGGGTCCCATAGCACAACTCTTAAGTGTGATGCCTACAAAGCCAGATCCCTCTTGGCCAAATGCAGTTCAGATCTCAGCCTACACAGCTTGGAAGACACCAGGCACATATGTCTGTGCCTAAAACCCTGATGGGATAGGGAACTAGAGGGAACGGGATTGCAGTGTGACCATTCCCCATTGCTGGGGTGCTTTCTTTTTCTCTCTCTATGGTGAGCAACTATGTCCACTGGCAATGAAAAATAAATTTTAAATAAAATTTTAAAAGTGTATTTATTTATTTCCTAAATGTGAGAGACTAAGAGAAAAAGACAGAGAGAGAAAGACAAGCACCCTCAACAAGTTTACATATCCCCACTCTCCCCTTTCCTGCTTTCCCAGCCTGACAGGCATATATAGGTCAAGCAGGGAACCAAACTCAACAATCTGTGTATGGATGCAGTATCACTTGAGCAGTGTGTTACCACGGAACCACTGAGCCAGCCTAACGTCTTTTTCTGCTCCGGCATCCTTACTAGAATATCACATTATACTTAGCAGTTACATCTCTTTAGTCTACTTTTGGCTGTGACAGTTTCTCAGATTTTCCTTGTTTCTGATGACCATGACATTTTTGAAGAGTCTTAGTCCAATATATGGTATGATGCCCCTTTACTGGAATTTGTCTGATATTTTTCTCATGATGAGACTAGAGTTATGGGCATTTGGGGAGGATGGTTACAAAGTGCCATTTTTATCACATTATGGTAACAGCACATATTAGCAACATACTTTATCACAGTTGATGTCAACTTTTATTACCCGGCTGAAGTAGTGTTTGACAGATTTCTCCACTATATATTTGCCCTGTTCCTCCCCCTGTACATACTGTACTCTTTGAAAGGAAGTTACTGTGTACAGCCCACACAAAGGAGTGGGGAGTCATGGCCCCCTCTTTCAAGGTAGAATATCAACCTAATTTATTTCTCAAAAACCTAAATATAGAATCATCATATGACCCAGTAATCTTACTATTGGTTTTATATAAAAAGAAGATGAAATTAGTATGTCAAAGGGGTGTTGTACTCTCTCATGTTTACTGCAGCATTTTCACGATAGCCAAGATATGGAATCAACCTCAGTGTCCATCAGTGGGTAATTGGAGAAAGGGAACGTAGTAGATATACACAGTAGAAACAGAAGGAAATCCTGTCATTCGCAGCAGCATAAATGAATCTGAAGGACATTGCATTAAGAGACATGATCCAAGAAAGGAAAGACAAATTCAGCATGCTCTCACTTTTATGTGGAATCTAAAATGTTGAACTAATAAGAGTAGAGTAGAATGGTGGTTACCAGAGTTCGATTGCAGGGGGAAGGACAAACCATTTCTATTAGGTAGATCTTTCTCACATGATGTATTGCACAACATGGTGACTGTAGTTAATAACAATATATTCTAGTCCTGAAAATTGCTAAGAGAGTAGATTTTAAGCATTCTCACCACAGAAAAATGATAAATATGAAGTAATGCATATGTTTGTTAACTCAATATTTCAAAATGTATGCATATTTTAAAACATCATGTTACAGACCTACCTAGCTCAAGTGGTACAGACAGGAGGGGCACTGCTACAAAATGCTGGAGACTGTATGAGAAGGCTCCAGGTTCACATCCTGGGTCTGCCTCAACAGACCAGGCATGCCCACAGTCACACCCATGACCCTGGCTAGATGCGGGGGTGGGGGTAGTGGGTAGGATTGCCAAATGAAGGCCTATTGAAGGTGTCTCTCTGTCTCAGAATAAATAAAATAAACAACATAAACTTTTAAAAAATCATGTTGTATATGGTAAATATGTACAGTTTTAGTTTCTCAATTATAATAAATCTATTAGTTAATTTTTTTAAAGGTAGCTTATAAAACTCTCTATATATTAGCAGGAAAAAAAGGTCACACTAAATCTTTATTTTTTAAGAATATGTTAGACAAAGGAAGATAAATGAGATCTTCACAGTAGTGATGATGGAGATGTTTTACAGTTTCCTTTAAAGGGGCAAATACAGTGTAAATTGAAGTATTGTATGAAATATTTGGGATGACCCCCAAAAGGTCACAGCTCCAACCCCACTGGCATCTGGTTTAGCCACCTTACTGACTTCAGCCAAAGCGGCATGTGCCACTCTCAAGTAGAGTCTTCAATAGCCTTCCTCTTTGCTCTCTGCCAATAAATCAGCACTTGTCCGTATGAAACAAAACTTCTATGTTTCCAGATACGAAGGTCCCATGAGCGGAACCTCTTCCAATCTGAGGACATAGACGTGGGCACGAAAACTGAGATTTGGGAGTTTGTTGTTACCCCATCACTTAGCCTATCCTACTCTGACTGCAAAATCCTTTCTACGTTCCTAAAATTGGGCCACTAAGTACAATGCTTGTTTTGGTCAAGGGTCACTTCTGGGGTGTGACCTTTTAGGACCTGATTGTGTCTGGTTATGACACAAGTATGTATTTAGATATTTTCCTGCTATGTTTAAAAATAAACATTGTTCTTACTAATGAAAAAAATCTATCTTAGGTTAATAACTGCAAACTTAATTGAACACCCACTGTGTGCAGAACACTGTGGCAGGTATTGTAAGTAACTTTTTCTAAAGATTAATTTTAGGATAATGCCACTGAAAAAGTAAAGATATTACCAAACAAACGTATGTACCAAGCCCAGCCAGTCATCCAACAGTAAGCCAATTTCTCAGACAACAAGATTTTGCATAGAGGAAGGCTTTATTACAGAAGATATTAACCAGGAGAAGGGTGGGTTCGAAAACTTATATACTGTCTCCACACTCAGGAGCAAGCAGGGCTTTTAAACGTAAGTCAGGGATGAGGATATGAATCCAGAGGCTTTCCATAAAAGTTCCTATGATGTCATTTTCAATGACTAGTCCTATTTTCTTGGTGCCAGGCCATCTTGTCTCAGGGAGGGTCCAGAGCGAGATGTTATACCTGGCAGATATATTCTGTATAAATAACTCAAGACAACTTAGGACACCTGGATCTCTGTGCCTATATTTTGCAAAAGTTGAACAATTAAGCCTCTCACAAGTGGTCACTATAGGACCACGATTATAGTGTGCCAAAGCATCTATTAGGAGAGGAAGAGAGCATGAACTCATCTTATTGCATAAGTTACCTAGGCCTCTAGGGCATGTTTCTTTTTATACTTGGTAAATTTTATATTAAAGACTAAGCCAAGAAAACTGATTTTTTACTTCTCAGGTGCCAATATCAAAGACATACTGTTTAGAAGTAATAGGTAATGAAATTTAACTAGAATAATATCCTACCAGAGGTGTATTTTACCACGAAGCTAGTAAGCTTAGGCTTCAGGAACCTTCATTTGCACGGGTGCTTTCTAAGGCTCTATATTCATAATTCCATATGATTTTACTTAAAAAGGGCCCCAAACACATATAAGCTTCAGATCTCACCAAACATGGCTCTTTC
>NW_006198176.1:132832-136009 GCF_000334495.1 Tupaia belangeri chinensis
CACGCTACCAGTTATGGAAGGGTGACAATAAAGTGCTTGGAGAGTTCTAAGAGTAGAGTCCTACAGATGACGAGCACGGATGCTGCACTGGAACAGGCGCAGAGAACCAGTACATCCGAACTCCCCACGATAGGGTTCCCTGAAAGGTCGCCCTGACGTTTGCATTCCCCAGTCACGTTTAAAACTGCCCGCCTATGGCTGTAAGGGAGGATGATATCCTAGTACCAGAGCCCCTAACCTAGAAACTGCCCGATGTGCAAGGCCCGTGTACAATATCCCCATTGTACAATAGAATTTTCCCATCATGTCTTTCTTTTTTTTTTTATTTATTGTCTAGAAAAAATGTGGACACCTTAGTTAGTCCTCTCCATAAAGTTCCAGTTTTGACTGACATCATTTTTCCTAGAAGTTATTTCATTATGAAAATCATTTTTCTCATGGTTGCTGATAATACTTCCTCTGGAGGTTTAAGCAACCATTTTTCTCAATTAATTTTGTCTGTTTCTCAGCCTGTAACAATGGAGATTGCAC
Organism: Tupaia belangeri chinensis; assembly: GCF_000334495.1. Lineage (NCBI taxonomy): Eukaryota > Metazoa > Chordata > Mammalia > Scandentia > Tupaiidae > Tupaia > Tupaia belangeri. Next base: position 133,364 of record NW_006198176.1, read on the forward strand.
TGTTCATCACCTGTTCAGGAATTCCCTATTGAAGGGAGAGGTCTATGCAGTAATAGAGGTGGTAATGTGACCCATTAAGGATTTATTTCCCTTGCTAAATTTTTAATAGAAACTGGATGAATACACTGCCTCTATTTTTATTATTTCTTTCTTATTCAAAAATGTGTGGGTCATGGTAAGGTTTAATCACAACCTCATTTGTAAAGCACTCTGAACTGCAATTAGTCATATATGAATATGAAGTGCCATTATCACATTCATGTTAACAGGCCATCAACCAATTTCTTCAAATTATGAAGCAATCAAAGAAAAGCCTTCGCATATACATGTCTGCTTTCAGGATGAGTTTCTTTTCTTTTTTTTAGAATTATTTAATTTTATTTATCATTATTATCATTATTATTTAATTTTTATAGAGTATGTGCACTCACCAGAAAGAGAAAGAGAGAGGAATAATGAGAAAGTAACCACCAGGGCCAGGACTCCACTGCAGTTGGCCATGTGGGAGTCCAGCGCCTTAACTACCACACCTCTTCCTGGCCCCAGGGTGAGTTTCTTTTAAAAGAAATTTTCAGCCCGATGGGTGGTAGGGGCATTGCTATCCTGTGCTTGAGACCATGTGAGAAGATCCAGGTTTGCATCCTGGACCTGGACCTGCCTGAACATGCTGGGCCTGTGCACTTGTGACCCTGCTGGAAGATCACAGCATGAAGACCCCGTCAAGGGTACCCCCTGCCTCTCTCTGTCTCTCTTTCTCAGGAAGCAAATACATGAACATTTTTATTAAAAAGGGTAGTTTTCATATTCTATTTTTAAAATGTTTTGTATTTAGAGGATCTTAGTACTTAAGATCTATAGCTTATTGGCCTACATTGGAAGAAAAAAATTTAAAATCTAGATATATAATGTGTCTATACATAGACACATAGCTAAAGGCTTTAAAAGAAAATGTTTTATGTCAATTATGTTAAAGGAAGAATATGAACGAACAACTTCTATTTGTGGCTTGTTATTCATTATGCTTGAACTAATCATTAGGTTATATTTCAACTCTAATTTATTGTTACCTTATGATGTTAAAGTGTAAGTTAATTTTGCCTTTTGAACTTGGAGTGTCCACCCAGCTGGATAATGTTGTTTGCCATATGAATGAGCATATACACATTTTACAATGTATTTTTAACTTAAAAAAATATATATTGCCAGTCGGTACATGCGCTTACCAGATAAAGAGAGAGAAAGCAATCTCCAATGGGCAAGGTCGCACCTTCCTCCTTCCTCCACCTCTCCATCTTGTCAGGACTTTGGTCACAAATGCACATGCACCTGGCATGTTTTTCAAGCAACCTGAACCAGAATTTGAATTGCAATTTGCCACAAGGGATCTGACTTCCCACACATAGCATTTAACCACTACACTACAAGTTTGGTCCTAGAATGCCTTTCTAAAAGAATCTGTCTCCATTCACTGTAAGAAATAGGGTTTGCTAGGCTGTGAAAAATTTAATCAGTGGCTTAGAAAAATTTAAAGTTTTATTTAATTAATTTTTAATATAATAGGAAACCTGGAGCTGGGAAGCTGCTGGGTTTGATTTGCTATTCAAGGACAGAAGGCCAGGGTATTGTACTTTTTATGACTTGCTAATTGTCACAAAATGGCGTGCAGCATCTGCCAAACCTGAAGAGAAGGAGGAGAGCGTGGAGGATCCAGGGAGTTGCTGCCATTGCTGGTGTTTGCAAGTCGCAGGCAGCTGAGCCTGGCAGGTGGGATGTGTCACGATGCCAGAGCGTGGGGTGCAGAAGGTGGTGGTCCACCGCTGGTGCTGCTCAGTGTGGTGGATCATTTCAATCAAATCAGCTAGATTAGAAACCAGAAGTGCATTGTTGGTGTGCTTTGGGGGTCATGGCAAGAGAAAGTACTTAATGTATCCAAGTTTTGTAGTCCCTTTTTTTGGGAGAGTTTTTTTTTTTGTTGTTTTTTTGTTTTTGTTTTTTGTTTTTTGTTTTTTTTTGTCACTATAGGGCACGTGCGCTCACCAGACAGACAGAGACATAGAGACAGAAAGCGAGAAATCACTCCCCAGGGGAATGGTCACGCGGCAATCCTTTCTCCTCCATTCTCCTTTCGGGATCTTGGGCACACACGCACACGCGCCTGGGGTGAGTTTTAAGCCGCCGGGTCCGGGACGCGAACCGCGGTAGACTACGTGGGAGTCCAGCGACATAGCCATTACGCTAACTTCTGGTTCCCTGTAGTCCCTTTTGATGAAGATGACAAAAATGATTTTGTCTGGTTTTCAGACCATGATTATTTGAAAAACATGTATGGAATGTATAAAAAGGTCAGTGCCAGAGAAAGAATAGTTAGATGATATCACACAGGCCCTAAACTACACAAGAATGACATTGCCATTGATGAACTCATGAAAAGATACTGCCCTCAGTATTGGTCATTATTGACGTGAAGCCAAAGGACCTGGGCTGCCCACAGAAGTGTACATTTCAGTGGAAGAATTTCATGATGATGGAACTCCAACCTCTAAGTCATTTGAGCACATGACCAGTGAAATTGGGGCTGAGGAAGCTGAAGAAGTTGGAGTCAAACACTTATTCCGAGACATCAAAGACACTACAGTCGGCACTCTT
>NW_006198176.1:136031-136418 GCF_000334495.1 Tupaia belangeri chinensis
GTGAGGTGAGGGGACTGACCTCCAGGCTTCTGGATATCAGGAGCTGCCTGGAAAAAGTAGCCAGAGGCAAGCTGCCCATCAACCGCCAGATCATCTACCAGCTGCAGGATGTCTTCAACCTGCTACCAGACGTCAGCCTGCTACCAGACGTCAGCCTGCTACCAGACGTCAACCTGCAGGAGCTTGTCAAGGCCTTTTACCCGAAGACCAATGACCAGATGGTGGTGGTGTACTTGACCTCGTTGATCCATTCTGTGGGCGCCCTACACAACCTCATCAGCAACAAGATTGCCAACCAGGATGCAGAACAGAAAGAAGAGCAGGAAAAAGAAGAGAGCAAAAAGGATAAGAAGGATGGCAAGGAGAAAGATAAAGATAAGGGAAAGA
>NW_006198176.1:136432-149075 GCF_000334495.1 Tupaia belangeri chinensis
TGCTGTAAAGAAAGAAGAGAAAAAGGAAAAAAGTAAACCTGTAGCTTTTTTAATTTGTAAATTAAAATCTTACAAACTAAATCAGGGTGCCACTAGAGGGTTCTTTTCCACTTTAAGTCCTTGTTATAAAGCTGTCTTGAGAGCTGTCTGCCTCTGGTCACACTCAGTGTGGCATTACATGGAAGTGGATAAATATAGGGAATGACCTTGAACCTAAACCATGGGTTCAACTGCTGTGAGGGATGTGATAGCTCAGGCTTCAGATTGCGTGAGACAAGTGAAGAGATGTCAACATTTTTGGTACTCTTCATTCTTTGACCTGTACAACCAGAAGTAGAATTTTCCCCACCTTAAAGACTCTTGGGGTCTGTTTCTGGCAATTAGCAAAATTGTTAAATGAAATGCATGATTTCCATTTGTTCTCTGCCTCGTAGCACCTTTGAGTTCTGATGACCCTTCTGAACTCTTCAGAAAACCGCACCATGTTTTAGACCTGTAGCTCTGGCATTCTCAGGGCTTCTGATCCAGCTCCACGTATTGTTTACCTTCAAAGACACAATTAAATGACTTGGTTTTTTAAAAAAATGGTTGTCACAGTTCCACCCATAAAATCTACTTTCTATATGGTAAGAATATGTAAGGGGGGATTTAAAGAGTAGCTCATGTATCAGGAAAACAAAGGCTTTACTAGAAGTCCCAAACAGACTTTTTTTTTTTAAGTCTTTTGCCATGGGCACATGCACTGACTGGAAAGACAGAAGAAAAGTGAAAAACCACTTACTGCAGTCCCTTCTCTTGCATTCTTGGGATTTTGGGCATGCATGCACACGTGCCTGACATAAGTTTCAAACCATTGGATCTGGGACTTGAACCAAGGTCAACCATGTGGAAGTCCAGTGCTTTAACCACTATGCCACCTGCTAGCCCCCTAAGACTTTTGCCTTGTGGCCTGGTGGTTAGGGGAATCAGGTTTCACATGGCTGACCACATAATTTTAGAGTCCCTGCCCCAGTAGCTTGAAGGACATGCTGGTATATGTGTTTTCATGCCCAAATCCCTATAGCATGGAGAAATGGAGAAGGGATTGTGGCATGACAGCGCCCCACTGGGTAGAGTACACAGTCTCTCTTTCTCTTATGATTACCCTCTGACAATTAAAACAATATGAACATGCTTCATTATGGAATTTCATACAGTTGTAGAAGTTCATTTTTTCTAATTTTAGCAATCACATCTAATCCAACTCAGTTTTACAAAAGAGAAAACAGAGATTCAAAAAGTAAATACTTGGGCCCATCACGTAGTGTGGAGGTTAAGGCACTGAACTCCCATGTGGGCAACCACAGTTTGAATTCTGAACCTGGCAGCTTGAAGCTCATGCCAGGTGCTGTGTGTGCATGCCCAAAACACCAAGAGGGGAATGGAGGAGAAGTGGTTACAACATGGCCCTATAGTAAAAATATCTTTTAAAAAATATTGTAAATACTGGGACCAGCAGTTGGCGTAATGGCTATGTCGCTGGACTCCCACGTAGTCGACCGTGGTTTGAGTCCTGGACCCAGTGGCTTAAACTCACGCCGGGTGCGTGTGCGTGTATGCCCAAGATCCCAAGAGGAGAATGTAGGAGAAGGGATTGCGGTGTGGCCATCCCCACTGGGGGGTTGATTTCTCACTTTTTGTCTCTCTGTCTCTCTCTGTCTGGCAAGCACACATGCCCTATAGCAAAAACCTCTCCATATATTATTTATATATATATATATACATATAGATTAACTAAGACCTGACTGTGGTCTCAGGCAAGTTCAGAGCTAATGAAGAGCCTACTAACACATGCCTTCTATGTCAGTATCCTTTCTCACTTTCTCTCTCCTTCCCTCTCTCTGTGTCTGGAACAAAAACTAAAAAAAAAAAGAAAAAAAGTTAATCTCCTCATTTTATTATATAATGAACTCTACTAGTAATTACTAAATTCTCAATTTTTTATTTTCATGTAATTCAGAAACACTTAGAAATCATTAAGTAAATTAATTCCCATTATGTCACTATCTTTTTTAGAAATAATTCATAGGAATGTGGATTTATGTTTAAAATAGATAAGCATTATTTCTTCTAAGCTAAGAATAGCTATAAACTATCTCAGTGTCATTGGCAGAAAATTCTTTAATAACTCCAAAGGCACAGGCAGTGATGTACTTGTAATGCAACTGGACCCAAATGGGAAATGTTCTGAGTTAGCACCCTAAGATATCTCTGAGCACATCAGTCATGCATGCATGTACTTGAACAAAGCTGGCTGAGACTGGAGGTAGGTCATGGAATGAGGTCCCTGTTGGGGTGCTTGTCTCTCTGTCTGCCTATTTGTCTTTCTCTCTCTCTGTCTCGGTCTCATGGGAACAATAAATAAACTTAAAGAGAAAAAAATACTCCAAGATTGTATAACTAAATTTACATAAAGTGCCATGTTACTCTGAACTGGGCATCAAAATAAAGGAGAACAGTGGAACAGAGCAGAGTGCAGCATGGACTTAAGGGTGGTACTGCTCAGAGGTCAAGTCTTTCGTTGGTCAAATGATCAATTTTATTATATAAGAAAGATATTGCTTTGCAGATATTTTTCTCTTTAAAAGAATAATCATAAAGACCTACTGACATAAGGACAGTAAGCAAGTAACAGTCTGACGGTGAATTCTAATGCCATGAGGAATGTACTTGCTTTCTCTAAGTTATGCGCAATCTTAAAGACTTATTTAGCACTTAGGAAACTGGTCCCTGGCAGGTTATTTGCCAGTCTTTTCCATGATGTTCTCTGTATTCCAGGGTCTATATGCATAGAGCCTAGCTACTTGAAAAGTGCATTCTCATGGATGCAGAACAAAGCTATGGCAGATAAGTGCACTGGCTTTAAAAGCTTCCACTTGAGTGTAGCAGTTAAGTGCTGTGCAGAGGAAGCCAAATCCCTCATGGCCAACTAGGGTTTGAGACCTACACCTAAGGGATTATTATACCAGGTATATGCAAACATGTTCAGGATCCTGATGGGATAGAGAATTGGAGGCAAAGGGTTGTGGCATGACTAAGACCCATGGGGGAGCTTTCTCTCTCTCCTCTCTCTCTCATATTTCTCTTTTTCTCTCTCTTTCTCTCTCTCCTTCTCTCTCTCATCTCTGGCATTTTAAAAAAAAACTTCCACTGGAAAGTTGAATACATGTGGGCTAGTTCTGTGGTACAGCAGTAAAGCACTACTCAAGAGAAGGCAGAGCTCACATGGCAACCACAGTTTAAATTCCCTGTCCTGTCATCCTGAAAAAGACGCTGGGCATATGGAGGAAGGGGATAGCAGCTTGACTAACCCTTGTGGAGAGTGTTCCTTAATCTCCCTTTCTCTAGCTCTCCATCTCACTCTCGTGTGTGTGTGTGTGTGTGTGTTCTATCATGAAAAGAAAAAAGTAATAAAATGAAAAAGGAAGTTGTAAGGCTATACTAATTCCCCTCGTATTTCATTAGCCAAGGTCCTTTGTTTATAACTAACATCAATGGGATAGGACGTATAATCTTCTCATGAGAAGAAACTTCAAGTAGTAGTAATAATACCAGGAGTTTTCAAAACAGTCATGAAAAAATGAATAAAGTATGAATAAACTATGAATGGATTTCAAAAATTTTTTGCACCAAAATAAACTCATATTTTTCTTTTTTAGAATGATTTAGTTTGTTATTATTTTTAAATTTTATCTGAGAGATACAGAGAGAGAGAGAAAAAGTAAGAAAGTAAGTTGCCAGGTCTGGGACTCAAACCACACTCAGCCATGTGAGAGTACAGTGTCTCAACTACCATGCCACCTGCTGGCCCCTAAACTCACACTTTCATTTCATTTTCCATGGACTTTTTGAAGTCATCCAATATTATAAGAATATTTATTGGGACCAGCAGTTAGCATAATGGCTATATTGCTGAACTCCCATGTAGTCAACCATGGTTCAAGTCCCGCCAGGCTCGTGTGTGTGCATGCCCAAGATCCTGAGAGGAGAATGGAGGAGAAAGGATTGTGGAGTGGCCATCCCCCCGAGGTTGGGGGGCGGTGATGTCTTGCTTTCTGTCTCTCTGTCTTTCTGGTGAGCACATGTACCCTATAGCAAAAACCTCTCAAAAAAAAAAAAAGTATATTTATTTAAAATTTCTTACATATCAGGTACTAAACTAGATGCTAGAACATAGATTATTCCATTTAATTTTTTCAGCAACTCTACAATTTCAGTACTAATAACTGTCGGCAATGAAAAAGAGGAAATTGAGACATAGGAAAGTTAATTACTGCTAAAATCTTACAGCAAATGAATGAATAATGGAGCCTAATTCAGACATAAGCAGTCTGACTCCAGGGCCCAGCTCCTAAACAATGTGCTGAAGTAGCAACACAAAGTCCTATTCCATAGTTTACTGAATTCATAAGACAAAAGATGCAATTTTGTGAAATATGAAGGAAACAAAGGAAACTCATAAGACTTTAACACTAAGTCAGCAAGTCCTGGTAATACACATATTCAGTAAACTTGATTACTTGCAAAAGCAATCCATATATCCCTTGCAATATTCATAATAGCATAGAAAGAGACATTCCTAGGGACCAAAGCCAATAAAAGCAATAAGGATTATGTGAGACAGATTATATCTGTTGAAAAAGACCAACGTCAAGACCAAAGGGACTGAAGAAATTAACTAAGATGCAGATTCTAGCCTTTTAGGCTAGTGAACTACCTCTCTGTAGTTAAGAGGGATTTGTAATCAAAAGTCAACTCACACCAAATGTTTCTTTTCATAGGTATCGAAGTATTATCTTAATCTTAATTTACTAATACTTTTGGTAATAACACAGTCTTGTGATTCATTCCCAAATAAGACCATTTTATCAACTCTGAAATTGAGTAGATATTGTTCTTTTTGTTTGTTTGTTTGTTTGTTTTTGAGAGGTTTTTGCTAGAGGGCACATGCACTCGCCAGACAGACAGAGACAGAGAGATAGAAAGTGAGAAATCACCCCCCTGAGGGGATGGCCATGCCACAATTCCTTCTCTTCCATTCTCCTCTTGGGATCTTGGGCACGCACGCACATGTGCCCGGCGTGAGTTTAAGCCACCGGGTCCAGGACTTGAACCGTGGTCGACTACATGGGAGTCCAGCGACATAGCCATTATGCTAACTGCTGGTTCCAATAAGGATTGTTCTTGACAATGATAAAAATAAAAAAAGAATCACTCTGGCATGGTCATCACTGTTGTCATCATTACCATCATCACATCAGCTGTCGTTCTGTGAGTTCATAATGGTCAGGCATTTTTCTCTACATACATTATCTCAGTCAATCCAAATAAATAACCCTGTGAGAAAATGACCGTTATCAACCATGAGAAAACTGAGCCTTTGGAGGAATTAAGTAACTTCCCAGAGCTGGTAAGTTGTGGACCAAGATTAGATTCCAGGTCTGGGGACCAGCAGTTAGCATAATGGCTGTGTCACTGGACTCCCAGGTAGTCGACAGCGGTTCGCGTCCCAGACCCAGTGACTTAAACTCAGGCTGGGCGCATGTGCATGCATGCCCCAGATCCTGAGAGAATGGAGGAGAAGGGATTGCAGCGTGGCCATCCCTCTGGGGGGGTAATTTCTTCCTTTTTGTCTCTCTGTCTTCTCTTTCTGGCAAGCGTACGCACCCTATAGCAAAAACCTCTCAAAACAAATCTCCAAAGACTTGCTAAGGTGGTGGTGGGGGTGACCATAAATTTAAAGGGAGGGCTACATCTATGAGAGCACAGAAGTACAATGACAAGAAATGATGCTATACAACGGTTTATCTTAGAGGTGATAAAGGGATATTTTTAAAAACTATACAGGGATGTGGCATGGTGATTAAGGTGCTGAACTCCCATGTGGCCAACTATGCTTTGTGACCTGGACCTGGTGGCTTGAAAATCACACCAGGTGCATGTGTGTTCAAAGTCCCAGGAGGAGAATGGAGAAGAAGAGATTACAGTGTGGTCATCCTCCCTGAGGGATGATTTCTCACTTTCCCTATCACTATGTCTCTGTCTCTCTCCAGCAAGTGCATGTACACTATGGAAAAACAAACAAACAAAAAAACCGGAAAACCACAACTATGGAAAATGAGATGATGAGATAGCCATACTAGAAAACTGAGCCTGGAAGAAATATGGAAGATGGATTTGAATGTGGTGTTAATATGGACAACAGGCTAGATGGGTCTATTGAAGTAGATCAAATGAAAGATGAAGACTTCCATAATATAAACCAATGAACTAAGTGAGCACTTCACGAATATGCAGAGGCACATCATACAGTCTTTTACAGTAATCTCACTTATATAGATGGAGCTTCCCCAGGTCACAGAGTTGTATGGCAGATCTATAACACAAACCTAACTGTTCCAAAGTCAGTATTCTCCCTATAGAAATAACAGCTGCCTTGATACACTGACAACTAAATGACTGCAGTTTGTTTACGCTCCGTAGGTACGGTATTTTTTCTAAGGTCTCTCTAAAAATAGGAGTGCAAGTCTAGGAATAGATAGCTACTGGTAAAAGTAAGTGGAATCACTGTGGGATACTGGACTGGACAATTAGAACAGAGTACTAAAATTTGGTAGAAGCATCAAAGTAAAGTGAAATTCAGTTAAGGTTTATAATCATCTCTCTTCCTACAAAAGAAAAGTATCCAAAAGTTACTCCTGGCTCCCCAAAAATGTTTATTTCTCAATCTTACCTTACAACGTAATTTACACACACGATGCATTGCGGTTGAGAGTTCTTAGTGTTATATATGACAGTTGCTTGAGTTTCAACCCAGACATATCCACCTCTCTTGGCAAGCATCCTGTACTGTCCTGTGGTGACTTGTCCTTTAGTAAACACTAAAAAGGGAAAAATGGGGAAAAATCATGCAGAGAAAATAATATAACTTTGATTTTCAATCAAGTGAATAGATGCCGAATGTTGATTGTTGTTTCAAGAAAGGGGAGAAATATTTTCTCTCTTTTTTTTTTTTTTTTTTGTGGAGAGATTTTCACTGTAGGGCGCGTGCGCTTGCCAGACAGACAGAGAGAGACGTAGAGACAGAAAGCGAGAAATCACCCCCCAGGGGGGATGGACACGCCGCAATCCCTTCTCCTCCATTCTCCTCTTGGGATCTTGGGCACGCACGCACAAAGTATAAAAAAAAAAAAAGGAGGGAGAAGAGGATAAAGACAGCAGTGAACAATAGAGAGGCAGGATGTTAATGAGAAATAGATATGGTTTATTACCTGTTGATGATGACATGTATAGTATTCTCAACTGAACCGGTCTGGGAAATATTTCATGATGGGTGAAGTCTCTTTAATAAGCAAAATGAGAAATAGTGATTGACTGTTTAAAAAAATTATAATAATAATTATTGGGAAAAGCATGGAAAAGATATTGAATGATAAAGCGGGGAGATTGATATCTCTGTATTGACTGACATGCATGGCATTCCCTTTTGAAAAAGCAATGGAAGTCAATGTAAAGTTATATGTAATCTAGTGTAATAGAAAGAAGATTATGATGATAATAAAATAAAAAAAAAAAAAGAAGCATTTTAAATCTGAGGTGTGTCCTGGCAAAGAGGAACCAAGGCAACTAAAGTTATCATGTAAACCTCATCTTATTAGACCCCTGAAAAACTCTGACAAACTAGGGTGACCTCTGTCCTCTCTCTGTCTGTCACTCTTTAAATTTATTTATTTATTTATTTTTTTACTTTTTAAACCACTTCTTACCTGGGGCCTTTTCTTTCTCTTGCTAATTTCAGAAGCCATTTTAAATCTGAGGTGTGTCCTGATGTGTTCCTGCAAAGGGGTTTTCATTATTTGCCTTTTAAAAAGAATTTTGTTTTTCTCTTTTTGGTTGTTTTAGTCTAGTTTTTTTTTTTTTTTTACCTTACTCTGCTCTTCAGTCTCTACACACTGAGTGTCTAGACAGGCCTAAATGCACAGTAGCCAAATATCTGAATACTTTTAGGGTCATTGAAATCCTCAATGCTTATTGAACCTCCTTCTTTAAGGAAGAAACTTCTTTTTACGAATCTGAATTTAATAATCTCTTTCTGTGGATACCACGTTCCAAAACAGTACAGGAGAGATTTTGTCAGAGAATGACCAGAAACCACCACAGAGGCACAAGAAATATGAGAAACCAAGAAAATATCTCTCTTCTAAGGGAAAAGAACAATCTCTCATCCTCCACAGACAATGCAAGGGAATACCTGGAAATGTCAGATAAAGAATTTAAAATATTCATAGCATCAAAGCTAACAGAGATGCAAGAGAAGGAAATGCAAGAGCTGAGAGACAATGAACTCCAAAAGATGCAGGAGAAAATAGACAAAGAGTTCCAGGAAGTGAAGAAGTTCTTACATGATCTGAAAGAGGAAATACCCACCATAAAAAAAGAATCAAATGGAGCTGTTAGAGATGAAGGCTGCAATACAGGAAATCAAAACCTCCCTCGAAAGTATTAAAAGCAGATTAATCCATGAAGAAGATCAAATCTTGGATGTTGAAGGCAAAACCTCTGACCTAGAAAAAACAACCAAAAAAATGAGAAAAGAATGCCAAAAAAAGAGAATACTTATGAGAAATACTAGATACCATTAAGCACCCAAACATCCAGATCATTGGTATCCCAGTAGGTGAAGAAAGTAAGAAAGGCTTTGATCATCTCTTCCATGAAATCCTGGAAGAAAATGTTCCAAGCCTAGAGAGGCATTCAAATATTCAGACTCAAGAAATTCAAAGGACCTCCTAATAGAATCAACTCAAGAAGAGCTTCTCCAAGACACATCTTAACCAGATTGGTCAAAGCCACAGACAAAGACAAGATACTAAAATTGGCAAGAGAGAAACAGGTTACTTATACAGGTTATCCTATCAGGCTAACATCAGACCTCTCATTAGAAACAATGTGAGCATGGAAAAATGTATTTGAAGTGTTAAGTGAAAAACAATTTTAACCAAGATTACTATACTCGGCAAGATTATCCCTCACATGGGAAGAAAAGATAAAAACAATCTCAGATAACAAAACCTGAAAGAATTTACCAACACTAAACCAGCTCTTCAAGAAGTTCTGAAAGGAGTGCTATACCAGAAAAACTAAAGACAGACAAACAAAAATGACCAAAAAGGGCTGGCAAGTGGTGTGGTGGTTGGGGTGCTGGACTCCCACATGGCTGAACCTATCAACAACTCAAAAGAAAATTAAAATTCTTAAATCTGGAAGAGAAATCAAATCCAGTTTTCTTTACTATGCCTTGTTTTTCCCAATTTAAGGATTTTGCTCTTTTGAGCTTTTGATAGGTTCAGCAATTTGTTAAAATGTTTTTTCTTCTTGTTTGTTTCTTTAAATGGAAACACATTTTTCTCACTTCCTGACCCCTCTGGAATTGGAAATATTTGGGAGTATTCTTATTTTGTGGCAAATGGTTATTTGTATAGGTTCAATAATAGCCGTTGCCTTGAATTAGAAATTGGAAATACCCGTTATGAGACAGGGCTTTGTCTGGAATGTCATATCTGAAGATTAAACCACAAAACTATGGAACTAAGGTAGATCTCAAGTAAGCCAACAGAAACTCTTTGAAAAATAGCCTGGCACCATAGATAGTTCTGCCTGGCAGAGAGGATTAGAGAAGCTATACGAAAGAATTTGTACCATAAAATAACCTGGATTTCCAACCCAGCATTGTAATCAGTAGAGATTGCAAAAGAGCAGCACGAGGGATCAGCAGTTAGCATAATGGCTATGTCGCTGGACTCCCACGTAGTCGACCGCAGTTTGCGTCCCAGACTTGGTGGCTTAAAACTCATGCCGGGCGCGTGTGCGTGCGTGCCCAAGATCCCAAGAGGAGAATGGAGGAGAAGGGATTGTGGTGTGGCCATACCCCCGAGGGGTGATTTCTTGCTTTCTCTCTCTCTCTCTCTCTCTCTCTCTCTCTCTCTGTCTGGTGAGTGCATGTGCCCTATAGCAAAAGCCTCTTAAAAAAAATAAATAAAAGAGCAGTCACAACCAGAAGATTATATTGAGGAAGACTTTGAAGGAAGAAAAAGAGACTGATCTTTGCTAGCAGATGGTATACTACAGAATACTTGTTAGGCAGGGCTGAATTGAGATTTATGTGTGAATTGTGTGTTGGGTGTTTGCTTTTCGACAGTTTGAGTAGTTGACATGTAAATATTTTCTCAAAAATATTTAAAACCATACTGTCTCTGTTGTTATAGAGTCACAAACAAAATTATAGCAAATATTTCTAACATTATCTTCAAAATATGGTTTTTTTTAATTTTGAAAGTTGTTTATTAACTGTCAAGAACTATGGAGTATGAGCAAAAATTTTTTGATTTCTAAAGGAAATGTTTGTGGAGAAACGTAAAAATAAATAGATAAACAATTAAAAAAAGGTAGGAGTGTATAGAATTTAAGCCCAAATTTATACAGTTCTGTGAAAAGTAAATGGAGTTGATCAATAAATATATTTTTCAGACCTGCAGCTTTGCTTTTCTCTCCTTTTCACTCCATCGAGTCATCTGATATGTCCCCCATCGATAATAAAAGAAAGAAATTTATATTGATTATATTTTAGTGCACATAAATATGTTACTTTTCTCACATTGGTGCTGTTACTATAGAATTATTTCCTGAGACTAAGTATAGACAAACAAATTTATAAGTTCCTACCAATATTTCCAGGTTATTGGTTCTTTCTCCACTAACCCAAATTGACCCTCTCCTTCTCTCTTTTGATTCAACAGGCCCAGTTATTTCTTCTTTTTCAAGGCCTTCAACATAACTTTTTCCAGGTATGTCTGCATATACAATTAGAACTTAATTGTCACATAAACTTATCACATTAAGCGTTGTATATATTTCTTTCATTCCTATTATTCCTAAGCTTAATCCTGACTCTTTGATACAAAACCAAATGGGGAAATTTTAAAATTAAAATGTAAGGTAGATTTTTAATATAAATCATGTTTTATGGTAAGCCAACTTTCTTGAATAGAAAAATACAATAGTCTCTTCCTTTCCATGGGGTATATGTTCCAAGACCCACAGTGGATTCCTGACCCCATGGATAGTACAGAACCTTATATAGACAATGTTTTTCTCTCACACATACACACCTGTTATAAAGTTTAATTATAAATTAGGCACAACAAGCAATTAACAAAAATAACTAATAATAAAATGGAACTATTATAACAATACATTGTAATAAAAGTTGTGTGAATAGTCTCTTTCTATTAGAATATGTTATATACTGTACCAGTGATAACTGAAACCATGAAAAGTGAAACTGCAGATAAGTAGATGACTACATGGATAAAAACATAAACACCATATTGACCGAGTACACATTAAATGTGTCAATTCATCCTGGATTCCAGCCTTCACTGTTTATTTATACTCAGTTCTTTATCATTTTGGCTTTGTGTAATTGGTAATCAGTAAACTGATCACATTTTTAGTTTAATTTCAGTGTAATTTAGTTTCATAGTAATTAGGTCCTATTTTCAATTTGGAGAGCCTATTTCATACATCCTTTCTAAATGCATTTTCTTTCCAGTCTGACTCTGTGCTCAGAGAGCTGGCCTCTGCAGACCAAATCAGCTGACTTTCTGGCCTTAAAGCTCCTTGTTGGGTTTGACCCATGGGAAGGTGAGAGAGAGGGTGCCGTGAGTTATGTGGCACCACCACTCCCTGTCAACCTGCTGGGCCATATTGTGACTGCACTCCTCTCAGCCTGTAGTGCCCACAGCTACAGCTCTCACAGGGCTCTGCTGAATTGCTCTAGCTCTTTGACACTTCAGACCTAAACATATTGAGGACTTGCTGCCATTGTTGAGAGAATGCCAAAACTATCCAGTTCCTAGGCACTTCCCTATCACCAGTTGACTTTTTTAACTGTACCCACACTTCTATAAGTAGTCACTTGAACCTTCATTACCCCTTCATGCCATTTGTTTTCTGCTTGGACCGTAACATATGCTAAAACCACCTGTAATATCAATAAGGCTTTAAGTCAGTCAACCACAAAATGCTCAGTTTTAGCTATTATGTAGCTCTATTCCCATCACAAGAATAAAATTGGATAACTGTTTTAAGGCACGGAAGAGAGCTCACCAAAATCTGAAATTCCAAGGTTTCTCAAAAGCACTGCATTCCCACACACACACGCAGATTGATTCAAGGTATCTAGGACATGCTTGAATTCCTCCCAGCTTTTGTCTCACTGGTGAGGGAAGTATTAGTGTGTATGTGTGATCTTTCGGTCGTACTTATGTATCTTTACTGTATATCTAACACAGTAATAGTAGTATTGATGTGACAAGTAACAAGTTGCATGGAAATGGATCCTCCAGATAAAGTATGAATTGCAAACCGAAAAGAAATCTGTTTTTGAAGTACTTACTTAAGAAAATCATTCTTTCCATTATAGTTTATTCTTTACTTTTTAAATTTTTAAAGAATGATTTTATTTAATTTTATTTATGTATTATTTATTTATTTAAATTTGACCAGAGAGGGGCAGAGTGAGAGGGAACGAGAGTGACAATGA
>NW_006198176.1:149617-198850 GCF_000334495.1 Tupaia belangeri chinensis
AGCTGCCAAGTCTGGGATTTGAACTATGGTAAGCCATGTGGGAGTCCAGTGCCCTTAAAATCATAACATCATGCCACCTGTCAGCCCCTATAGTGTGTTCTTAGAGGCTGTGATTGAAGAAGTAATACTCCTGTCAGTCTTCAAAAAAGGATGCTCAATACTCCTAGCCAGGCAATTTTAGAATAGTTGATCTGTGACTGTAATGAGATATTGTGGGATTCGGTTTTTGGGGGTTTTTTTGTTTTTTTCTGGAGAGGTTTTTTTCGCTAAAGGGAGCATGCTCTTGCCAGACAGAGAGACAGACAGAGACAGAGAGACAGAAAGCGAGAAGTCACCCCCAGGGGGAATGGCCAACCGCAATCCCTTCTCCTCCATTCTCCTCTAGGGATCTTGGACACGCACGCACACACGCCCGGTGTGAGTTTAAGCCACCGGGTGCGGGACACGAACCACGGTCGATTACCTGGGAGTCCAGTGACATAGCCATTATGCTAACTGCTGGTCCCTGTAATTAGATATTAGGTGAATGAGAAGAACAAGAAATTTCTGATTTGAGGCTAACCACTAAATACAAAGAAAAGGAAAAATGTGGTTCGTCTCCCCTTCAGTTATTCATTTCGCATAGTTGTTCATGTCAAAACTACCCAAGAACTGAAACACAGTGGTTTATTGGAAAAAATATCCAAATAATAAGCCAAAGTAGTCTTTGGTGGTTGCAAAATTAGCCAGCAAAATACAAGTGACTCAATGGCTGGGCATTAGTCCTCTATGCAGTGAGGAAAAGTTTAAATTAATTTTGTCAGTGTGGGACTGTATGTTTTCCTATTATTTACCCAGTCTTGGTATTCATTTGTATTTTTAAAAAGTAATATCAGTATTGTACTTCTTATGGATACATTTATCTTTATGTCTTAAAGAAACTGACTTTCTCTAAGTGAATCCAGAGTACTTTAAATCTCCACTACCATCAATAGCATCTTCTTACTCTTCAAAATAAGACTTTGATCTTTTGTTCTTGAACAAAAATATTCTAGTGTCAGTTGAAAACCCTTGAAAAATAGAATTCAGCAACTACATTTTACAGGTTATTACTCATCTCATAATAGTTGCATACTATAGTGCTTTAAAAAATATTTTAGATTGGTAATATATTTCTTAAATATGTGTCTTCTCTCGACTTCCATGTGCATTTCTCAGACTTGCTCATTTAATATTCAAGAATGAAGTGCTACTTTCCCCGGCTCTTTGTCTAAAAAGTAAGAAAGGCATATTTTGTCTTCCTTAAATATGAAATGCATCCATGATTTTTCAAATGTTACTTTAGAGCCTGACAAAGACTCAGGTTAAAAAAGAAAAAAGGGCAGGAGACATAAATTAATGTATAAAAAAGCTTACTGGGGAGAATTTTCTTTCCTACTTGATTTTCTCACTTAGAAGGAGTTTTGTGTTTTTTGTACTTTTAGAGATTTTTGCTATAGGGGAAGAGAAGCAGAAAGAGATAGAGAGACAGAAAGTGAGAAATCATCACCACCACCATCCCATCCTACCCCCTGGGAGGGATAGCCACATGGCAATCTCTTCTCCTCCATTGTCCTCTCGGGATTTTGGGCATGCAAGCACACGTACTTGACGTGAGTTTAAGCCACCGAGTTCAGGACTTGAACTGCGGTTGACTACATGGGAGTCCAGTGACATAGCCATTACGCTAACTGCTAGTCCCTAGGAAATCCTTTTATTCCTATTTTGAATTGATTTACCCTCAATGGTAGCCCAAATATTTACGCTACAGTATAAGTCCTTTGGAGACTAATTTCTGTATTTTATAATTATGACTTTCCTATAATGTTACTATAGACTTAAGGTCTATAAATAAATGGTATCTGTTTGAGAATACTCCATTTGGAACTTTGAGTTGAATATAGTGGATTGAACATAGATTTGTCTTGACTTCTCCCAAAAACCCACTAAATGACAATAAAAATAAATAAAAGCAAAACATAAGTCCATGAAAAGAAAAAAATGGAAAAAAGATGATACCACCTCAGGTTTAGAGCTGGAAAACAAAATGGATGAATGTAAACTGACTTAGAAACCTAGAGAATACTAAAACCAGAAATATGTTAATTCACAACTCAAGAATTAGAAGTAATAATTACTATAAATGTGAAATTGGGAAGGGACAAGAGTTGAATAATGCAGGGCCAGCCTGGACAGTTTTGTACATTTCAAGTGCTCTCATTGGCTTCATGTAGTTAGTAGAGATGATATCAAACAGTGCAAAGTCAGATTATAACCACTCTGGGAATTTTCATTTGCCCTTTGTCTCAATAATCACTGAATGATTGGGGACACTGAGGAAACATATCTGCACACTGCATTGATAACTAGACCACATGGTGGACTGACTTGAATTGCCAGAACCAACCTGTCATGGTCTGGTTGATGACTCAGATTTAGGAGTTGGAGTAACGTGCACTGGGATGGAATGAGGGGACAGTTTTAGGAGTCTTACAGGTTCAGGGTGAGATTTTCCTGTAAAATATAGAAGTCAACTGAATGTTTGAAGGAGGAGATGCTTATGGGGTGAGACAGGATTTGAACATAAAGAACATAATGGAGACCTGCATGTGTCTATGAAAATCCCCAATGAACAGCTTAGCATTCTGTGCTTGTGTGTGTGTGTGTGTGTGTGTGTGTGGTGGGGTGGTGGTGATGTTGTGGTTGTTGGTTTTTAAGAGGTTTTTATTTGCTGGGGGGGGTGCTCTCCAGAGAGACAGAGACGGTGAGAGGAAAAGTGCGAAATCAACCCCCATGGGGAAGGCCACATCAAAATCCCTTCTGCATTCTCCTCCTGGGATCTTGGGAATGCGCACACATGTTTCCAGTGTGGGTTTCAAGCCACCAGGTCTAGGATTTGAACCACAGTCAACCATGTGGGAATCCAGCGACATAATCACTACACTATCTGCTGGCCCCTCTCTCTTTTGAACTATAGGTGCAGTCATATTTAGTTGTAACATCTTCGGTTGCCTGCAGTGCTTCAGTAATTCAGCTATACCCTTACAGTCTGATGTGGGTGATATGAGTGAATAAAGACCTAGGACATCAAATGAACGGTGCCTGCCTCATAGAGCATGCTCTAGAGGTGCGCCTGCTGAGGGAAACCAGTACTGCAGAGCTCCAGAGCTCCAGAGCTCCAGGAAACTGCCAGCAGCAAAGTGGGGACAAGGAAGAGCAAATAAGGAAAAGCAGCTAAGAGAAACTGCCAGCAACAAAGTGGTGACGAGGAAGAGCAAATAAGGAAAAGCAGCTAAGGGTTAGGCAATTTAAAAACAGATGTGAGAAAAACTCTCAATCTCAATTATTCTAAAATACTCTAGAAGAGGGGGATAATCAGACTGTGTTATGATTGAGTCCTCCAGAAAGGACTCTAAGATGGAAGCAGAATGCCTGGGAGAGAGGGAAAAGGCATCAGGATTCAAGATTGGGTTGAGCGAGACATTGCACAATGGAGCAGCCACAGCAAGGCCTCTGCTCACTCCACAGAAGGGCTGAGTTGAGCCAGCCCTTCTAAGTTGTCCAGAGTTGGAGTGAGGGGCTTAACTATATTTACCCTTCTTAGTTCAACAAGTTGAATGCAGGCTGGCCAGAGAAAGGGATATGAATTTGGGGAAGGAGGCTCCCATCAGCTGAAAAGTTAAGTCCTTTAGTTCTGAATGGGTGATTTAGACAGCACAGGATAGTATTCATGAGAGTGGAAAAGACTGATGTATGGAAAAATGTTAAAATAATAAATATACCGATCATATCCAGTTACCCAGTGATACAGATTTCCATGGCAGGGTAAGAGGGTTTGAAAATAATTATGTTAACTTTTATAAGTAATAGGATTGTAATAATGAGTATAAAAATTGTAAAGATTTGATTTAAAAAAATTTGGCATATTGTTCCCTATGCAAATTGTAACCAAATAAAAGTAACAGATTTTCAGCCCACATTGTAGTCCTTATCCAGACTTGAGCGCAAATGTATATTGATTTGGAAAGTCTTATCTTCAACACCTAGTTTCTCTCTCTCTCTCCAATTCTTTTTGCTCTCTTTCTCTCTCTCCCTCTCTTATACATACATGCTCTCGCTCTCGCTCTCGCTCTCTTAAAGAAATCTATTTGGATGGATAGATCTTGGTTAAGTACTTTGATATGAGCAATTGTCATTTAAAGGACAAACCTGAGTTACAGTAGAAGGTTGCTAAACTGCTTTGTGAGAAAAGTAGATTTGGTTAAGTGGAGGGATTTTGGTTAAATGGATTTGATTCAATTGTTTGTGAAGGCTAAATGGTAAACAAGTCAACCAAAAATGAATTGTTTGAGTAGCAAGGAGAGTTCTGAGAGGTACTGGAGAGAATAGAAGAGAAGGAAAGTGTGATAGCTGATAGCTCGAGGAATGTGGATGGGGAAGAACCAATAAAAATTTTTTAAGGCGTTTTGTGGTATTTAATGTCCACTTTCTTATCTGTCAAACCACCAAATCTGCAATAAATTCTTTATTATTTGCCAGTACATTATGAATTGGATCTTTTCTGCTCTGTTCAATTTGTTTTATTTTGAACTACAAAAAAGTGTGAGTACTATCTGCTATTGGCCTTAGGTCCCAGTGTCTAAACTGCTCAATAACATCCAGTTCTACTGGCAACAAATCTATTTTTAGCAAGAATAAGGGTAAATTGGAAGCTAAAAATAGAGAAAATCCCTATTTCAGTATAATCCCTTAGACAAACTTTAATGCAAAAGACACATAAAATCAACCTATTAACACCATCACAAAGAAAAAACATCAATGTTGGGGCTGGAAATTTGACCTGGTGAGTACATCCAATCTTATCACTTTCTTTCTTTTTTTATTTCTTTTTTCTTTTTTATATTACATTTAATCACATATATCTTTACAGTGTATAACATTTCTTTTTCCAGCATGATTACATTGCATACTCCTCAAGACAAAGACATTACTATCCACATCATCATCAGCAAATAGCTCTTCATTTTTTTCAGAATTTTTTTTATTCTTTTTATTTTTTTTAAACATTCAATCACTATACATCATTTGGCTCATAAAGAGAATTTACCTAACACTAACTACTTCTCAGACAGTCAAGTTGAGAATATTATACATGTTATCACCAACAGGTAATAAGCCATTTCTGTGTCCCACAAATATCATGCCTCTCAAAAATATGGAACGCTTCAAAAATTTGCGTGTCATCCTTGCACAGGGGCCAAGCTCATCTTCTCTATATCATTCCAATTTTAGTATATGTGCTGCCAAAGCGAGCACCAATCTTATCACTTAAATACTGCCTATATGTGGCTGACTTCCAAATGTATATCCTGGCCTAGATTGTCTCCTTCCAGAATTTCTGGATTTCTGTCTGCTACCTAGCAAGTCCACTGACATGTCCCAAACCAGCCATCTGATCTCTGCAACACATCACTTAACAGTTTCTCCTGTCTCAGTAAATAACAACACCAAAATTCCAACTACTTAAGCCAAAAATTTAGATTCATGTTTGACTGCTCTCTCTCACAACCTACATCCAACCATTAGCAAATCTTGTTAGCCATGCTTTCTCAGCATATCCGGAAACTGCTCACCTCACCACCCTTACCATCTACTTCCTAGCCTCATTCCCTCTCACCTAGGTCATTGTGGTAGACTCTTAGTCAGTGTCTCTGCTTCTACCCTTGTCAGATGATGGCTTATTCTCAAGAAAAACGCTAACACAAATAAAAGCCAAAGTTTTAACAGTGGCCTAGAAGACCCCTAGATTGTCTATTCCTTGTTGACTTCTCTGAACTTACAACTCTCTCATTTTTTGCAAGTCTTCTGCTGTCCCTTGAATTTACCAGGCTTATGCCTTTGCACTTGCTGGTTTCTCTAGAGGGATGCTCTTCTCCCAAATGTACGCACAACACATCCTTTCTAGTTCCTCAGTATTTACTTACAAACTACCCATTTTTAATTGCATCCCCATTCTGTCACTCTTTGTCCCTTTCCCTGCTTATTTTCATGATGTCTATCTCCATTCGATGTGGTACTTTTTACTCATTTTTGGAAATAGTGTGTTTTCCCTACTTCTCTGCAATATGTAAACTTCATGAGGCCAGAGATTTTTATCGTGTTCAGTATTTGTATTCCTAAATATGTAGAACAGTGCCTGGCACATAGTAGGCATGTAATAAAATAGATGGAAAAAATAAAATTATTAATTTTATACTGTGAATATTTGAGAATATTAATATCTTCATCTTGATCTTTTGAGTATTCAGACATGATACAATCTATGAATAGGGGCCAGCAGGTGACGTGGTGGTTAGGGCACTGGAATTCCCACATGGCCAACTGTGGTTCAAATCCCGACCTGGTGGCTTGCTTTCACTCGCTCTCTCTCACACTCTCTTTCTTTCCTTGGCAAAACTCATGTGAAAATAATAATAATAATAAAATTAAAAATTCTTTTTTAAAAAAAATCTATGACTAGGAGAGTTTTATTTGGCTATTTCATCTTCCAGTATTTTTCTTTTAATTCCTGTTAAGGCAGGTTGGGTGCTGAGCATATTAACGGGAGTATACGTAGGAGATAATATAAGAGATGCTTCTGATACAAAAGCCCCAAATCCCCACCCCCCTCTCTTTCAGTTCATTCCTTGTGTAAACACAGAGTTTCATATGAAATTTCTAACAGAATGGAATCATTTCGGGAAGGTAAAATGGAAAAGTAAGTGGGTAGCTTGAGAGAAAAACACTGGAAGTCATCATTTGCCTTTCATAAATTCACACAAGTGAGAAATTCATCTAAAAATGGAAATTCTAAAACAACTAGAATAAATATATGACATTACAAACCAAATCTTTGTTTTTCTTCTCTTCTTTTATGAAAGTGGTTTCCATTTCCTGTGATTTCATCACCCAGAAGGAACCGTCTGCGTTGCTAAATGCACTCCTGGGGCACATCTGTCTTTTTATCTCCATCAATCAGTAGCACTTAGCAAGTGTCCACTGTTGGTACCAGATGCAGTGAAGCACTTAAGAAGAATTACACAATGTTTCTTATTCTCCTTAATTTTTCCAAATGGAATGAGGAACATTGGAAAGGCAAAAATACCTCTTTAATTCACACTGCACTAAAGCTGAATTTGGAATTATTCAGAAGGCCAGACTGTTGGTACTATCTCATAAGAAAATCTTTGTTAGGTGAACGAACATTTTCACAAAACTTTATGAAAACAGTTTAAACTATTTTAGGCCACTCTTTTCAAGTGCCTTTAAGCACTTAAGAACACTCATTTACATAGAACTCATTGTTATGCTCTTAAGAAATAATTTGGGGGACCAGCAGATGGCATAGCAGTTACATTGCTGGGCTTCCATATGGTGACCATGGTTCAAATCCTGAACCCAGTGGCTTAAAACTCACTCCAGGGGGCCAGCAGGCAGCATGGTTGGGTAAGAGCACTGGACTTTCACATGGCTGACTGTGGTTTGAATTCCAGGCCTGGTAGTTTGTTTTCTCACTTTCCCTTTCTCTCTCTCTCACTCTGCCCCTCTCTGGTCAAATTAAAAAATAAGTAAGTAAATTTCATTTAATTTAAAATTAAAAAACTAAAAAATTAAACTCATGTTGGGTGCATGCACGTGCATGCCCAAAATCCTGAGAGAAGAGTGGAGGAGAAGGAATTACAGCATGGCCATCCCTCTGTGGGGTGATGTCTCTCCAGGGAGTGCACATGCCTATAGCAAAATTCTCAAAAAAAAAAAAGAAAAGAAAAAGAATTTTGATTTGTTTACTAAGAAAGAGTCAGCAAAATACCTCTAAGTAACTTTTCTCTGGATCTAGTTGTACCTTCTTCAAGGTGGGGTGGGGGACTGTAACTATTTTTAAATATCTTGTGCAGACTTCAAAATTTTTAGCTGTGTGTTTCATAGTGTTAAATACAAACTAGTTCATTCTCTAAATTTACAAAAAGCTTTAAAAATTTTTATAACTAGGATTAACTCCATAGCCTACTGGTAAGGGAATTGGGCCCTATATGGTCTACAATAGTTCAATTCTCACCATCGAAGGCTTGGAAAACATGCCAGGAGTACATACGCTCTAAATCCTTGCAGGATGGAGAACTGAAGGGGTTGTGATGTAGCCACAGCCCACTGGGGAGTGCGTTCTCTCTCTCACTTTCACTCTTTCGTTATCTCTCCGGCAAGTGAATGCACCCTCTAGCAATGAAAGAAAGTCCTACAACTAACTAAAATCATATATAAATACACACAAGTGCTATGTAGGGTAGGTAGGGAACAAGAAAGAAGAAAGGAAGGAGGGAAAGAAGGCAAGAAAGAAAGGAGAGAGGGACGAATCAAAGAGAAAGGAAGGAAGAGCAAGAAAGAAAAGAAAAAGGAAGAGGAGAAAAAAGGAAAAGAAAAAAAGACTATTGACTTTAGAATAAAAGACCATATACTTTAAACATTTGAGGTAACTGAAAACAACTGCTACAAGTACAGATTGTTCAGCTCGACAAAGTCTTCATGCTTGGTACTTACTATCTTCCAGTTTTAATTCCTCCTCCACATAAAGATATTTTGCATATACTCATCTGGCAAATATCTCCAATACAAGGACCACACAATTTGCATATTTTGTGTTAGTTATATACAGATTTGGATGTGATATAGTTAGGGCTTATTAGTCAACAGAAAAGGCAGTGCATTAGGAGACAGAAGTTTTACTTCTAAACCTTCCATTTACCTTTTTTTTGGAGAATTTTGTTTGTTTATTTGTTTTGTTTTGTTTTTGCTATAGGGTACGTGCGCTCACCAGAAAGACAGAGACAGAGAGACAGAAAGAGAGAAATTACCCCCCAGGGGGTTGGCCAGACTGCAATCCCTTCTCCTCCATTCTCCTTTCAGGATCTTGGGCACACACGCACAAGCACCCAGCATGAGTTTAAGCCACCAGGTCTGGGACTCAGACTGTGGTTGGCTACATGGGAGTCCAGCGACATAGCCATTATGCCAGCTTCTGGTCCCCCATTTACCATTTTTTTAGTAGCAGTGTACTATAGGTGTTTAAGGGCTCTAGAGCCTAATACCCTGGGTTCAAATTCTGGTTCCACGTCTTACTACTTCAATAAGTATATTATAGTTTCTCTGTGCCTCAATTTCCTCATCTGCAAAATGGGAGCATAATAGCTGTGTGTACTTCACAGGTTATTACAGAGATAAAATGATTATTACCTATAATGCACTTGATACACTGTCTGACACAAAGTAAACGCTCAATAAATGTTAGTGTTAATTTTTGCTGCCTTTATTATTTTGACTGTGATAAAATATGTGTGGGTATGTGTGTGTATATATATGTGTGTGTGTATATATATATATATGTATATATTCGATATCTCTATGTTTAGTTTTTTCAAGTTCTTAGAGAAGATAACTCCCCCGTCACACACCTGCCCTCTAACCAAGTCAGCAGAGTATACTAGGCTTATGGAAGCAGGCTGGGTCCAGCTGCCTAAGGATTCAGTCAAGTGCTAGCAGAAGGAATGAAAAGTCAACTATTTCTCAGGAAACCAAAGAGGGTGATATGCTCATGTTAGAAGAGCAGAGCAAATATGCAGGTAATAAAAAAAAAGAGGGTCTGAAACAACATAGCTAGGGTGAGATGAGTTATGGAGTGAAGAGTTCAAGGCTGGGAAAGGACTAGTTCTGAGCTTATGAAGTGTTCACCCTGGGACTGTGTGTGTGCTTCCTTATCCAGAGACTATTTTTAAAGCTGTAGGTGGGAGGGTGGACTGTGGGTGTGGAGAGACCAACAGAAGGTAACTGGACCTTCAATAAGGCAGCAAAGACAGGAAATAGACAATAAATAACCTGACTTTTCTAATTTCTTGCATTTCCACTGGCCAAACCCAACCAGAAGTCAGAAGGCAGGGGAACCTAAGCAAGATCAGCTTTGCTAGAATGTAACTAAGCAATCGGCAAGGTCAATAATGAATCTGCAGAAAATGAGGTGTGGGTACAAAGTCATAAAGAATAACCAACCTATGTGCTATGTATAAGCATTGTGCTTTATAGTATTAAGCTGAATTACAGAGAGGTCAGATGGTGGTAAAACACGATGCTCTGCAAGGCAGACCCACATGGGAAGTTACCAAATCAAGTTGAGAGACCTCCCTGAGTATAACGGGCATCCATTATCCAGGCAGGTGAGCTAGAGGGTGGGTAGTGGCATCAAGACCTTGTCAGAGGTACTGTATCTCTGTCTCTCTACCTCTCTCTGCCTCACTCATGGAGTAAATCAACTTAAAAAAAAAATGGGGATAGCCGGTGACGTGATGATTAAGGGACCTGGATCCCACTTGGCCAACTGTGTGGTTTGAGTCCTGAATTTGGTGGCATGAAAAATATTCTGGGCACGTGTCCAAAATCCTGAGAGGAGAATGGAGGAAAAAGAATTGCAGCATGTCCATCCTCCTCAGAGGATGCCATCTCTCTCTCTCTCATTCTCCCTCTTTTTCTCCTTCTCTCCCTTTCCCTCTCTCTCTCTTCCCAGCAAGCACACACATTCTCTCTCATTCTCCCTCTTTTTCTCCCTCTCTCCCTTTCCCTCTCTCTCTCTTCCCAACAAGCACACACACCCTGTCGCAACTTAAAAAGAAAACGGTAAAAAAAATTATAAAAGACAGATGCCAATCTTGCCCTTATAGACAACTTGAAAAGAATGAAATGAAATAATTATAATTAATTCTCAACAACAACAACAACAAAAAGAGTAAACTCATCTGGGCACACATTAAAAAAAAAAAAAAAAAAACGGGGATAAGTAAGCCCAGGATGCCAGTAGAGCATGAGAGGATACCTAAACAGGTTTAGGCAGTACAGGGAAGACCTCATGAGTTAAAAAAATGTCTGAAGTGAAGCGTAAAGAGACCATGGTGAGTAAAGGTGGCCAGGGGAAAAAAGGAAATGAGTATTTTAGGCAACAAAACTAGAATGAGAATCACAGAATTTGGCATATTCAGATTACTACTAACTCACTCAATATAGCTAGAACATCATTGCAAGCCCAAGAAATGAAGCCAGAGACAGAAATAGAGGCCAGATAACACAAAGCCTTCTATGATGTGCTCAGGGATTTAGGCATTAGCTTAAGGGCATTGAATAACCCTGAGATGTTTTAATGCAGAAGTGACATGATCAGATTTGTAATGTATATCACCCTGGCTGCATTTTGAAATCATTTGAAGAGACTAAGAAAAACTGGTAACACAGGGCTGGCAGGTGGCATGGTAGTTGGGGTGCTGGGCTCCCACATGGCCAACTACAGTTTGAGTCCGGGATCTGATGGTTTGCTTTCTCACTTTCTCTTTTTCTCTCTATTTGTCTCTCTCTGGCCAAATTAAAAACAAGAAATAAGATAAAATAATTCTTTAAAAATTAAAATAAGAATAAAACTAAAAAACACATAAGCCAATTAGAGGGGAGAGATGGTGAATGCTCTAAGCAATCTTGAAGTGATATGACTGGTCTCAGACCTAGTGATATGCAAAACACTCCAGGTATATGTGCATGCATACCCACAGCCTGAAAGGAGGGAGAAGTGAAGGATAAGGGATTGCATCATGCTCACACCCCATTAGGGAGTGTTTTCTCCCTCTGTCTCTCTGTGGTGAGAGCATATACCCTCAGACCAAAAAAAAAAAAAAAAAAAAAATTGTTCTTAGTTCTGGAAATGAGTTTCACTGGGCTGAACTCAAAGTGTTACTAGAACCCATTTCCTCCAGACATTCTTGGGGAGAATTTGTTACTAGCTTCTTCCAGCATCCAGCATTCCCTGTCTTGTGGCCAGATCACTACGATCTGTGTCTCCATGGTCACAGTGCCTCCTCTCTTGGTGTAGTTTTCCTCTGCTTCTCTCTTATAAGAACACTTTTGATGGTATATAGGGTCTAGTGAGATAATTGAATATGACCTCTTCATCGTAAGGCCCTTAATTTGATTACATATGCAAAGATCCTTTTCCCAATTAAGGTAACGTATATAGGTTCCAAGGATTGGGGTCTGATATCCTTGGAGGGCCATTGTTCTACCTAACACAGTTTTCGTCTTCTGCTATGTAAATGCATAACAACAGAAACTTATAAATAAAAGGAGCATCTTTTTCAGTGCTACAGAAGTAAATGCCAACAGAGTAAAGTGCTGCTTCTGTGCAGGAGAACGAATAGTGAGGAGGCCATTCTCCAGTAAGGCTCCATTAGGCAGTCAAGATTTAAGCCTTGGGCCAGCCTTGTGGCCTAGGGGTTAAAGAAGCTGGATCCCACATGGTGAATCATGCTTTTCAAATCCCATCCCCAGTGCCTTGAAAAACATGATGGGAGCATGTGCACGTGTACCCCAGATCCTGATAGGACATAGAAATGGAGAAGTGGTTGCAGCATAACCACACCCTATTGGGGGTGATTTCGCCTTCTCCCACTCTTTCTGTCTCTAACAAGTGCACACACACTCTGGCAAAAAAAAAAAAATTTTTTTTAAAGAATTAAGTTTTATTGTCCTAAAGTTCCCTTTGTATATGTTTCAAATTAACCTCCCTCTGGTGGATTATGAAGAGTACTATCATTCTACCATTTATGGGAGATCTGAAAAAAAAAAAAGGAAACAACAGTTGCTTGGCTGACCCACATGAGAGGGTTCTGTGTTCGAATTTGGAGTCCTTCTGGAACATGTCAGGCACACACGTTTCATTGATCGGCACTGGTCAAGGCTGGGGGTGGGACAAGATATGAAGACCCTTTTGGGGTCACCTCTCTTTTTCTCTTGCTAATAGAACAAAGAAAGAAACCTGAAAAACAGTCATTGAAATTACTTCCTGTAGGCCTCAGTTCTCTCATACAACCCTCGTTGAGAAAGGCAAGTATAGTTGGACAGTAAAGTTTAGTTTTCAAAAATAAAGGGAGAAGAAGAAGAAACTATTTTTCAAAAGCTTCCAGCAGTTTGACTGTCAAGAGCAGAAGACCAAAGATCTGACCGATGCACAGATGGGAGGGTTTAGGTTTAAAGATGGAGGAGAGGCACTCCTGCCTTCACAACTGGTGAAGAAGGAAGATGGAACAGATGCTGGTAACTTTTAAGTGTGCAACAAGAAGTTGAAGAAATTCACACATAACTTTTCTTTGTTAGATAAAAATTTTTTGCATATTTCTACTTCATTCCCTGCTCTGTTGTGACTGACAGCTATAAAA
Organism: Tupaia belangeri chinensis; assembly: GCF_000334495.1. Lineage (NCBI taxonomy): Eukaryota > Metazoa > Chordata > Mammalia > Scandentia > Tupaiidae > Tupaia > Tupaia belangeri. The sequence continues at coordinate 162,913 of NW_006198176.1, forward strand.
TGAAACCACTAGGATACAGCAATGTCAGAAGATCACTTTGTCTTTTTTTTCAAAACAAGTAATTCAGCTTCCGCTCGGTATTTGAGTTAGCATTGGCTAATAACCATTCTCTGAAATGTTCTATTCAATTTACATCTCTTGCCGTCTAGAAGGAAGAATGTGAGTGGCGAGGAAAGCTGTCAAGTCTCTGATTACTGCCTACAAATGTTATCACTTGCTAGTGTTCAACAATGTTCTGATGAAAATATTACTACTAATGAAACAACATGCATATGTTCTTAGGATAGAAATAGTATTGCTACATTCTGTTTGCTTACAAGTAAAGTAAATTAACATTGAACTGAGGTGAAAAGTAATTCTTTGAGCAAAGTTCTCATGAAATTTTAACTCTAAATGCACACATTCCAAAGATTACAAGAGATTTCAGATTTAAGTACATTCCTAAGTAAAACCTCCCCTAATATTAGGTATATTACAGGATGAAAGCAGTTAATGCAATTCTTGAAGACCAGTTTATGTGTCTGGGTATGCTACCATGTGTTTAGTGTCATAAACTTTCCTGAAGGGCCTGACAAAGGACACACGATAGTGTTAGAAACCACCACTGACTTGATCTACCAGCAGATTTTCATACACATGCCAGCCTATTGTCTATCTTCAATTCCAACTAACTTTTAAAAAAGCATATCCATTATCTTCAAATATAATGACAGACATGAAAATTAAAAATTTTAAAGATTCTTAAAGTATATTAAAAAGTAACAGAGAGGACCAATTCTATGGCCTAGTGGTGAAAGTAGACAGATTCCACATGGCTGACTACAGTTCAACTCCTAGTCCCAGTGGCTCAGGAGGCATGCCAGGTACATGTGTGTCCAAAATCCCAACAGGGTGAAGAGATGCAGAATGAAGGACTGTCCTGTATGGCCACACCCCACTGAGGAATGCTTTCTCCCTCTTCATCTCTGTCCCTCACTCTGGCAAGTGCATGCATCCTTTGGCAATTAGGAAAAAGTAACAGGGAGGTTAATGTAAGAATTGTACATCAAATAGAAACAGCAAAGAAAACTTTCATTGAAAACTAAAAAAAATTATCAAGAGTTTCAAGTTTTTTCATGTCTTCGATCAGTAATCCAACAGTAGGACTTTTTCCTTAGAAAGTAATTTTATCTGAGGACAGCAATTTACAGGTAAAGATGTTCATTGTAGCCTTGTTTTGGCTTCAGCATTATCTTAGTTTTAAAAGTTAAAAAACAATGGGGTAGTGGGAATGGGCAGTAAGGAAAGGTTAAATAAACTATATGACAACCATTCAATACAATTTCATGTAACCATTAAGATGGTTTGTTTTTAATTTTTAAAAAAGTTTATTTCATCAGAGAGAGAGAAAAAAAGAGGCATACGCAACATGGTATTCATGCCATAATCCACCCTCAGCCTTAGCCAGCTCAGATCACCAGCACACATACACATGCCTGACACTTAAAGGCCAAGATATGAATTGGGGGACTTTGCATGTGGGTCTAGTTGCATTAGCGCTGTGCCACCATTTGGTCCAAAGATTCTTTTTATGGTGTAGGATTATGCAGCTGTTTAAAAGGGTAAAGAATAAATAAATGAGTAGGTGACACATAGTAAGTTATCCAGAATGTATTAAGTGAAAAATGTCAGTTGCCAAACCATATACAAAGTGTGAACCAGTGTTGCATGTTTACATATATATTTATCAGTATATATGCATACAAGTTTGTGTTTAAATGCATGGGCAGAAATTTGGAAAGCTATACTAAATTTCACTGCAGTTATTTCTGTATGGTGGATTACTGTTGCTATATACACATATATTATTTGGAATTTCTATAACTAGCATGAATTATTCATATTATGAGACTAGGAAACAAAGAAATATTCATTTTCAGTTTAACAATTATGTTTGCTAAGTCTTTTAAATGACTAGGGAATATCTTTATGTTATAATATTCAGTGCAAAAGCAGGATATGAAATTGCATGTAAAGTCTCGAATATGTTAAAAAGAAAAAAAAAGATGAAATATGCCAAAATGAATAGTGGGATTTTGAATCACTTTTTTCTACTCATTTACACTTTTCAAAATTTGACAATGAATGTTTACTAATTTAAAAATAAGAAATAGAAAAACATAAAGCTTCACAGAAAGTGTGGCGCTCCATGTATAAGTACTAAGAACCAATGTTCACCATTGAAAATTTTCTACTGGAACGTTCTCTGGTATGTATATTATGCAACCATGTGATTCAGTGTGTCATATGGTGTTTGTGACAGGCACTTCCTGCCAAGTGTTCATTTATTCGTTTTTGAAAACGATCTTGAAAATTTTTGCATAGACTAGAGCTCTTGAATTTCTAGCTTCTAAGGCTGTTATATGGTTGACCCAATCAAGTATTAAAAAAAAAAGAAGTCAGTGGTTAAGGTGACTAAGACTTTGATAAAATGCTAACTAGTTGTATAATGTGTCCTTGAGTCATTGTCAAATTGATAGATATAAAACACAGACAACAATGCTTTAAATTCAAAGTTAAAAAGGAACTGTTGCTATGACTTAATAAAGTTTAATAAGCTACTGCTAAGAGAGTATAGGAAGAGTATTGGAGAGTACATGTAGGACTTAAATTGGGCAATATTTGATTAGGACATATTTAATTTTTTATTAAATGGGCAAAGTATTTCACATGGCCATCATTTACCTATCACTGGGCTGAAATTAACACCTTCCCACCCAGCAATAGAAAGGAAAGCATCCTTTTGTGTTTTATAATGGACATGAGTCTGGCCTTATAGGGAGCTGATGGGGAGAGTGCTGAAGGTAAAAGGCAGAAACTTAGCAAATACTGATTTCTTAGTCTCTTACACTCTTATTGATGATCCAATATGTTCAAGATTAATGCTTTCCAATTTTCTTCTCGAGTCAACAGAGGAATAAATTAGTCCATGTAAGATGAAGAGTTGTAGTAATCACCAGGTTGTGAACGTTCCTGATCATATTTCCTTCTCCATTGACCCATCAAGGTAAAATAGAAGTAGTCCATATCCTGCAAATAATGAACTTGTTGAATTTAGACTTATTATTTTTCCCAAGGACTGATGCCAATTTGTGGATAGTATAATCTAAATCCACACTAAGAATAGAAATGTTTTCTCAATGAACAGGGTGCCTTCCCCGTCCCACATTATAAAGTAACATGTTTGGTTTCTTTCATTCAAGGAACTCTACAGAAAAAGAATTTTGTCTAAGAAGTTATGAGGCACTTTAAATGCTGCTCCCTTGTTTCTCTAGTAAAAAGCCCAACTTCTAGAAATTTCTGTAGGCTTAATAGTTTGGAAGTGTGAGGAATCAGGGAGACAAGGTTGCCAATAGTTCTTTTAAGCATCGTATTCTTCGCTCTCTGATTTTCCACTTGCTGCCCCTCTTACGGGCTCCAGGTTTCATCTTTCCTGCAGTACCAACTAAAGAGACTAACTGCTTTTAGCTTCTCACTTAAAAGAACTCTTCCTCAACTCTCACAAATCTTGAGGAAGAAAGGAATTGGGGGTGGGGGGAACTGGGCTGGAGGGTCAGCTAAGTGTTAAGCTTCATGATTCATTCACAATTGCCTTTCCCTTCTGATCTTCAGCCACTGTCTCTGGGAGAAGTCCATGAAGTTCAGCCTCTGCGCCACTCAGGATGTGCTTTTCTCCATCAGGCTTGCTGCCAGGGGGGACTGGGCACAGCTTTTGTCACTCGTTTGGTGAGACTAGTCAGTAACTCCAACAATGCTTGTCTTTGCCCTTTCTATGAGGCTCACAGTACATGAAGGACTAGTCACGTCTGGTTTCTCCATCTCCACCCAACTCATGCCTCTCTTTGAATCACACACCACTAATCAAATATGTCCTGAGCATCCACCACTTGTTATGTCCTGAGCTTAAGCTTTAATTCAAATAAAAATTGCATCTCTCTGTGCTACATTATGTCAGAAGTGGAGGAGAAATTAAAGACAGAGGCAAAAAAATTGCATCATAAAACTGGAGTGTAGAGGTTCTAGATTTGGGGTGGACACTAAAGGTGTCTGAAAAGTAAACTGGAACTGGAGTAGGGAGGACCTTTAATTCTGAGCAATAATTATAAAATGCTACAAATCTTATTTCTTAAGCACTGGTATTTCTGTGATTTATGTCAACAGTTTATTTTTGAATCTTAAAAAAAAGTTATTTTGGTCACTTTAAATATACCACAGGCACATTTTTAAACTCTTAGATTTTGTTAACACCTGCAGCTTTGTCATTGTACAAAATAAGTCACATTAAATGCTAAGTGGAAAAGCTTAAATTAAGTCTTTCAAGAATAGCCTCATTTGGAAACCAATGCTTATGGTGAGGTTTTGGAGCACTATTGCTCTAATACCATGCTAATCATTTCTTAAATTTGACTCTGTGATAGATACTTGAGGAGATGTGAATAAAGGAAGAAAATAGCTTGCTGATCATTCATCAAAATCATTACTGCATGTTATTTAGGAGGAAGTTAAAAATATGATTCTCTCTTTTTTACATTTATAACCCTAAAATAAATTTAATTCTAAAAACTCTAATGCCTTAAATCTAAATTCATGTTGCTTTTAAGCCTGTCATCATAAATCTGTTATATGATCTTCACTTTTTCAAGAATTCTCTAATAATGCCAAATACATTTTAGTTAGTGAGTGCCTACTCTATTATTTATTTATTGAGTGCCAGTTCTGTGCTTGACCTTTATATATGTTACCTATTTTGATCTTCACAGTAATCCCAGGAGATAGACTTGACTATCCTCATTTCAAAACTAACTGTCACTGAAAGTTAAGTAACAGGTTTATTACAGCTAAAAAGTGACCTAGCAAGGACCTAATCCAGTTTTGCCTGATAGCAAAATCTGTGTTCTTTCTCTATCACATATTGCCTGGGTATCAAGTTAAGAAAGAATCATGTGGGGATCAGCAGATGGAGTAATGGTTATGTCACTGGACTCCCCTGTAGTTGACTGCAGTTCAAGTCCCGGGCCTGGTGGCTTAAAACTCACACCAGGCGCATGTGCATGTGTGCCCAAAATCCCGAGAGGAGAATGGAAGAGAAGGGATTACAGCATGACCATCCCCCTCCCCGGGGATGATTTCTCACCTTCTGTCTCTCTGTCTCTCCAGCAAGCCCATGCACCCTATAGCAAAAATCTCTCTTAAAGAAAAAAGAAAGAAAGAAAAGAAAAAAATCATGTGTAGGAGATTACAACAAAGGTATATACTGGCCACAGTGGGGTCATAAATATTGGTATATCTGGCTCTGCCTAATAGTCAATAGGTATGAAATCTCCCAAAAGAGAGGAGATCTAGGTCCAAATGTAAAGGGTTAAGTAATTGACTCGATAGAAGGATTAAGCATGTTCAAAGATAAATATGAGTGAAACCACATGATAGTTTCAGAGACCTTCAGTTGATGTGATGTTAGATTACGAAGTGAATTAAGTAGGGAATAAATCATGAACCACTTCCTAGAGATTGGCTTGATGGGCAAGTCTTTTAGAAAATCAAAATTTCATATAGGAGAATTCTTATTATTATTTTTTTTTTTTTGGAGAGATTTTCACTGTAGGGCGCGTGCGCTCGCCAGACAGACAGAGAGAGACATAGAAACAGAAAGCGAGAAATCACCCCCCAGAGGGGATGGTCACGCCGCAATCCCTTCTCCTCCATTCTCCTCTCGGGATCTTGGGCACGCACGCACACGCGCCCGGCGTGAGTTTTAAGCCACCGGGTCCGGGACACGAACCGCGGTCGACTACGTGGGAGTCCAGCAACATAGCCATTACACTAACTGCTGGTTCCTAGGAGAATTCTTTAGTTCTAACTGCAGTTTCTTGGTTTGGTCAAGTTGCCAGATGGAAATGAGGCACCCAGGTCAAAATGATTTGTTCATTTATCAGCCATTTATTGAGTACTGTTATATGTCAGAACTAAGAACAGAAAAATGAGTAAAATACTTTCCTATTTAGGATACTTTACTGTAATCAATATAGAGAGATTGACTCCCGTCATTCATCCAACAGGATCCCTAGGAGAGTTTCAAAAACATCGTTAAGATGATTCTTGTTCCTAGACAAACTCATAATCCAATTTTTAAGAGACTTATAGATTAATTAATAGTCCATTGTATTCCAAAAAAGGATTTGAGGCAACCTCCAAAACATGCAGGTAAAACAGCAGGATAAAGAATACACTGATGACAGGCCTAGCAGATGGCATAATGGTTATGTCGCTGGACTCTCAGTCGACCACGGTTTGAGTGTTGAACCCAGTGGCTTAAAACTCACGCCAGGCATGTGTGCATACATGCCCAAGATCCTGAGAGGAGAATGGAGAACGGATTGAGACATGGCCATTTCCCCCCAGGGAGAGGGTGATTTCTTGCTTTCTGACTGTCTTTCTGGCTAGTGCCTGTGCCCTATAGAAAAAGTCTCCCTAAAATAAAAAAATAAAATAAATAAAAAATAATACACTGATGAAGAATTGGAATTAGAGGGGGGGAAAAGAATGGGACCAGATGGTGATGTAGTGGTAACACTCTGTGAGGCAGATCCAAATGGGAAGGCCGACGGTTCTCAGTTGGAGTCTTCTCTGAGCCAGGCATATTTGTGTGCCCACGATCCAGGCTGGCTAAGGTGAGGGTGGATTGAAGTGTCAAGACCTACTGTGTGTGCTGTAGCTCTCTCTATCTTGTTCATGGTATAAAAAAAATAAAATAAAATACAATAATAAAAAAAAACTTCAAGAAGAGAGGGGAGTAATGAGCAGCTACTAGAAACAAAAGTGATCCAAATGTTTCTAGAAAAAAAGCAAAAAAAAATATGGTTAGTTAGAAGAATGACAAATTCTAGTAAAATAATAATAGTAATTATAATAATAAAAGCTTGCATTTATTTAGTACTAATTATGTTACAATTGTTGTTCTAAGCACTGAAGATATATTAACTCATTTAATCTACAGAATAACCCTATAAAGTGGATGAAATTTTTATCCCCATATTTGAAATGAGAAAATAAGACCAACTGAGGTAAAATGAATTATCCAACTTGGACATCTAATAAGTGACAGTGCCAAGAAAAAGTTAAAGAAAAAATGAGCAGCTTATAGGAAGTATAGTATTGCTGATGTACTGGCAGGAAAAGACCCCTCTCATGAGTCTTTATAAATTAAGTTTGTATCCTGATCTTATGAATGTGTATTTTGGACTATAATAGTGAATGTGATTATAAATTAATGCAGAAAATTCCATGGCAGATAAGTAAGATTAAAAAGAAAAGAAAGGAAAAGAAAAGTGGGCCCAGCCACAGTGGCACAGGCAGTGCTCTCACTGCTATGCAATACCAGAGCCATGTGATAGGGCCCGGTTTGGATCCGGGGTTAACTTGAATGTGTCAAGCATGCCTAGGCATATGTCCATGATCTGAGGCTAAGAGACTGGGGGAAAGATTGTGGAGTGGCAAGAGGCTGTCTGTGTGTGTCTCTCTCAATAAACATTTTTTTTTTTTGCATGTAGAGAAAAATTCATGAAGAATAAGGTTTAAAAGTAAAATCTGGATGCTCTAAAAGATCTTTATCTTTTCTCTCTATAGTTATAATTCTTCCTTCTGCCAGATGAGAAAGTTTCCAGTTTCAAAAATACAGGCTTAAGCTGTTTGTAAAATAAATCTTTCAATGGAGACTGGAAAATCTTCTTGCCTAGCAACTATCTTTCAAAGATATTCAAAGATATTTATATATCTTAGAAAGATAGTGAGATATTTATGGAGAGATAGATCTGTATATATCTGCACAAACGCACACACGCACACAGAGTCATGAATGGCCTATGTTTAGGTTAATGATAGACTGCATATAAGACAGTAGTCCCATTAGTAGCATATAGGTTATACCAGATAGTCTAGGTATATAGTAGACTATACCATGTAGCTTTGCGTACGTATATTTGCCTATGTTCCTTTGTCTATGATTTTTTCTTTTTTTGTATGTATTTTATTTTCCTTTTTACATTCAATCATATACATCACTTAGCTTTTAAAGTGAATGTTCCAACATGAATATATTTTTTCACCAGACCAGTTGGGGGGTACTATACACATTATCATCAACAGATAATAACCCATTTCTGTGTCCCATAAATGTCTTGCCTCTCTATTTTTCTCCTTAATGTCTTTCCTCAGACTCTCCTCCTTCTCCCACCTTCTTTCCACACTCTATCCAGTATCTGTAACAATTTTCTGTTTCTATATCCTCTAGTCTTACAGTTTCAGCCATAGAGTGCAAACAGTCCATATATATTAAGTGGAGACATACAATGTCTCTCCTTCATGCCTGGCTTCCTTCACTCAGCAGTAAATCTTACATATTTGTCTACTTTCTATCAAAAATCAGGGTCTTGTTGTTTTTTTAAGGCTGAATACTATTCTATAGAGTATATGTGCCACACTTTTTAAATCCATTCTTCTGTATATGGACATCTGGGTTGGTTCCATGTCTTAGCAATTGTGAATAATGTCACAATAAACATAGATGTGGAAGCACTTTTCTGACTAAGTGTTCTCCTGTCCTTTGAGTAGATACTCAGCAGTGGGATTGCCGAATTATATGGTAGTTCTATTTGTAGATCTTTGAGGAATCTCCATATTATTCTCCACAGTGGCTAGACCAATTTACATTCCTACCAGTAGTGTAGTAGAGTTCCCCTTTCAGCACATCCCTGCCAGTGCTTTACATTTTTTGTTTTTTTTTAAATCTTAGTCATCCTGACTGGGGTTAGGTCATATCTTATTGTGGTTTTGATCTGCATCTCTCTTATGATGAGGGATGTTGAGCATTTTTTTCAGGTGCCTTTTGGCTGTTCATGTCTTCCTTAGAAAGTTGTTTATTCAGCTCATTTTCCCATCTTTTAATTAGGTTGAAAGATCAACCCAAATGCTCAACATCCATCATCATAAGTTTTGCTTATGTTGAATCACCATTGCATCCCTGGAATAAAGCCTACCTGGTCATGATGTATAATCTTTTTTATGTTGTTGGATACTATTTGTTAGTATCTTGTTGAGAATTTTTGCGTCTGTATTTATTAGAGACATTTGTCTATAATTTTCCTACCTTGTCATGTCCTTGCCTATTTTAAGGATAAGGATGATGAAGGTTTCATAGAATGAATTTGGGAGTGTTCCATCCTTTTGGATCTTTAGAAATAACTTGAGTAGAATGGGGTTAACTCTTCTTTTAAAGTTTTGTAGAATTCAGAGGTGAAGTTATCAGGACCAGGGCTTTTCTTTGTTGGGAGTTTATTTAGTATTGATTCAATCTCATTGCTTGTTATGCCTATTCAGGCTTTCTATGACTGAGTCAGGAAAAAGCCTGACTCAATCTTGGTAGATTATATGTGTCCAGGAATTTGTCCAGGTTTTCTTGTTTGTTGGCATACAGTCACTCATAGTATCCTCTGTTTTGTATTTTTTTTTCGGAAGAGGTTTTTGCTATAGGGCGCGTGCGCTCACCAGACAGACAGAGAGAGACATAGAGACAGGAAGCGAGAAATCACCCTCCATGGAGGATGGCCACGCTGCAATCCCTTCTCCTCCATTCTCCTCTCAGGATCTTGGGCACGCATGCACACGCGCCCGTCGTGAGTTTTAAGCCACCGGATCTGGAACGTGAACCGCGGTTGACTACGTAGGAGTCCAACGACATAGCCATTATGCTAACTGCTGGTCCCTCCTCTGTTTTGTATCTCTATCATGCTGTTGTTATATTGCCTGCTTCATAGCAAATTTGATTTATCTGATTCCTTTCTTTCTTCTTAGTCTAGCTAGTGGTGTGTTGATTTTGTTTATCTTTTCAAAGGACCAGTGCTTACTTTCATTTATTTTCTGTATAGCTTATTTATCTTGTATTTCATTTATTTCTGCTCAGATCTTTATTATTTCTTTTCTACTGGAGATTTTTTTGGATTTTTTTTGTTGTTTTCCAGTTCTCTGAGGCATGATATTTGGTTGTCCATTTGCCAACTTTCCATCTTTTTCACATGCTCACTAAATGCTGTGAACTTCCCTCTTATGACTGTTTTTGTTGTGTCCCATCAATTATGGAAATTTGTACTCATTCTCATTGGTTTCCATGAATCTTTTGATTTCAATCTTAATTTCTTCAGTAGTTGTGAAATCATTCAGGAGCAGGCTATTTAGTTTCCATGTATTTGTGTATTTTCAAGAGTTTTTCCTGAAATTCATATCAGGTTTAATTCCATCAAGTTTGGAGAAGATGCTGGATATAGCATCTTTGAATCTGTAAAGAATTGTTTTGTTTCGTATCATGCAGTCAATCTTTGAAAAGATTCCATGTGGTGGTGAGAAAAAAAGTGTATTTTGTGGTTTTGGGGTAGAAGGTTCTATAGATGTCTTTTAAATCCATTTGATTTATGGTATCATTTAGATCCTGTATCTCTTTGCTTATTTTTTGTCTAGATGATCTGTCCAAAGGAGATAGTGGGGTGTTGAGCTCCCCAACAATTAGTGTGTCGCAGTCTGTCTCTCCTTTTAGATCTAACAGTCTTTCCTTCATGTATTTGGGTGCTCCTGAGTTGGGTGCAGAGATATTTATAAGCATTATATCTTCTTGATGAATTAGCCCTTTTACTACTATACAGTGCCCTCCTTTCAGTTTTTGTTTAAAAGCCTATTTTATCTGAAATTAGTATCAAAACTCCAGCTCTTTTTTGGTTCCCATTTGCATGGAATACCTTTTTCCAGCCCTTCACTTTTAGTCTATGTATGTCTTTATCCATGAGATGAGTTTCTTGTAGGCAACAGATAGATGATTTCTATTTTATTTTTTAACCATTCAGCCAATCTGTGTCTCTTGATTGGAGAATTCAATCCATTAACGTTCAACCTTATTATAAGTATTTCTGGACTTATCCCTACCTTTAAGTTAGCCATTGTCTTGGTTGTCTTTTATTCTCTTATTTCTGTCTGTCCCTTCTCTAGTTTTCCTGGTACAACACTCTCTTCAGAGTTCTTGAAGAGCTGGTCTGGTGTTGGCAAATTTTGGAGGGTTTTGTTTGTCTGAGAAGATTTTTAATCTTTTTTACTATATGAAGGATAATATTGCCAGATATAATAATCTTGGTTGAAATTGTTTCTCTCTTAACACTTTCAGTATGTCTTCCCATTCTTTCCTAGCTTGCATTGTTTCCGTTGAAAGGTTCAGTATTAGCCTGATAAGAAAACCTTTGTAAGTCACTTGAGGTTTCTCTTGCCAGTTTTAGTATCTTGTTTTTATCTGTAGATTTGTCCAGTCTGGCTATAGACAGGATCTTCTTGGGTTGATTCTATTTGGGGTCTTTCGTATTTCTTGGGTTTGGATGTTTCAGTATTTTCTAGACTTGGAAAGTTTTCTTCCAGGATTTCATGGAATAGATTTTCAATGTCCTTATTCATTTCTTCACCTTCAGGGATACCAATTATTTGGATGTTTGGATGTTTAATGGAATCTAGTATTTCTCATACATTATCCTCATTTTTTTCATTGCTGTTATTTTCCCTATCTTTTTAGTGTTTTTTTGTAGGTCAGAGGCTTCATCTTTTCCATCCAAGATTCAGTCTTCAGCACGGTCTAATCAGGTTTTTAATGCTTTTGAAAGAGGTTTTGATTTCCTATATTACAGTCTTCATCTCTAGGAGTTCTATTTGATTCTTTCTTATGCTTTCCATTTCTTCTTTCAAATTGTTGAAGGACTTTCTCATCTCCTGGAGTTTATTGTCTTTTTTCTGTTCCAACTCAAAAGAGTTTTGTTACCATGAATGTTCTGAAGTCTTTCTCTGACATTTCAGTAACTTTTTCTGTTTTTTCAAGAGATGGAGAAAAGCTATTATGTTCTCTTTATGGAGACATCATTCCTAGTTTTTTCAAACTTGAGGCTCTTCTGCGACATCTAGTCATTTGGTGATGTATTCACTTTTGGATAACCCTTTGGAGAATGTTTCTGCAACTGGAAACTAGTTTGCTTCCCTTTTGTTGTGAATTGCTTCTGTGCCAAAGCCTCTCTTCTGCTGTAGTTAGCAATGTGGTCCCCATGGGAGAAGTTTTCTTCTTCTTCTTTTTAAAAAAATTTTTTAAAATTTTTAAATTCCATTTGTTATTATTATTTTTTAATTTAACCTTACAAAGATAGATACAGAGAGAAAGGGAAAGTGAGAAAGCAAGCTGCCAGGTCTGGGACTTGAACTGTAGTTGGCCATGTGAAAATCCAGTGACTTTAACCATGCCACCTGCTGGTGTCCAACAGAAGGAGTTTTGTATTCAGGTTTCTGAAAAGCGGTTTCTCCTTTTTTGTTGGTGATTCAGTGCTGAGTGAGGATGCCTGAGATCCTCACGATGCTAACATGTTTAAAAACTTTCTGGCTGAGAGGCCAGAGGAGCTCTAAGGTTGGGAGCTGGCGCTGGAGGTGTTGGTCAGCCCTGTCTCAGGTTCCCTGAATGGGCAGGAGGATGCAGATGAAGGTGTACTCTGCTTGAGAGCTGAGAGCTGCCCTGACTTTTCTGGCTGTGAGGGGAACTCTGAGGCTGGGAACTGGGGCTGGGTCTGATGGTCAGCCCTTCCTCAGGTTCCCTGACTTTTATCCATGACGTTAACATGACAATGAAATTACCTAAATCACCTTATGACACATCTCTTGTATCTCTGTCATTAAGCAATGTATGGCTGTATACACTTATATATACTATACACACACACACATATTTATAGTTTTACACATACATATACACATATATATTTATATGTAACTATATAAAATATATACAAATATATATTAAGTTTGTCAGGAAAGTCATGATATGTTTTTCTAAGTTTTTCCATGCAAAAATGCTTCATGGACTCTGCCATGTTGAAGGACCAAGGCAACTGAAGACTCTCTGCTCTAAACCCCATCTTGCAGACCCCAAACTCAGACAGGTGGGGCAACCTCTTTCTTCTCTCTTTAAATTGTTTCTCTCTCTCTTTTTTTTAATTTTTAAAACACTTCTTCTCACCTCTGATCTTTCCTTTATCTTGCTAGTTTCAGAAGCCATTTTACATCTGAGGTGTGTCCTGCTGTGTTTGCAAGCACACCATGTGGTTTTCATTTGTTGCTTTTTAAAAATATTTAAAAGCTTTTTCCTTTTTTGGTTGTTTTTGTCTTGTTTTCTTTTTTTCTTCAATTTTATTCAAGCACTAGTCCAGTATCTAAAGATATAAAATAGATTAAGAGAGAATTTATTTTCTCCACAAAAAGAAGACAAAGCATGACAGTTCAATGGTTATGATTCATGACTGTGGAGAGACACACTTATCTCAGGATTCTGGCTTAGCCACTTGACAGCAGCATGATTTTAAACAAAGCATTCCTGAGTCTCAGATTCCTCATTTGCAACATGGGGACCAATGCAAGAACAGTAACAGTAGCTCCTTGACAGTGGTGGGAGAGGGGCAATGTGTGATCATAGCAAGGCATGGATGCTGGAATCTGACAGCAGTGGTTTACACTCTGGTTTTCTCACTCACCAGTTGTTAAAAAACTAAGCAGAAAATCTTCTTTTCTCTAATTCTCTGAAACCACTAGTTCTCAGCTCCCATGGAGGAATCAGTCTTCTGCCCTTTTGCCTCTCTGCTTGATGATGGGTCAGGAGAATGAATTCTCAGCAGAAAAACTACATTTCCCTTCTCCCTAAAAGCACTAGTTCTCAGCTCCCATGGAGAATTCACTCTCCAGACCCCATCCTCGAGTGGTAGAGTGCCCTGGAGAAAAATGGAACGGCAAAGAGATTGCAGATCACCTCCTTCTGCATGCCTCCGATTGCTCAGATTGAACTTCTAGAAATTAGGAAGAAACATAGAATCCATCAGATGACTAGAAATCACTGCAGAGGCACAAGAAATATGAGAAACCAAGAAAATGCCTCTCCTCCAGGGGAAAAAAATAACTCCTCTTCATCTACAGACAGTACAATGGAATTCACAGAAATGTCCGATAAAGAATTTGAAATTCATAGTGTCGAAGCTAACAGAGATACAAGAGAAGAGACATAATGAACTCCAGAAGAAAAGAGCCTATGAATTCCAGGAGGTGAAGTTCTTGCATAATCTGAAAGAGAAAATACACACACAAATAGAATCAAATGGAACTGTTAGAGATGAAGGCTATAATACAGGAATTCAAAAAATTCCTTAAAAAGTATTAAAAGCAGACTAGGTCATACAGAAAATCAAATCTCAGATATAGAAGATAGAATCACTGGACTAGAAAAAAAATCTACTGCAAATACTGAGAAACTAGCCCCTAAAGAAAGAGAATAATATACGAGAAATACTAGATACCATTAAACATCCAAACATCTGGATAATCAGTATCCCAAAAGGTGAAGAGATGAATAAGGGCATTGATAATCTATTCCTTGAAATCCTGGAAGAAAACTTTGCAAACCTAGAGAGGCATTGAAAGATCCAGACCCAAGAAATACAAAAGATCCCAAACAGAATCAATCCAAGAAGATGTTCTCCATGACACATTATAGCCAGATTGACCAAAACCACAAAGACAAGATACTAAGATTGGCAAGAGAGAAACATAGATTTACCTATGAAAGATATTCCATCAGTCTAACAGCGGACCTCTCATTGGAAACTATGCAAGCAAGGAAAGAATGGGAAAATATATTCAAAATGTTGAGTAAAAAACAATTTTAACCATGAATACTATACCCGGCAAGATTATTCTTCACATGGGAAGAGAAGACAAGAACATTCTCAGATAAATAAAACCTGAAAGAATTTACCAACACCAGACCGGTTCTCCAAGAAGTTCTGAAAAGAGTGCCATATCAGGAAAACTAAAGTCAGACATACAGAAATAAACAACTAAGAAAACATCCAGCTTAATGGTAAGGAAAAGTTTAGAGTTGAATGTTATCTTTCAGAATTTAAATGGAAAGATGGGACCACAACAGAAGATAGATTAAGTACATGAGGCTGAGGAGGTGAAATAGAATTTTATGACTTTTGACTAAAAGTTCACTGGTCTTCTAGCTTTGTTTTCCAGAGTTAAAGGTTTTTGTCTTTTCTTGAGTTGTCAAGTCCATATACCTACTATTTGAATAGAACTCTAACCTGTTTCCTGGCTTTAAGTCTTAAGGAAAGTTCTCTTAACAGTTTTTTATTTTGATTTATTAAAGCTAAAACTGCCTTTCTTGAAATAAAAAAAATATTTAAAAATGCCTATTTAATTACAAAAAATAAAAACTGGGGAACCAGCAGTTAGCGTAATGGCTATGTCGCTGGCCTCCCACGTAGTCGACCGCGGTTCGCATCCTGGACCCGGTGGCTTAAAACTCACACCGGGCGCCTGTGCGTGCGTGCCCAAGATCCCGGGAAGAGAATGGAGGAGAAGGGATTGCGGCGTGACCATCCCCTCTGGGGGGTGATTTCTCGCTTTCTGTCTCTATGTCTCTCTCTGTCTGTCTGGCGAGCGCACACGCCCTATAGTGAAAAAAAAAAAAAAACTCTCAAAAAAAAAAAGCTGTATAATTCAGCACTCATGTTATAGATTATATATCTAAACTAAAATAAAATCAGTATGCCAAAGAGGAAAAAAAAAAAGCAATAATGTCAAATTGGCTTTGTTTTTTGGGTTTTCACCAGAGACAGTGAAAGGGAAAGTGAGAAATCACCCGGAGTGGGGGTGACCGCACTTCTATCCCTTCTCCTCCTTCTTCCTTCCAGGATATTAGGCACACATGCGCATATATCCAGTTGTAATTGATTTTCAGGCCACCAGGTCCAGGACCCAAACCACAGTCAGCCATATGGGAGTTCAATGCCTTAACCACCATGCTATCTGCTGACTCCAAGTTTGCTTTTTATTATCAAAGCTACTTAAAATCTTGTCCACAGACCAGTACCGTTCTAGGAACTGTTACCAGCTTATGAAAAGTATAGACACTAAGGATAAAAAATTACAGAGGAAGAATTTTACAGCATTCAGCCATATGGGAGTCCAGCAATGTATCCATTATGCTCTCTACCGGTCCTGGAAGATTTACTTTTGAGTGAAGGAAGCCAGACTATGAAAGAGAGGCATCTTATGTCCCCACTTAATATATACTGAATGTCCACATTCTATGTCAGAAACTGAAATACTGGACAACATTAAGGCATGGGAAATAACTATGGACACCAGAGACAATGTGGGAGAAGGGTGAGAAATGGCAAAGGGTGGGAGGGAGGGAATCAAAAGAGAAAAAGAAAGAGGTGAAACAGTTAAGAATCACAGAATGGAGAAACCGGCCACAACCATGAGTCTCTGTTCTGCAGAATGGGATTTGTTAAAGTTATCAAGAATAAGGCCTACTTTAAGAGATAGGAAGTGAAATTTAGAAGATGACGAGAGCGTAAAACTGACTACTATGCTTGGAAACACTCGGTGATCCAGGATCAAAATAAGTATAACACACCCAAATACAGGATGATAGTTTGCGTAAGTAACAGAGATATCATTTGTCAGATTGCTTATGCCCGTACAGAAGGGGGTATGATAGTCTGCGCAGTTTATGCACATGAATTACCAAATACAGTGTGAAGGTTGGCCTGACAAATGATGCTGCAGCATATTGTACTGGCCTGCTGCTGGACTGCAGGCTTCTCAATAGGTTTGGCATGGGACAAGATTTATGAAGGCCAAACAGAAGTGACTGGAGATGAGTACAATGTAGAAATCATCGATGGTCAACCTGGTGCCTTCACCTGCTATTTGGATGCAGGTTTTGCCAGAACTACCACTGGCAATAATTTTTTTTTGGGGGGGGGGCTGAAGGGAGCAGTGGATGGAGGCTTATCTATCCCTCACAGTACCACATGATTCCCTGGTTATGATTCTGAAAGCAAGGAATTTAATGCAAAAGTCCATCAGAAGCACATCATGGGCCAGAACATTGCAGACTACCTGCATTACATAAAGGAAGAAGATGAAGACGCCTATAAGAAACAGTTCTCTTGGTACATAAAGAACAATGTAACTCCAGACATGATGGAGGAGATGTATAAGAAAGCTCACACTGCTATACAAGAGAACCCAGTCTATGAAAAGAAACCCAAAAAAGAAATTAAAAAAATGTCCCTTGCCCAGAAGAAAGATCGTGTAACCCAAAAGAAGCCAAGCTTCCTCAGAGCTCAGGAGTGGGGCTGAGAGCTAAACCAAACAATTTTCTATGACTTTATTCAAGATAAAGACAATAAACTTAACAACAAAGCAGTAAAAAAAAATCACAGAATGGAAAAGTATCTGTTGAAGATGATAGGTATGGCAATATCTTTAATTGGGCCAGCGTTCAGTGTATTCTAGATGAGAATATTCATTGTATATGCTGCAATGATATATGGTGAATGAATGTAAAATAAATAAAAATAAATAAATAGAGGGGCCAAGCAAGTGGCATGGTAGTTAAGGCAGCTGGATACCACATGGCCGATTGCATGGTTTTGAGTCCCGGAGCTGGTGGCTTGACCTGGCATGTGCCTGTGTGCCCAAAATATTCTAAGAGGAGAATGGAGGAGAAGGGGTTGTGGCATGGTTATCACCACCCCTCATTAAGGGAGGGGATGATTTCTTTCTCCCTCTCTTTCTGTCTCTCACTTTCTCTGGTGAGCACATCCACCCCATAGCAATTTCTTTAATTGAATATTGAAAGGAAAATTGTTTCAGTGTAACAAAATCTACATATCTTTGAGTGAAGAGACCAGAAACAGAGGAAAACACAATTGTATTAAAACAATCACTTGTTTAAAAAAAAAAATATTCTCTCTCTTTTTAAAAAATGTGCCATAAGGGGGGCCAGTAGGTGGCATTGTGGTTAAGGGTACTGGACTACCACATGGCTGACCACAGTTCAAGTCCTGGACCTGCCAGCTTGTTTTCTCACTCCCCCTCACCCCTGTCCCTCTCTGATCAAATTTAAATAAATAAATAAATAAGATAAATAAGATAAAAAATAACATAAATAAAGTTAATTTTTTTTTTTACAAAAAGTAAAATTGTCATAAGGTATGTACACTCACCAGAAAGAGGCAGAGAGAGACAGAGAAAGTGAGAAAGCATCCTTCATGGCCATACTGCCTCCATTCTCCTCTCAGGATTTTGGGCATACATGCAAATGTACCCAGTATGTTTCTGAAGCTGTCAAGTTCAGAACTCAAACACCACAGTCAGCCATATGGAATCTAGCTGCCTCAACCACCATGCCACAGCCTGGCCCAAACTCTTTTTAGCAATTGATTGTATTGTATTTTACAAAAGTATCAGTCTGCAATGAACTGGAAGTTTAAAAAGAACTGTCTCTTAATCATAGATAGTTGAGAAGCACTCTACTAGGCCAGAACAGTGCTTCTCAGATCTTAAGTATGTGCAGATAAACTGGGAATGTTTTTAAAACAAACACTAGGGACCTTAATGGTGGTTAAGGTGCTAGACTCCCACATGGTTCACTATGGTTCAAATACAGGATCCAGTGGCTTGAAAAGCACAGAAGTGCATGTGTATGCATGTCCAAAATCCCAGGAGAAGATTTTGGAGGAAGGGCATTGCAGCATGGCCATCCAGCCATCCCCCCCCCACCCTCCCCACCCCCGCCTCATGTGCTCTAAGGCAAAAACCTAAAACAAACAAACAAACATTTTATTTCAGTAGTTCAGAAGAGAGGCCCACGATTTTGCATTTCTCACACACTCTCAAGTGATGCTGATGTTCCTGGCCATATACCCCATTTTGAATACCCTCGTATTACTGAATCAAATTTGCATTCTTAATAAAATTCTCCCAGATGATATCCCTGCAAGTTTGAGAAGCACTGTTCCAGTGTCTGTCTGAGCAACAGCAAACTAACAAACTTGTAATCCTGCAGCTCATGTTTGATAGACTAGGCTAGAGTTTGTGGGAGGTAAGCACCAGGAAATCCTGGGCTCTCTGCAGCACACCAGGGAACACTGATAAAAGTACCACAGCCTCCATGCTCAGAGATCCCTCAGCTACTCTCTAATAACTTCCATATTCTCTTGGCCTCACCTGTTTTCTGCACCCTGAGTTTCTTGCTTTGCCTTCATCATTGTTGCCACCAATTG
Source organism: Tupaia belangeri chinensis (assembly GCF_000334495.1). Lineage (NCBI taxonomy): Eukaryota > Metazoa > Chordata > Mammalia > Scandentia > Tupaiidae > Tupaia > Tupaia belangeri. The sequence goes on from NW_006198176.1 coordinate 182,142, forward strand.
CAATCTCTCCTTCTGAGAGAGTTCCATTTCGGGAAACTGACTTGCTTCACCTCAAAGAAGTACACTTTCATCAGTGGGAGAGAGTCAGTAAAGTTCCTTACATTTTTTTTTTTCCTTCTGATGGACTATTCCAAGATGCAGTCTTTTATACAGCATATCTGAAGATTTCCTGAAAGATTAGGCGGATGTGCTTGTAAGTAGCAGACGTGTCTTTTCTGGACTTGTTGGAAGTGGTGGTCAAAATCATAAAGTATCACTTTGCACTTGTTTCCCATCTCTCCTGCATCAGTTGCCTGTTCTCTCACTCTAGTTGTCATATGATTGCACATTTCAACAAACCATTGGTATGTAAGCCTTGCCTCTGGTACCTGGGCTGAGGCAGATATACTATGTATAAATTATAACATAAATAATTTTGTGCTACGTGGAATGTGTCATCTTATTTTGTTCTAATACAAACAAATAGTAGCAAGTGTCAGAGATTTAAAACATATTTTATGGGGAAAGCCTCTATCCATTAATTCACCTCTTTTTTACAGTAAAGTAGGAGAAGATTCCCATTATTAGTATAATCAAATGTATATCCAGGAATCAATATCTGAGAAAAACTGTTCTCAGGTAATAAAAAGGCAAGATGATGGAAGATAAAATAAACCTCAAGGAGTTATTAGAGTAGCTGAGGAATCTCTGAGCATGGAGGCTGTGGTACTTTTGACAAATGACTGTTAATGAAGGAAAGGTGTATACAACTGTAAACAGTTAGAAATCACGGAATCCTGCTTCTTCATTTTGACAGATGAGCCCAGAATAAGAGAGAACTTATTGGCGCTAAAAAGATGGAGTGCTGGTAAGAACCTCAGTTCCCAGTTTATGTACAGTTGACATACATAAATATATCCTGTTGCTATTTTGTAATATCCAGAATCACGCAATATTAGAATGAAAAGAAACTGTCACATAATAAAAAATTGCATGTAAGATGACCTAAATTATATATATAAGACAACCAAAACTTAACCATATAAATGACATGGCTGAAATCACCCATGTTTAAAGAAGGATAACATGGAGATTAGGATCCAAATATTCTGACTTCTACTTCAGTAATTTTATGTGGCACCATGGCGTGGGAAACTTTTAAGTGAGCTGTCAACTGAAATCCTCACAAAATTCTTCAATTCAGTACCTAAAGTAATATGTTTTATAAGAATAATGCTTTATCTTTCTATGTAAATTAATGAAAAAAATAAGATTTCTTTAACAAATTAAATGACTAACCTAAAGGTGGGAACAAAGGAATTTTGATAAGTAAAGGTAATGTATCTTGAGCCAGTCATATAGCAGAATAGATAAAGGAGTCAGATTCCACATGGCCAATGGTGATTCGGGTCCTCCCCCAGCAGCTTGAAAAACACACTGAGCACATGTGTGAGTACCCCAAATCCTGATGGCATAGAGAAGTGGAGAAAAAAATTACTGTGATGTGACCATGACCCACTGGGGGTGCCTTCTCACTCCCTCTCTCTGGTGAGTGCCCATGCCCTCTGGCAATAAAAAATAAAGAACATAATGTATCTGCATGAATGATACAACTAATGAAAATTAGAGAATTTCAGAGTTAGAATAAATCCTACCTACTCTATGTACCATGAGTGGAGCTACCATCTATCCTACCCACCAGAAGAATGGCAATGACCTCCAAACCCCAAACATTGATGCTTTATATTCATAATCTGCTGGCTTTTAAAAATAGAGGTTATTTCCTAAATACTTTTAAAACCCATTATTTAAAAGCTTTAAAATAGCCCTGAGAAAGAAGTTGAAAGGAGTCAACTGTAAACATATATGTTTACATTGCTTATATGAGATTGGACTTCAATATCTTTCTGTCCCCCTCATTTATATCTATTGCACCATATTACAGTCTAGCCTGTCAGTCAAAGTGGCATTACTGGCAGCTGTGAGGGCTCTTGCAGTCAAACTGGCTTCAAATCTAGGCTGTGTCACAGACTAGTCATGTGACCCTGAGGAAATGACTTAAACTCCTATGCCTGCCATTTCCTTTCCTGTAAAACGGCAGCGGGGTTGTAAGTGTTTGGCATATAGTGAGTACTCGATAAATGCCAGCTATTATTACCAGCAATTGAAGAGCCGGCTGAAGCTAGACATTCTGGTTGTCCTTGGCACAGAAATCAAGTTACTAACTACACCATCACTAATCTCACTGTGTTTAGGCTCTCCATCTGGTGGAAAGAAACTTCTGTCCTACCTCTCAAAGAAGTCATGTATGTCTTCCACTGAGATAAAACAGGCTAATATCTCTCTATGCCAGAACTTGCTTGGATGTGTCAGCCTCTGCTTTCCCCAGCATTTATCAGTATAATTTTATAAATTTTAAGAAAAGGGAAAGAAAAATATTTGAAGATGATAATGAAATTGTCAAATTGTAAACCAAGTCATACTTCTAATCTAGGAATGTCTTCTTGAAAGCAGTGGTACAGTGATTAGATATTTCAAATACATTTTTTAAATAAATTATTTTTTAAAAGGAACCATATTCCTATTGCCCATAGCCAATAAAAAACAGAAGTATGTACCACTGCAAAAGAAAAAAAGAAAAAACATTTTTAATACAGCAGCAGTCCTCAAATGGCTGGACATCAGCTTGAAACACTGTTAGGGTTAAGATCAGGGTGACCCAAACTCAAATAGGTCAGAATCTCTGGGATTGGGGCTGAGGTTTCAGAATTTTTTTAAAGATTCCCAAGTGACTCTACTGTGGAGCCAAGTTTGAGAATCACTGGTTTAGTCCTATCAAGCAAAGGAAATTTCCTGGATTTGTGTCTGGAACTAAGTATTCTCAGAAGCACTAAAGAATGACCACACAGAGTCACTGATTTAAAGCAGGTCATACTCTCATAAAATGACCCATGTTAAAGTTATAAAGTCTGAGAAAACACCACTGATGGTGCTTTCAGACAAAAATATATAGTAATATTAATAGTTTGGATTCCAGATCATGAAATTGGAACAGCTCCTTTAAATTTCACTATTTAGGTGCCCTATAAATAACATCTAATGGTTGAGGTTATAAGAAAACTTTGTATTTTTTCCTTTAGTTTTATCTTTTACCTACCAAGAATGATTTTCATATGAAAATTGTGTGCAACTCAGCCCTTAGAATACAGAAGAGACAGCACAATAATCACAGTTATGTAGCAACCAAGCAAAAACAGTACTGATTTATGAAACTTCACAGACTTAGAAATAGAATCAAAGCACTAAATATTCATGACATCTCATAAAGTGTTTGCACATAAGTTACATCTCAGTGATTTGTAACTTAGTTATAGGAAAAATAATAATCTGCACACATCCAAACACATGGAACCTCTCAACTGTTACGTTTCACTAATGTTCGCTCTTATTGTTGTGAAACATAAATAAATTATGAACATGCTGCAAATGGTTGGCTGTAATCTAAACCTCCCAATGAAAGGTAAACAAAGTTTTTGTTGGCAAAACAAGAGAGTAAAGACAGAAAGAAGGATTTAGTGAAAATCTTTTCTGATTGCCATGTTTTTAAAAAGTGGTAGAAGCTCTTTAAAGACATAAAGCCACAAGTGAAAGAACTAGAATTCTGTCACTCAACAAACCAACAACCATAAACCTATAGGGGAAAATATGGAGTTAAAATGAGAAAATCTGTACTCTTTAGATTGTCAAGAAATAAACAGATAGGCTAATACAATAATCAAGAGAATCTTAAATTTCATTGAGTTTCTTGGCCTATTTTGGTCTTGGTTTCATAACATGATTATCCCAACTTTATTTCACTATACTAATGACAGATGCAGACGTCAAACACAAACACTACTCATATGATCCTCTTACAAAATAGAAAGATTAAAAGCATACCATGGGTGAAATCAAACAATCCAACTCAAGAGCTATTTATTTATTTTAGATACACTGATTTTTTAAAATATTCAATTAATTGCTTAAGATCTATGCTTTTCATCCTTTTTATACCCTGTGTTGTTTTTTTTTCTTCAATATGTAGTAAATGGTAATTAACTCCAAATAACTCTAGAATATGGTACCATTTTTTAACTGCTAAGACCTTGCTTAGTTAGAAACAATTTGCAGTAAAAATCCACTCTTTCTGTGTGTGTGTGTGTGTGTATGCACACATACGTGCATGTATGAAGAAAGGGCATTTGTTTTCAAATGGCCTTAATTTACCAGATTATTTGTGACACAAATAAATGCTAAAAGACATTGTGTCACCTGCATTGAAATGCTGCTCTTAAAAAAGCAAATGTGATACTGGGTTGTATAAATAGCAGTCGAGCATTAGGAATGTGAGGTGACACATCCAGTGTAATAGCACCCTGGTCAGACTCACAAGCGCACAATTGTTCAGATTCATATATTTAAGAGAGATGTGGACGGCACTAAAAATGATCAAAGGATTTAAAAATAGAACCAATAATAAAGGCCTTGACATAATGTGTCTATTCTATAAAGCAATTTTTAAGTAACGGTTGTCAGGTGTACGAAGAGGATGGTATCAGCTGCTTCCCATCTTTACTGAAGAATCCATAAGTAGGAATAAAATTAAACTTCAGCAGAGACTTAAGTGAGATATAAGAGAATTTCCCAAATAAATATATTTTTGAAAAGAGCAAATCATGAAAAATTCTGTGAACTGTCCTTCCCCAGAGAAATAAATAAGGTACATATTTTCTTGTTTAAACTGTTTCAGTGATGCCTTGCTGTGGGAAGAGTCTACTGTCACAGAATCTCAAGATAGAAAGATCATGTCTTCTGATCACCATTTATGGCTATAACATACACTAAAATGGAAATTTAATATATATTTATAAGAATTGAACATTAAAATATTCAAAATATTTTATGATCTAAAGTAAGAATATGCTTAATCTTTGTAAGATAAACTGAGGAAGGAGAGAAACTATTACAACCATGCCAGTTGAGCAAAAACTTTCCATATGGTCTTATAACTAAACTTTTCTTTCAGGGGATGTTATTCTATAGCTACATGTGGAGAGAGCCAGCTAACATGAGGATGCATTAAGATGTTAAAGTAAAGATAAACGTACCTCAGTCCGTAGAGAAAAGAAGTAAAATCCTGCTCCACCTATAGACCTAGGTTCTGCCCTCACCTGGAAATCTCCTAGTAACACCTAAAAAATCCCATCTTGATCTCACAACAGACTGTTGATGGTCATTGGGTGGCCGTTCTTCTGGCCACACTGTCCTGCTTCACGGTTTTGTGAAGCACCCATCCTACTGATTCATTCAAGTTTTTTTGCAACATCTTCAGTGTCAGACTGTGATTGGGTAGAGCCTTCCAACTTTTGGCTGACTTCAGAGTCCTTATGTAAAGATTTTCCTGGTTCAAGGAGGCAGATCAAATCACACAGGCTTTGAACTGGCATACCTTCAGCACCTGCCTCTCTTATCACAGTTCATTCTAACCCTCTGAGAGAGAAAAAGACAAAGAGAAAATTTGCCTGTTCTATGATATAACATTGTTATTGCCTCTTCAAAAGGTAGATACACGTAAGTAAAAAGAACCTAAAGAGGGTACCCATATAGTCCAGGATTCTTCTATTACTTTTTAAAACTTTCAGTGCTGGGACCAGCAGTTAGCATAATGGCTATGTCGCTGGACTTCCACGTATTTGACTGCATTTCAAGTCCCGGACCCGGTGGCTTAAACTCATGCCGGGCGCATGTGCGTGCATGCCCAAGATTTTGAGAGGAGAATGGAGGAGAAGGGATTGTGGTGTGGCCATCCCACCTGGGGGTTGATTTCTCACTTTTTGTCTCTCTGTCTCTCTCTGTCTTTCTGGCAAGTGCACGTGCCCTATAGCAAAATAAACAAACAAACAAAAAACCTTATCTATATTCTGTATGTAAAAATAGCTTACATCCATAAATTATATATGGTGGATCTATATATAAAGTTCCTAGTAATTTACATTTGTTTTATGTACTTCATTCTCACAACTCTATCAGGTTGGTACCACTAATATCCCTTTTATAAGTTAGGAAATTTTAACAAAGATGTATTAAGTCACTTGTCTCATCACCCAGATCTTAAGTGACTGAGTCAGGGTTCAAGTCTAGGCAGTCTGGCACCAGAGTCTGCATGTATATCCACAAAACCAAATTGCCTCCCTGCCTTTAGATTAAATTTAAAGAAACAGGAAATCAGCTATTTCCAATCTACTGATACTTGGAAAGACCATTAAGACCATTACTCACCATTTTTCTAGGCCCCAAAGAGTCTGAAGAACATCCTAAAGTGACCAGAAATGAACTATTGCTTTTAAAAATATGTATCTTTTAAAAAATAAAATAATAGAAACCAGCAGATGGCATAATTGTTACATCACTGGACTCCAACATAGTCAACTGTAGTTTGAGTCCTGGACCCAGTGGGTTAAAATTCATGCCAGGTGCATGTGTGTGCGTGCCCAAAATCCTGAGAGGAAAATGGAAGAGAAGAGATCGTCACATGGCCATTTCCCCTAGAGAGTGATTTCTCACTTTCTGTCTCTCTATCTCTCTATGTCTCTCCAGCAAGTGCACTCGCCCTTTAGCAAAAATCTCTCTCAAAAATAAATGAATAAATAAATAACTATGGTCATGAATTTACTTAATGACTGTCATAACTTCTTTTTTATTATGTCTACAAAAGGAATAAAACAGATTGACACTAATAAGCTCTTTCTTGTTTTTTCATTGTAGTGTATTTGAAACAAGCGCTCATGAATTGAATTGATAAGAAGTAAATTAACATTTAAGGATATGAAGCAGAATGTATTTACACAAAAAGTGACTGTTGAAGAAGTAAACTGCTAAAGTCAACAATAATCACAGTAACATTTTAAAGGATGAATTACTAGAAGGTAGTACATAGAAAATGCATGCATTATATACATTTAATTTCGGTTATCACTGACCTGGAGAATGTTATACAGACAAGCATAACCCTGGTTTCCAAGGTCCTATCAGACATGAGAAAATCAAGCTAGAACCGAAAATAATTACAAGGACACAATATAATTACAAGTCCCACAGTGAGCCACTTCCAACAGTTCCTCAGACTGGTTTCTTTATTAATGCAAGGTACCACAGATTTGTCCACTCTAACCTCTTTGTCAGTCACTATGGCACAACCTCTGATCCCACTATTTTTCCTGTGGCATCTTTTCCTCAGGGCCCAGGTGTACTCTGCCAATGGAGTTGCTGCTTGCTCCCTCTAGGAATGGCTATGAACATAGGCTCATGCTAAATTCTTGATAGAAGAGCTAAGACTAGTTACAATCATTTCAGACTTCATTTTAAATAATTTTCTTAGCCAAGAGAGTTGGAAGTTAAGGTCTGGGTACTGCCCAGGGTGAGGAGTCTAATAAAGAGACCTTTTTATTCATTACATTGGGACCTGAGAGCTCTCTATCTTCAGAGTAGTGGTGAACCAGAACAAAATCTGCCTCTACAGTCCACAGCAGGGAGGAATTACTTGCTGGCGAGCAGAGCAGGCAGCCAATGGAAATGATATTGGGGCAGTGGGGTGGAGGAAGGAAGAACTCTAAACCAACCTCGCATGGTTCTGCCATCTGGAGTTATACTACCTGGATAACTTGGGAAAACTAAAGCACTATATTGGTTTAAGTAGCCCCAGACTAGTAGCAAGCCTAGGCAGGAGTAAAAAGCAAAATTCCTCTGGAAGAAGAAGCTTTCGATCTAGACTTCAAATAAATTCTTCAAATAAATTCTATTACCATAACTGTACATAGTTAATCATAAGCACAAAAGGGAAAAAAAAAAAAAAGTCATTATAAGCAAGGAAAATGAGCAGCAGTGTTCCAGCCATGGTGGGGCTTGCTGCTAAGACTTGGTGATCTCCAGGCTGGAACTACAAAGGAGGCCCAGTCCAACAGAAAGGCGGGATATGGTGGCCTATGCCTATACTCCCAGCCGAGAGGCTGAGCTAGCAGGATTGCAACAATGAGATCCTGTCTCAAGATAAATAAATGATTAAAATGAATAATAGATATCGACTCAAAAAAACCTCAGATACTGGAATTAACAGGAACATCTTATAAATCAATTCACATACTAATTTTTTTAAAGATATAGTTTCAGATAAGAATAAATTTAAGCTACCTGCAGAGAAAAAAGAACCATAACAAGTACCCCCAGCAGAACTGAAAAAAGACTAAACAAAATGTCCTCAAATAGAAACTACAATAGCTAAAATTTAAAATTCGACATTTATAGCATGGTAGACTCAAGTGAAAAGAGAGTAAGCTAGAAGATAGGTCAGCAGAAACGTTCCAGAATGCAGCTTGGGAGGATTTAAGAAGGCCAGCAGTTAAACTAACCACTGTGCATGGGGTGCTGGATCCTATATGGCTGACAGTGGTTCAAATCATAGCCCAGGAGCTTAAAAAACACACTGCATGTATGTATGTGTGTGCCAGAAGGATTGGTGGGAGGGTGCTTTCTCTCTCTTTATACCCGCACACCCCCTCTCTCTCTCGTGGGTATACTCTGGCCAAAAATAAAAATGGAAAAAGAAACTATGAAAGAGAAGTTTGTAGAATGAAAGCTATAAGTTTCATCAGAGTTCTAGCATAAGGAGACAGACATGTACAGAGACAAAATGTAAAGAAAATATTAATCAAAACTTTTCAATAGCTGATAAAGAAAAATCCACAGATTTGGAAAACCATATTAATCTCAAGCATGTTATTACTTAAAAAAAAATTCCATACCTAGATATATAACAGTAACTTACATGAAAAAACAAAGAAGAGAAAGTCTTGAAAAGGAGCCAGGGAGAAAAATATATTATCTTGAAAGGAGCAACTTCGAAGGAGGATTAATTCTAGACAACAACGAAATCCAGAAAGAGGGGACATCATGCCTTCAATGGTATATATATATATATATTTCAAGAATGAAAGAAATGAAAATATTCTCAGACCAAAAGAAAACAAGAGTTTTTCACTATTGACACCTCAAAAATGTGTAAGGATTGTGCTGGTGGAATAGAGGTGAAAGCAGCTGGATCCCACCTGGGCAACTGTGTGGTTCAAGTCCTAGACAAGGTGGTTTTTTTTTTTTTTTTTTTTTTTGGTGGTGGTGGTGGTGGGGGTGTGGGTTTGCTATAGGGCACGTGCGCTGGCCAGAAAGACAGAGAGAGACAGAGAACCAGAAAGGGAGAAATCACCCCCCAGGGGGGATGGTCAGGCCGCAATCCCTTCTCCTCCATTCTCCTCTCGGAATCTTGGGCAAGCGAACACACACACGCACCCGCTGAGTCCGGGACTTGAACAGCAGTCAACTACATAGGAGTCCAGCGACATAGTCATTTCGCTAACTGATGGTCCCAAGACCAAGTGGCTTGAGAAACACACCAGGCATATGTACATGTGTGCCCAAAATCCCAGAGGAGAATGGAAGAGAAGGAATGCAGTATGGCTATCCCCACTGGGAGGTGTTTTCTCTTTCCCCCCTCTCTTTCTGTCTCTGTCTCTCTACAGCAAGCACATACACTCTATAACAAGCAAAAAATAAATGAATAAATAAAATTTGTAAAGATAAACTTCGGCCAGATGAAAAGGATGTCAAAAGGAAGATTTAATATAGGAGAAAAAAAAAGAAGAGCAGAGAGAAGTACATAGATATATTCAAATGACACTAATTGTATAAAATAATAATGCAGTTGTGGAAGTGAAAAAAAAAAGAGAAAGAAACAGAAAAGAAAAGAAGGAAGGAAACAAAATGATACCTGGTTGCTGTCATTTATGCCATGAGAAAATAATAAAGTGAAATGACCTGAAGGCCTTTGCACTTTCTGAAAGTAAGGTAAATGTACTCGTTAGCTTATAAATTTGATTGAGTCAGAATGATTGAAATCTAACTATATCCTATTTGTAAATAACATCTAATGTGTAAAAATGCAGTAAGACTGAAACTGAAAGACAAGAAAATAAACAAATACCATCGAAAAGTCAATATAACTATTGGGTCATTGGAAAAGTTGTGACGTATTTTTTTCTACTTTTATTTTAAGGAAGATTTTTGCTATAGGGTGCATGAACTTGCCAGAGAGACAGACATAGTGAGAAATCACTTCCCAGGGGGAATGGCTACATCACAATCCCTTCTCCTCCATTCTCTTGAGGTTTTGGGCATGAACACACATGCACCTGATGTGAGTTTCAAGCTGCTGGTTCCAGGACTCAAGCCACTGTCGACTACATGAAAGTCCAATCAGAAACTCTGGGGATGGAGCTCAGAAATCTCTGTTCTAACAAATTCTCTCAGTATTGCTGCTGTCCCTGAAGTCTGAAAACCATATAACCATTCTAAAACACACTGCACTCAATTTTCATTTATGTAAGTAGATAATTGGTCTCCATGTTTGCAGGGTGAAATAAAGGGTCACTAAAGAAGTGAAAAAAGTAAGTCTTTGGAAAAGTTTGAGAGGATGTGTGTGAGTGCATGCTCAAAATCCTAAAAGGAGAAGGGAGGAGAAGTGTTTGTGATGTGGTCAACACCCCCCCCCGGGTGGGGGGTGATTCTTTGCCCTCTCTCTCTCTCTCTCTCTGGCGAGCGCACATGCCCTATAGTAAAAAAACCTTTCTTAAAAAAAAAGTTTGAGGACCGGCTCCATGGGCATAGTAGAAATGGGATAATCAAGAAAAGCTGGATTCCACATTGCAACCATAGTTTAGCTCCCCAGCCTCATCTGCCCAAAACAAGATAGGCCCACAACAAGTGTCTGAGATCTAACAGACTAGAAGCCTGGAGGAAGGGGATCGTGTTGTGACCAGAGCCTGTGAATGGTGCTCCATTCTCTGTCTCTCTCAAACTCTCATGTGAGCACACATATACACTATCATGAATAAAGAAAAATCATTTTAAAAAAGCATTTGAATACCATTAATAGAGCTTGCATTTTATCCAAATATAATGTGTCTTTTTATTAGTTTCACAAAATATACTACATGAAAAAGGAAATATTCATTATCAAACATTTCTTTAAAATACTTTAAAATAATTCACAAAATAGTACGGGGTATTTTCTTACTTGCAGTTTACCATTGGGTCGTTGGGAAAGTCATAAAGATTTTTCTGTTTTTCTATCCAAAACTGTGTCATGACTTTTCTGACGACCCAATAGTTATAATCTCTCTTTTTACTGCTTTGTCTGTCATTACAATGATGTATTATTCAGCTCATGTAACCTCATTGTTATGCCAAGATTATTATTTTATACTAAGATTTTAAGTTCATCAGAAAGCTCTTTTTTAAAAAAAACTAAAGAAATATAATGTGTCTTTTTATTAGTTTCACAAAATATACTACATGAAAAAGGAAATATTCATTATCAAACATTTCTTTAAAATACTTTAAAATAATTCACAAAATAGTACGGGGTATTTTCTTACTTGCAGTTTACCATTGGGTCGTTGGGAAAGTCATAAAGATTTTTCTGTTTTTCTATCCAAAACTGTGTCATGACTTTTCTGACGACCCAATAGTTATAATCTCTCTTTTTACTGCTTTGTCTGTCATTACAATGATGTATTATTCAGCTCATGTAACCTCATTGTTATGCCAAGATTATTATTTTATACTAAGATTTTAAGTTCATCAGAAAGCTCTTTTTTAAAAAAAACTAAAGTGTGTTTCAAAATACCCTCATGAGTATAACATAATGCTCAGAATTAAAGTCACATTTCTGAGTCACAAAATTTTCTTCTACTCATTTCACTCAGTTTTACCTGCCCAGTTGCTATCTATACATCTACAGTATAAAATGATAGATTTCCAACTACAAGCTCAGTAAACACACACAATAGTCAACTTCAACTGTAAACAATCACAAAAACTTGAAAGCATTTATACCAATGTGAAACTCTGTGGGAAACTGCTTTCTCAAAGTATTGTGAATGATTATTATGAACAAAATAAATGAGGTAAGGTAATGTTCCAATAATGATCTGGAACTGTGAGTCAAATGAGTAAGATTAAAGGCACAAAGAAACTCTTCCTAATAAACAAGCAGATAACTGCTGGAAAGGAAAATATGTTCCTTGTTTGAAATTAACTGCCAAACATTCTCAACCTACACAAAGCTGTCATAAAGGACATCTAAATCTGTCCTTGTTTGTAACATGTGTTTTGACAAGATTTGACAGTTTATCAAAGAACTATAATTGCCACCTAAACATCTAGCATTTTGTCAACTGCAAGTATGTTTAGTGAAAGCATTTATTTCACTTAAAATACAACAACCATCTTTCTCCACTATCTGAAAGAACTGACTGAATTTCTTTTTTCCTTAGCCGATCAAGCTACACTGGGGCTGTCTTTGAATTATTTATGTTGGAATTGTGAAGGGTAAAAGAATAATCAGCAAAGCAAGAAACTATTACCAAGGTAATGTATGTATTCTGGGTATTGACTCAAAAGACCTTCAAAATATTACAATTCTCACAGATCTGTAGAGATGACATTTAAATATGCTTGCCTGGGGAAGGAGAAAGATAAGGTATTTTCTCTATATCACAATTTCCATTTCCAGGGTAATTTATTAGGAAATGATGTCCTAAATAGAGAGGATGTGTTGTTCAATAGGCATCATTCCTACTTGTAATTTTTGTCAAAAGCAGTCAATGATGACACAAATGTCTCTCTCAACCTATAAAGTAAAGAAACGAAATCCCCTTGCAATAGATTCAGTTAACAGAAATCTCAGAATAACAAAGTTATTTCCTTGATACTATCAATGCTTCATTTTCTTTGTGGAAATTTTTCCTTTTTATGCAAAAGAATTCGCTAGTTTCATGTTTGGAACTGTGTTCTTCATTATAGTTACTTGTTGTTTTAATCCATTGTGTTACTAATAACAATAATACCTGAGTCAAGGTAATTTAGAATAATAGAGGCTTATTGAGTTCACCATTCTGGAGGTCCTAGGTGAAGGAGCCTCCATCAGATGAACCTCTTCCTGTAGAAGAAGAGCTTCATAACATGACACAGAGCATCACATGGCAAGAGCTTAGGCGTAAGTGTCCATGTTCTGTCTCATTCCCTCCCCTTATAAGCCCAACAGGATTCAATCACAGGGAACTCATCCTGATGACCTTAGTCCTAATCACCTCCCAACACTGCCCCCTCTTAGTCATGGTCAGATTAAGTTTCCTTCCTTTTAATTCCATCATAAACAAATTGTATCACATGAATTTGGAAGGACACATTCAAATCATAGCACTTGGTATAAAAATATATATAGATGCAAATATATCTGCACTGCTTTCTAGTTTTTTCTTTAGTCTGATAAATCTCAAAGAAAAGGCCTAAAAGTAATATCGAGAAAAAAAGCTATACTTCAAAATCAGGAATTCCATATTCTAATCCACACTCTGCTTCTAATTACTTAATAAATCCCAGACAAATTGCTTCGTTTCTCTGGGCCTCAGTTCCTTCTCTGTGAATTGGGATATTAGATTAGATGGTCTCAAAGGCCATTTCCATCTTTAACATTTTATGATTCAAGACAAATCTCTGGAACCATAAAGTATAGCAACAGCCAGAGCTTGGAGCAAAAATAGAAGCAAGACAAAAATTTCTCTACTTAACACCTCAAGAAAAATGCAACCAACTATGGATTTTAAATGTTTACATTAGCATTTAATCCTATTTAGGTAATATTAAATCTATTTAAAAATCTGTTTTGTTTGTCTTTAAAAACTGAAAAATGTGTGACACACTGAGAATACTAAGAGAAAAATCCATTTAATTGAAGCTACAAGTACATTTTAGTGTTTCTAAATTGAGCCACAGGATTTTCTTTAGAAATCACTCGATGTAGTCTGGCTAAAGAGGAGAATTTTATAGCATAGGTGGGTTTGTTGGTTTTTTGATAGGAAAGAACATGAATGAAAGGTTGTGGACAGAAATGAACTGGCATGCACTGTCAACCATGAAGAGTCTGAACTGAGGAGAAAAACTTGTTGATGTCAGGAGCAAGGTGAACTGGATCAGCAGCAAGTCATTTTGATGTAGTATTTTTTTATTATTTTTTAAACTCATAATAGAGTGCATGTGTGCATACACAAGAGTGAGAGAGAGAGACATAGTGAGAGAAAGGGGCAGATGAGCACTCTCCATAGGATCTGGTCATGCTGAGATCCCCTTTTTCCAGTTCTGTAGCCTATCGGATCCTGCGTAGTTGCTCTTGTGCCCAGCTCATTTGAGGCTGACCATGCAGGGAATTTGAACAGCAGTTGCCATGTGGGATCTAATGTCTCTTGAGCAGTGCATTACCATTGTGCCATGGAGCCAGCCTGGTAGCAGTAGTATTTTAGCATAGCTGTTTATATGGCTTTATAGCAGTCACTCATTCAATACATAAGAGTGTACTTTCTCAGCCAAGTCATGTGGTTTACAGACATTGCTGAATATTGCCCATCTCTTTTGCCTACTCTATTCCCGAGCTTATTCTACCCACATACCCAACCATTAGGGAAGCTGGTAAATTGGATGATAAAATATATTCAACAGTTATTTGGTGATTTCAGAAAATGAAAAGAATGATGACTTGGTTTTTAGGTTAAATAAAACATCCCAGTATCCAAATCTTTGGCACACAATTAGGATATGAATGTATAAAAATAATGTCCTCATTACTTTTATGAAACAGTCAGTTCATTGTTGAAATTCTTAGTATCTATCATTTTTTCTAGTTCCTGTCTCACTACTATAAGCCCCAATATATTGTGGAAGCTGTATACTGAAAATTTGCTATAAATCACCTACTTACCGAATATATTTTGTTCATTATTTTTTATGATGTAAGTTTTATTGTCAAATTAGCAAGTGGCATTAAAATATGTTTTTTCTTAATTCTCAGCTTTCAATAACCTATTCCCCTTTTCAAAGGTAATCATTATACAAGGACTTCCATACTAATTTGATACTTTTAATATTATAAAATTGAAAATACATAAATATAATATACATATTTTCAGAAATTTTCCAGAGGGCATATGTGGTCACTGGAGCGAGACAGAGAGAGAGAGGGAAAGTGAGAAAGAAACCTCCATGGGGGACGGCTGTGCTACAATCCCTTTTCATCTATTTCCAACTCCTTTTAGGATTCTTACAGCTTGTTTTTCAAGCCTCTGGGTCCCAGATTTGAACCATGCAGTCACTAATGGGGAATCCAGCCCATGTAACCACCAGGCCACAGGCTGGTCCATATAAATATTTTTATGACTACATGTTTAATCTTTAAAAAATACCTTGAAGGGAGCCAGCAGCTGGTGGGTATAGTGATTAAAGTGCTGGATTCCCACATGGTCAACTTCATGTCCTGGACCTAGTGGCTGGAAATTCATGCTAGGCATGTGTGCGTGCATGCCCAAAACTGAGAGGAGAATGTAAGAGAAGGGATTGTGGCATGGCCATCCTGGGGCAGATTCCTCACTTTTTTTCTCTCTGTCTCTCTGGTGAGCACACATGCCCTCTTGCAAAAATCTCTCAAAAAAATTAAAAAAAAAAAAAAAGCCTTGACGGCATTCCGTATTATTACATAAAAATCAGTTTCTTTAACACCTATACATGTATGTACAATAAATTATCTGATGACTTACTCTCTCATAAACATTTTTTGTTTCCAGATTATGCTTTTATAAATGATGCTAGAGCAGTTACTGTTTGTCACTCACCATCTTATACCCTAGAAGTAGTACATCACCTTACATAGAGGAGGCAATTCACAAAATACTTATTGAGTGAATGAATACAGCAACAAACGTGAATTTTACCTCTGCAAAATCTACTCATGTATACATTCTATTAGGCTAGAAAGTGTTGGCCTATGAAAATAGTTAGCATATTCTTGATTACTAGCATTTTTTCACGTTTATTGATCACTCATCTTTTACTGTAAATTGTCTATTTCTACCACTTTCAACATTTTGTTTCCTTTTTTCTCACTCTAGTGAAGTAACTCTGTCTCAAATAATTCTTTAACACTTTCTCCAAACAAGCCATTTTTAAATTGTATGGGTTTGGTCTTGTAGAAGTTTTTATAATGTGTGTATTCAACTGTGTTTAAGCAGTTATAGACAACTAATACAGATACAAACAGGAAAAAAAAAAATTCCATGAAGCAGAAATATTTGATTCTTCAGTTTAAGCCGGACATAGTTTTTTTCAAAAGATCAGAGGCCCGAGGTCAAGTTAGAGCTGCGCGCAGAATAGGCTGTAACCGCCAGCCGGAGTAACAACCGGAAGCCGTTAAGAATTTGAGGTGGACTTCCCCTCCAATTTCAGAGCAAGAGTCCCCGGGACTAATAGTTGGCCAAGATGCCTAATATCAAAATCTTCAGTGGCAGCTCCCACCAGGATTTATCCCAGAAAATTGCCGACCGCCTGGGCCTGGAGCTAGGCAAGGTGGTGACTAAGAAATTCAGCAACCAGGAGACCTGGTAAGGGCGAAGTTGGGACCCCTAGCAGATCTCACCTGTCTGGGAGACGGGGGCTAGGGGGATGGGGCCGCCGCGTGAGTTCCGAGGTACTGGGGGAGGGGGAAGGAGGAAGGGGACTGCTCTGTGGCGAGCGTGCCCCACAGGCTGTTTCCGTTA
>NW_006198177.1:0-730 GCF_000334495.1 Tupaia belangeri chinensis
CATTACGCTAACTGCTGGTTCCCTGACTTAAGACATTTTTCATGTGTGTCTTTTTTTTTTTTTTTAGCTGATTTTGACTTTATAATCCCATTTAATCACTACCGATTCAATGTTTTCCAGGTTTGGAAAAAAACAATGATCTCCTTTACAGACATTTGAAAGAAGTAAGTCTGAAACTTTGTGTTTCTAGTGGCTCTAACACTATTTCATTAGTGGAAATATCACTCATAACAGTTGAGGGTAGATTTTGTCTTCTAGGGGTTTCTCTTCCATACTTCGTGCTAGGACTTAAACATGTCATGCCCAAGACAGACACTTAAGGTCATCTGTGTGGAAGCTTCACTCAACAAACTGGTTCAAGTCTAGTTAGCAGTGACCAAGACAGAGACCTCGTTCTCGTGGGGCTTACCATCAAGGGTGGAGGGGACACAGAATAAATATACGCAAAAATAAGTTATCTATCAGCAAGAAGTGCTGTGAAGAAAATAAATAGAGAGGGACCAGCAGATGGCATAGCGGTTATATTGTGAGACTCCCACATGACTAACTGCAGTTCAAGCCCCGGACCTGGTGGTTTCAAAATCATGCCAGGAGTATGTGTGTGTATGTGTACCCAAGATCCCAGGAGGAAAGTGGAGAAGGGATTGCAGCATGGCCATTCCCCCAGGGGTGATTCCTCATTTTTGCTTTCACTGTCTTTGTCTCTCCAGCAAGCACAAGTACCCTAAGG
>NW_006198178.1:0-554 GCF_000334495.1 Tupaia belangeri chinensis
AAGATTTTCATGAAGCCAGGAACAGCAGGAAACAGGAAAGTTAAGGTGCTGGACGCCCACATAGCCAAACATGGTTCCAGTCCTAGACCCAGTGGCCTGAGAAACATGCTGGGCCCATGTGCATGCGTGTATGCCCAAAATCTCGAGAGGAGAATGGAGAAGAAGGGATTATAGTGTGGCCATCCACCGGGGGGAGATTTCTCACTTTTCCTCTCTTTCCCTCTCTGTATCTCTCTCTCTCTGGTGAGTGTGCATGCCCTATAGCAAAAGCCTTTAAAAAGAAAATTCCTACTGCCTAGTGACATCATAGCCATTGTGGGAGTAAAGTGTTTTTGGTGATGCTGGTGTAAACAAACCCACTGCTTTGTCAGTCATAATAAAAAATAGTGGTACGATTATATACCATCCATACTACTTGAAAATGATAACCAATGACTGTTACTGGTTTTTAGATTTGCTATCCACATTTTCATTCTTATTTCACACTGTCTTGTTTATATAAAGTTTATTGTAAAAGCATATGCCTGCTACTTGGTGGCAGCTTTTTTTTTTTT
>NW_006198179.1:0-615 GCF_000334495.1 Tupaia belangeri chinensis
CTTACTGGTTTATTTCTAAACATTCTATCTCGTTCCGCTGATTTATTTGTCTGTCTTCGTAGAAAACAATCCTGTCTGGACTACTCTAGATTTATAAAATTTGAAATAAAATTTGTGAGGGAGTTCTCCATGTTATTCTATGATCCAAATTTTATAATGTACACTTTATACCATAAAGCTTAGTAAAGAACATTAGTAAAGCAATCTATATCTGACACTTTAAGGTGCATAGTCAATATTCTAACAATTCTAACTTAAATGCTTATGTTTTACTCACCTTTTTGATAATAATTTTGCAAGGTCAAAGAACTTAAAATGTGATAGGTTTAAACTTTTTCAAAATAAAAATAAACTAGTCAACTTAAAGCTGATATTGAGTGTTATAGTAACTCCTTGGTGAATAAAAAGTCCTCATTAAAAAGAAAAATAAACATTGAATAAAATAAGCATTGAATGAAAAAAAGTTTAAACATAAATAAAATGTTAATCATCACTGTATCATATGATGGTTAAAGCAAATAAAACTGGGTGTAGAACAACTTTCAATAGCATAGATAAAGTGCAGGATCTAGTTAGCTCAGACAAAATCAATTCTTATATGAATAAAAAAATCTT
>NW_006198180.1:0-622 GCF_000334495.1 Tupaia belangeri chinensis
TTAAAATGATTGAAAATGTCTCAACTCTTTCGAATGAGCAGTGGGATGATCTGCACCTAGTGATGATTCAGATGAAAACAGCAGTATAGGACTCCTAGAAATTCTCAGTGTGGTATAGCTGTTTCTTTATTTCTTTATTTTTAAAAATTTGCCAGAGGGCAAGTGGGCCTGAGTGGGTGGAAAGGCCATGTGGAATGACGTCATAATCCCCTCTCCATCTGCCTCCTGTAGGGATTTGGAGCCCTGAGGCACAAGCACCCGGCATGTTTCTCAAGCTGCACTCCCGGGACCCCCAGCCTGCATTGGGTATGTGGGATCCAGCTGCCTTCACCACCATGCCAGGGTGGCCCACTTCTCTTTATTTTAAAGTTTTCTAGAGAGTCCGTGCACACATGGGAGAAGAGAGGGAGAGAGACCGCCCACTGAGAAGCAGCTCTCGGGCGTGATCGGCCCCTTGACTTCCATGTCTCCTGTCCGGATGTTGGGCATGCACACATGTACCCGGCTGGGTCTGAAGCGCCAGGTCCTGGAACTCCAGCCGGGAAGTCGGTTTTGGTGAGTTCAACCCCCTTATCCTCCGCCATGGGCTGACCCCATTTCTTTATTTTAAAAGGAAACCATC
>NW_006198181.1:0-516 GCF_000334495.1 Tupaia belangeri chinensis
CCTAATAGAATGAACATGGGCAGGAAACAGCTTACATGAAATAGGGCAAGAGATTGTTGTGATGCTCCGTGTTCAATTCACTAATTTATTTTTTAAGAAGATTTTTTTCTATAAAGCATGTGTGCTCACCAGAGAGCAAGAAAGACAGAAAGACAGAAAGTAAGTGAGAAATCACCCTTCAAAGGTATGGCCATGTCACAGTCTGTTCTTCAGCACAAATGTTCATGCACCTGGCATGACTTTCAAGTTTCTGGGTTGGGAATTGAACTGAGTTTGGCCACATGGGACAATGCCTTAACCACCATGGCACCTGCTCAACCCTATGTTTTATTTCTAATAGTAATAGTTTCATTTTTATTGAGCAATAGTAGGAACTGTAGCGTAGTTAGGTATTTCATACTTGTTTGATTTTCAATAGCTGAACCTGGGCAAGAAGCACAAATAAAGTAACAAACAGGTCTTCCTTCTTGGGGAATTTTTTGGCATAGGAACACAGCTGTGACTACACACAGACTC
>NW_006198182.1:0-646 GCF_000334495.1 Tupaia belangeri chinensis
GGAGAGGAGTGGGAGATGCTGCTACACCTCAACTGACTTTCAAGCCCATAGCTTCCAACCAAGCATGCCACTTCTGTCAGAAACAACTACATCCCATGAAGCCTTCTGCCCACCGGAACTTGCTATGTATTACTGAGTCCACTACTTCTCCCCGAGCCTACCACTTCCAATTGAGACTGTCACTTCTACCTGAGCCTGTCAGTTCTGCCTTCACTTTCAAAAGCTGAGGAAGATACAGTGAGATTAAAAAGGAAAACAAAATGGAGGCAAGAAGCCTGCCACTGCTTCCAGTGCCAGCCATCTGGGGGCACTGCCACACCTCCCTAGTGTTCACAAGCACTGAGAGGGGTTCTGGGCAGGGGCTGCCGATGCCTCTCACGTGAGCCTAGCCTCACCTCAGCAACTCAACTCTCTAACTTCCAGAATGGCTGCAGCTTCCAAGAGGAGAGAACTGAGAGCCCTTGCATCCAGGCACCGAAGTGCATAACCCTGGTAATGTTTTTAAATGTCAATTATTTTATTTTTTTGTAGAGAATTTTTGGTATAGGGCTTTCACCAGAAAGCCTGACAGAGAGAAAGCAAGAAATCACCCTCTAGGGCAGATGGCTACGCCATGATTCCTTCTCCATTCTCCTCTCGGGACTTT
>NW_006198183.1:0-495 GCF_000334495.1 Tupaia belangeri chinensis
GAGAGATTGTGAGTTACCTCAATTTTTTTTTCTCAATTTTTTTTTTTAAATATATAGGATGTGTTTTAACACCAGGGAGAGAGAAAAAGGAAGAAAGCAACCCCCTGTGTGTCTTGCTAATATTCATTTCTTCCTTCTTTAGGGATTGTGGGCACAGATACACTGAGGCCTGCATGTTTTTCAAAATACTAGACCAGGGATTCAAAGCACAATGGGCCATATGGTATTTGTATCCCTTCATTACTAGTCTAAGCCAGCCCTAGATTGGCCTTGAGGAACTGAGTGATAAAGCTAAGGTTGTACCTAAGTTATATAATTCGATTTCACACACCATGTCTGTGGCACTCTTCATCCTGCTTCTTTTGAAAGATATTTTGTTGGGTTGCAGAAAAAATTAGAGGCTTCTGAATAGTTTGAATGTTTCTTCTATTGAATTGCACAGAGTGGCAGGACGTGGTGAGAATAAGGAGGCTTTTATTTTTACTTTTATTTTTT
>NW_006198183.1:1421-1669 GCF_000334495.1 Tupaia belangeri chinensis
GTGAACATTATATCCTGAAAATAGAAGTAAAAGAAATGAGTAAATGTTTCTGATTCCATATGGTTTGTTGAAGGACAACATCCAAAGATTTGAAGAAACTACGGAAACTGTGAATGACATTCAAAGTATACATTCTAGGTTGCAAAGTGAGAGTGCTGGAAATGTAAAGACACAGAGCTTAGAGTTTGGCTGCTCCATTTTATTCTAGTTTGTCTTTTGAGCCTTTATGTCTATGTGTGATCTGAGTG
>NW_006198184.1:0-713 GCF_000334495.1 Tupaia belangeri chinensis
AAAATGTTTTCATCTTTTCTTCTCATATAAAGAATAATTTTGCTGGGCATAGTATTCTTGGTTGAAAATAATATTCTTTTCCTTTTTCTAAGAGAGATTTTTCATATAGAGGGCATGTGATCACAGTATAGACAAGAAATCACTACCCAGATAGTGGCCACACCACAATCCCTTCTTCTCCACTTTCATCTTGTGATGTTGGACACACACACACACACACACACACACAGTTATAAGCTTCTTTATCTGTAACTCAAACTGCAGTTTACTATGTGCAAGTCCAGTGATGTAACCATTACTCCAACTGCTGGTCCAGAAATTATTTTTTTAATGCTCTGAATATGTCTTCCCATTCTTTTCTTCCTTGCATTGGTTTTGTTGAAAGTTTCAATGTTAGCCTAATGAGATAACCTTCGTAAGTAACTTGATATTTGTCTCTTGCCATTTTTAGAATCTGACTTTTTCTGTGATTTTGCCCAGTCTAGCTATGATATGCTGTGGAGAGGATCTACTTAGGTTGATTCTGTTTGAGATCCTTTATACTTCTTGAGTCTGGATGTTTGAATGATTCTCTAGGTTTAGAAAGTTTTCTTCAAGTATTTTGTAGAATAGATTATCAATGCCCTTGTTATATTTTTTTCACCTTCTGGGATAAGAGTT
The DNA here is from genome assembly GCF_000334495.1 of Tupaia belangeri chinensis. NCBI lineage: Eukaryota > Metazoa > Chordata > Mammalia > Scandentia > Tupaiidae > Tupaia > Tupaia belangeri. The sequence goes on from NW_006198184.1 coordinate 661, forward strand.
ATTCTGATGTTGGACATTTAACGGTATCTAGTATTTCCTGTTTGTTATTCTCA
>NW_006198185.1:0-2701 GCF_000334495.1 Tupaia belangeri chinensis
CTATATGTTTCTTCCTAACTTATTTAAGGTATCTCTGATTGTTAAAAGTTGTACAGGATTAGAAAATTGATGATTTCTCTTATGGTTGGCCTACCTGTTGCTCACAATTACCATTAACTGTTGCCACTAGCCCTGGATGGCCCAAAGTCCTCGCTGTTTCTAAGGAGTGGTGAGCCTTCAAGTGACCTAGTAAGCAATACCCCAAGAGCAACGGAAAACGGAAATTGCGCGGTGCACAACACGCGCCACACGCTACTCAAATCACCAAAATTCAAACAGTCCAAATGCTAGTGGAAAAGGATCAGACAATGAGTGACAGTACCAGGTTGTTCGGGTCTGCAGCCTCAGTCTGCCTGGTGTCCGGTACTGCTGGCCGGCTCGATTCGGATTGCGGGTGGGGTGGAGTGGGGGTTCACTTTAAAGTCCCAGGCAACCAACCTGGGGTCCAAGGAGGAAGAATGGTGGGGATGTGAGGAGGTTTGGAAGAGTCGGGCCTGCAGCCTCAGTCTGCCTGGTGTCCGGGACTGCTGGCCAGCTCGATCCATATTCCATCTTTGCAATTTTTAAGATGAGGATAAAATCAGTACTTCTCAAACTTGGCTGGTTACAGGAATCACCTTGAGAGATTTTCTTTTTTTTAAAAGTTTTTCTTTTTGTTTTTTTAGAGTATCATGACAGTAATATGTTTATATTTTCTAGTTATTTATATTTTCTAGTTATAATATAGTGTTTATAAAAACTATAAAATATAAAGAAATTACTTATATACTGATAAAATAGTACCATAAAATTGTTTCAACTTAATGTCATGAAGAAGCTTACTGATATTTCCAGGAGGTGACAGTTGGAAAATTCCAGCCTGTGGTAAGAGAGATCACTGGTTCCACTGGCCTCAGTGACTCCCAGCTGGAGCTGACCTGGCAACTCAGGAGGCCTGCATGGATGGGCAGTAGCAGTGCTATTCTAAGACCCATTCTCACTTCTGGGGCAAAATACCTTCGAGGCTGGTCCCTGACTCCTGACAGGTTTGAAAGAACTCCTTGCTATGTGATGATTCTTTTTTTTATTTTAATAATTATTTTATTTATTTATTATAATTTTAATTTGACTCAATGAGAGAGAGAGAGAGAGAGGAATTTTAATTTGACTCAATGAGAGAGAGAGAGAAAGCACTAAGTCTGGGACTCGAACTGTGGTCATACACATGAGAGTCCAGTCCCTCCATCAACATACCATATGCTAGCTGCATTATGTGGTGATTCTTAAGTGAGGGATTCAAACATTGTTAGCATCGCCACCATCTCAAACAAACAAACAAACAAAACAAAAGAAAAACAGAAAACAGAATCTATTACAAGAGATTCTGACCCAGTATATTGGGGTTATGAAGTCTGTAAAAAATGTACTTTTAATAAGCTCCTCTAGTTTCTGCACAGCAAAGGACACAGTATCAAGTGTGAACCAACAACCCTCAGAATGGGAAAATATTTTTGTTAAATATGCCTCAGACAAGGGACTGTTAACCAGAATACATAGGGAACTCAAGTGCCTTATGCGAAAAAAATGATTAACCCAATTAAAAGATGGGAAAATGAGCTGCAGTGAGCTGAACAAAAGTCTCTCTAAGGAAGACATACGAACAGCCAAAAAGCATATGAGGAAATGCTCGACATCCCTCATCATAAGGGAAATGCAGATAAAAACCACAATGAGATACCACCTAACCCCTGTCAGAATGGCAAAGATTAAGAATATAAAAAGTGATAAGTGTTGGCGGGGATGTGGTGAAAAGGGAACCCTCCTACACTGTTGGTGGGAATGTAAACTAGTTCAACCACTGTGGAGAACAATATGGAGGTTCCTCAAAGATCTACAAATAGAACTACCATTTGATCCAGCAATCCCACTTCTGGGTATTAACCCAAAAGACAGGAGAATGCTCAGTCAGAAAAGTGTTTGCACATCAATGTTTATTGCAGCAGTATTCACAATTGCCAATGCGTGGAACCAACCTAAATGTCCACAAACTGATGAATGGATTGGAAAAGCGTGGTATATATACTCTCTGGAATACTACTCAGTCATAAAAAATAACAAGACCCTGGCATTTGATAGAAAGTGGTCAGATATGGAGGATCTATTGCTGAGTGAAGTAAACCACACTATGAAAGAAATTGTATGTATCCACTCAATATATACCGACTATCCGCATTCTATGGTAGAGAGCAAAAAATTGGAGTGAAGGTACTTAATGAGAATAGGACAGTGTGGAATGGGGGAGGTGAAGAGAAGAGGATAGAGAAAGATAGCAAGAGAACAGTAGAGAGGCAGGACGTTAGTGAGAAACAGATATGGTTCATTAACTGTTGATGATGACATGTATAGTATCTCAACTGGATTGGTATGAGAAGTATTTCATGACGGGCAAAGTCTTTTAAAAGCGAAATCAGAAATAGCAATTGACTGTTTTAAATAATAATAATAATAATGATTGGGGAAAACATAGAAAAGATATTGAATGTTGAAGCGGGGAGATTAATTTCTCTGTGTTGACTGACATGTATGGCATTTCCTTTTGAAAAAGCAATTTAATACAATGTATTGTAATCCAATGTAATATAAAGAAGATTATGATGATAATAAAAAATAAAAATAAATAAGCTCCTCTGATAAATCTTATATGATTAGTAGCACAGCTGGG
>NW_006198186.1:0-474 GCF_000334495.1 Tupaia belangeri chinensis
TCATGACTCAACTCCTTCCACAAACCTTTGAACACTCTGAATTAACTTCAAGAAATTAGAGGGAAAAAGTACAGCCATCATATGACCAGAAACCAGCACAGAGGCACAAGAAATATGAGAAACCAAGAAAATATTTCTCCCACAAGGGAAAAGAACAATTCCTCATAATCCATAGACAGTATGATGGAACTTGTGGAAATGTCAGATAATCAATTCAAAATATTTACAGTAACAAACTGAACAATATGTAAGACAACAAACCAAAAATTGCAAGAGAAAAGAGACGATGAGCTCCAGGAGATGAGAAAGTCCTTCCACAATTTGAAGGAAAAAGTGGATACCATAAAAAAAGAATGAAATGGAACTGTTAAAGATGAAAGTTTCAATACAGAAAATAAAAACCTCTCTCAAAAGTATTAAAAGAAAATTAGATCACGCAAAATATCAAATCTTGGCTATAGAAGACAAAACCTC
>NW_006198187.1:0-1031 GCF_000334495.1 Tupaia belangeri chinensis
AAGTTTTCAAGTCTTCTTACTGACTTGGGCAGATAGAGAATAGCTGGCAAAGCCAGGATCCCCAAGTGTACATTTCTGCCATGGGAACCCTCTTGGTGGGTATGTAGCACACAGCTCAGTGGCCCTAGATGTGCAGACATTCAGCTACCACATCCCTGCAGTGGCAGGTGCAGGAGAAGTTTTCATTTCTTAGATCCAAAGAGGGGCTATTGGCACCATCTTTGAAGGACCTGGAACGCTTCTGGAATCTTGGAGAGTCCAGTGGGTGGAGGGTGCCCTGTGGCAGGTCCCTGTCACAGCTCAGGCTGATACCTACCCAACCTGCCAGCACTTTCCCACAAAAGAATCAGGGTGGTGAACCCAATCCAGCCCCCAGAGTAAGAGGGTCTAGAGGGACAGGCAATACCCATGATGGCACAGTAAGTAACTTATTACTAAATGGTTAACAGATTAGGGCAGAATGTGCTGCTGTGTCTCCAGTGATGGCATTCTGGGAGGGGACTTGGATGACATATGCCTGGAACTGCATAGGAGGGGGCTGGACAGCTCACCTGGAATTCAGTGGGCCTGGGTCCTAGCCAGTCTGGGGGATATGGGACCAAGCCCATACCCTGGTCAAAGCAGATAGGGGGGCTGGGAACAGAAGAGATGCCAGACTGTCAGGGGGCATGAAGGGGTAGTCATGAGGGTGCCCTGGACTTGGGGCACTCTGAGGACCTTGATGTCAGCCTGCAAATGGTACAGTTTCTGGGAGCACAGGCTGTACCTGGAGTCATAGGGTGGGCATTGGGCTGTGGGCTGGAGAGGGTAGAGTGAGCACCAGTCCCTAGCTGCCCACTCAATGCCCATTTGCCAGTTTGTAAATCTAATCCCCAGAACCACAGTTCAATGGGGACAGAGACTGTTGGCATTAATCACATCTATTTTTTTTTGTACCACTTTTGCCATGGGGTGTGTGTGTACTCACCAGAGAGAAACAGAGAAAGAGTGAGGAAAAGTTCTCCTGGGATTATGGGCATGCACACATACAT
>NW_006198187.1:1086-1299 GCF_000334495.1 Tupaia belangeri chinensis
TGGGAATCTAGCACCTTAACCACCATGCCACCTGCTGGCCAAGTTGCATATATTTTTGTAAACTTATATTTCCCCCTTGGTTAAAATAAATATGAGCAATAATTCTGCTGCACACAGAAATTGTATGGTTATTTATTTAATTATTTTCAGCTAACTGCTGTTCTGGAGGACTTACATGTGAGAAAGCATCTCTGGTTAAGCTAGCTATGACCA
>NW_006198188.1:0-515 GCF_000334495.1 Tupaia belangeri chinensis
TGACCTCCCCTGGATGTGGTTCCCAACACACTTGAGAGCTCAGTCCATTGCCAGGTTGTTGCTGTCACATGAGGTCCAGGTCTGCCCCAAATCTCTCCACTCTGTGTGTTTCTGACAGGTGAGGGCATCTGTGTAAAACCTCAGCTGGGCCATAGGAATAAGATTCCCCCCCGCGCCCGGACCGCCTTTTGTATATTACTCTCTAGACTTCTCCGTCTGTTCCCTAAAATCCTGTGGGAATGTTCCTGGGTACAGTCTCCCTCCACCCCCTGCAGACAGCCTGCGTCCTACACAGCTCTGAGATCAATCCCAGCCAGGGACAGAGTCTAGAGTCAGAGGGACCAGCAGGAGGAGCCTATGGATGAAATAGACACTGTGTAGGACAGGCCCTCATCTCTGCTCCCCTCAGGGACAGGACCCTGGGAAGTCGCTTCTTGTGGGGACAAACACCAGCAATATTCCAGAAGTAGAACACCATGAGTCAAATTCAGAATTTTCCTAGCAAAGGAAGGGAA
>NW_006198189.1:0-837 GCF_000334495.1 Tupaia belangeri chinensis
AGCAATTTCAATAGTGCATGTACCAGGTCACTAAGCCCCCAAGACCCCTGATGCTGCTGGCAATAAATGGACCAATGAAGTAGCAAAACAAGCTGCTACCACATCTGTAGCTCTTGCCCTGTCTCTCAACCTGCCAATACCAGAGCTTCCATGTCGACCTCTACAGCCCAACTACTCCTCCAGCAACCAGGAATGGATGGAGAAGAATAAATGCATGCCACCTGACACTACAGGTTGGAAAAAGGACACCAAAAAAGTCTAATCTTGCCAGAGATGCTGGGAATTTCTTATATTGCAGATACCCATTTGGCTACTCATCTTGGTGAGAAGAAATTACTTCAGCTCCTACAGTCAGTGCAATTACGGTTTCTTAACCAAAGAAGACAAGCCACATTAATTCCCTAATAGACCACCGCCAAGGGTGCCAGGTTATGAAACCGAGCCTAGGGGGGCCACTCCACACAAGTATTCAGTACCGGGGGAGGGCTTCAGGATGAGGCTGGGAAATGGACTTCACAGAGATTAAGACCGAGAAAATATAAATATCTTCTGGTTATGGTTGATCCATTCTTGGGGTAGGTGGAGGCTTTCCCCATGAAATGAGAAGTGGCCCAAATAGTCGCTATGACCCTACTAGAGGAAATCATACCCTGGTATGGGGTTCCTGAAACACTCAGCTAGGACAATGGCCTGACTTTCATCAGTAAAGTCCTACAGGGACTAGCCCAGGCTGTGGGAACTGATTGGAAGTTACATTGTGAATACAACCCACAGAGTTCTGGGCAGGTAGAAAGAATGAATAGAACATTAAAGGAGACCTTGTCTAAATTAGCCCTT
>NW_006198189.1:914-1364 GCF_000334495.1 Tupaia belangeri chinensis
TCGCCTTATGTCCATGGACTGACCCCTTTTGAAATCATGTATGGGGCACCACCCGCTATATGCATTCATAACCTTCCAATATTGACACTTGAAGGAACTACAAATTTTAGAACTAGCCTAAAGGCCCTTTGGCAAGTACAAGAAACAATTTGGCCCTTAGTGTGAGCACTCCATGAGGCTAAGGACCCTACAGACCTGGAACATGGTATAGTCCCAGGAGATTGAGTCTGGATAAAAAGACACAGGACACCCACTTTGGAACCAAGATGGAAAGGACCTTAAAAAGACTCTTTTGGTTACCCCTACTGCTTTAAAGGTGGATAGAATCAAACTGTGGATTCACCATTGACACCTGCTTCTGGCCTCACTGCCTGAAGACATGCAAGCTGGAAAGGAGTGGACCATGCAACATCAACCGCATGATCCCCTGAAACTCTGGATATCCAGATC
>NW_006198190.1:0-214 GCF_000334495.1 Tupaia belangeri chinensis
TTTTAATATTGGTTGTTTGGGATAAAGAACCTCTTCAGAGACCCTGGTAATGTTTATTTCTTTTCAGATTTTTTTTAATAGCCATGTATTGTTTTAAATACAACTCAATAAAATAAAATTTAGTCCTGTACAGAAAAAGGGTTCCTTCTCTTTGCTCTTAGATGAGAAAGTATGTCCTTGGGAAATGCTACCTTTTAGAGGAAATAACATTAAC
>NW_006198190.1:602-2509 GCF_000334495.1 Tupaia belangeri chinensis
CCAGGGGGGATGGTCACGCCGCAATCCCTTCTCCTCCATTCTCCTCTCGGGATCTTGGGCATGCACGCACACGCGCCCGGCGTGAGTTTTAAGCCACCGGGTCCGGGACACGAACCACGTCGACTACGTGGGAGTCCAGCGACATAGCCATTACGCTAACTGCTGGTTCCCTGTTTTGTTCTGTTTTGTCTTGGAGAGATTTTTGCTATAGGGGGCATGTGCTCACCAGAAAGACAGAAAAACAGAAAGGGAGAAATCACCCCCTCAGGGGGGATGGCCACTCTGCAATCCCTTCTCCTCCATTCTGCTCTTGGGATCTTGGGTATGCACACACACGTGCCTGGCGTTAGTTTAAACCACCAGGTCCAGGACTTGAACTGCAGTCGATTACATGGGAATCCAGTGACATAGCCATTACACCAACTGGTGATCCCAACAGTATGATTTTAAATACTTTTTGAGAAAATATTTACATGTCAACTACTCAAACTGTTGAAAAGCAAACACCCAGCACACAGGTCACACATAAACCTTTTCAATTTAGCTTTCCCTATCAAATATTCTGTGATATACCATCTACTGGCAAAGATCAGTCTCTTCTTACTTCAAAGTCTTTCTCAAGATAATCTTCTGGTTATGGTTGCTCTTTTGCAATCTCTACTGATTATAATGCATGGCTGGAAAGGTCCAGGTTATTTTATGGTACGAATTCTTTCATACAGCTTCTCTAATCCTCTCTGCCACGCAAAATTGTTTATGGTGTCAGGTCATATTTCCAAGAGCTTCTGTTGGCTTACTTGAGAGCTACCTTAGTTTCATAGTTTTCTCGTTAATCTTCAGATATGGCATTCCAGTCAAAGCCCTGTCTAATAATGAGTATTATTTCCAATTTCTGATTCAATGTAATAGATATTATTGAACTTATGCTAATAACCCTTCTGCCACGAAATAAGAATACTCCCAAATATTTTCCAATTCCAGAGGGGTCAGGAAGCAAGAAAAGTTTATATTTCCATTTAATGAAATAAACAAGCAAGAAGAAAAAAAATATTTTAACAAATTTCAACAGTTCAAAAGAAATAAAAATCCTTAAATTGGGAAATCAAAGCATGGTTAAATAAAGAATCAGTAACGTTATACTCACAAGTCATAACATTCTATTTCACCAATTCAATCTCTCTTCTGTTGCATCTGCAGTGTCACTGTGATTCAATCCTTTTGTTTAAATCCTGAAAGTTAACATTCAACATTATTATTGATATTTATTGTCCCTAGCATTAAATTGGTCATTTTCTTGGTTACTTTTTGTTCTCTTATTTCTGTATGCATGTCTTTAGTTCTTCTGGTAGAGCACTCCTTTCAGAACTTCTGAAGAGCAGGTCTGGTATTGGAAAATTCTATCAGGTATTTTTCTTTTCTCCTTATGTCTTTTCTCAGATTCTCCTTCTCCCACCATCTTTCAACACTGTATCTGGTATCCATAACCATTTTCCATGCATGTTTCTAAATCCTCTAATCTTTCAGTTTCAGCCATAGAATGCAGATGGTATATATTAAGTGGAGACATACAATGACTCTCCTTTATATATACTGGCTTGCTTCACTAAGTTGTAAATCTTCCATATTTGTCCACTATTTATCAAAATCTGGGGTCTTGTTGATTTTTATGGCTCAGTAGTATTCCATAGATAATACATACCACACTTTTTCAATCCACTCTTCTGTTCATGGATATTTGGGTTGGTTCCCTGACTTAGCAATTGTGCATAATGTAGCAATAAACATAAATGTGCAAGTATTTTTCCAGCTAAGCATTCTCCTGTCCTTTGGGTAGATTCCCAGGAGTGGGGTGCTGTATAACATAAGCTGTTATCTATAGATCTTTGAGGAATCTCTGTATCATCCTC
>NW_006198191.1:0-1097 GCF_000334495.1 Tupaia belangeri chinensis
TAGCTTTGAAGTGTACTTAAAGGCTCCTTCAGCTTTGCTTTGTTATGTTTCTTTATCTATTTGGGATTGCCTTGACCATTTAGTATCTTTTGTGAATTTTTTCAAATTTTAGAATTATTTCCTCTATAACTGCAAAGCCAGGCACACAGATGTTATAGGTGTTACTTATATGTGGAGGCTAGAATGTATCTGGAAATAATACTGGGTTACAGGGCCATCAGGTTGCATGATAGTTAAGGTACTGGAATATCATAAGGCTGACAGAAGTTCCAGTCCCAGATTTGGGACAGCTTCAGTCCTGGGCCTTGTGGCTTGAAAAAATCACTCCTGGTGCATGTACCTATGTGCCCAAAATTCTGAGACAGGAATGGAGGAAAAGAGATTACAACATGGCCATTCCCTTCAGGGGGTGATTTCTCACCTCCCTTCTCTCTGTCTCTCTCTGGAAAGCACATGTGCCCTATGGCAAAAAGGTAAAAAACAAAAAAACAACACTATGAAGACACTATAACTTATTAACAATTTTAATTGTGAAAAAGCAGAATTAAACCAGTCAACTTCAAGTGAATATCAAGCATTATAAATTCCCCAGTGGTGAACAAAAACCATAAATGGAAATGAACAAGATATAATGCAAAATATTTTAATAGTCAGGAAAATTATAATAAACTACTGACAGTTTGTAAGAGTTGAAACAAATAAATAAATATCGAACAGCTCTTATATGTAGCATAGTTTATAAAATTTAGGAGGTAGAAATGGATTATTATCTGTGCTGATAATATGTATAGTATCCCCAAGTGGACTTGTGTGAAATGTATTCATGTTGGAAAATTCACTTTACAAGCTAATTGATGTATAGTAATTGAATGTATAAAATAAATTAAAATATATTTAAAAATATTAGATAGCTCTCATTTTGGCATACAGAACATCATTCTGTGCCTTAACTATAAATATTTTTTATTGAATGCTTTATTAAAAAATAACAAATCCTGATCATTTTTAAACAACAGATAAAAATTTTAAGTTTCAAGGGCGAGCAGGTGGCATACTGCTCAAGGCACTGGACTGCACATAGCAAACCAGTTTGAGTC
>NW_006198192.1:0-706 GCF_000334495.1 Tupaia belangeri chinensis
AATGAGTACACAAGTTTCCATAATCTATAGGGCACAGTGAAAGCAGTCATAAGATGTAAATTCATAGCAATCAGTGCACATAAGAAAATCATGTAAAGATGGCAAATAGATAACCTAACATCGAGCCTTATGGAATTGGAAACACAACAACAAACAAACCCCAAAAATGGCAGGCACAAAGAAATAACAAAGATTTGAGGAGAAATAAATGAAATAGAAAATAAACAAATCATGCAGAAAATAAATCATGCAGAAAAAAAAAATAATAAAGGCTTGTTTGTTGAAAAGATGGACTAAATTGACAGAACACTGGCTAGACTGAAACCAGATAAATCAAATATGTCACAAAACAGGCAATATTACAACAGACATAGTAGAAATACAAAATATCATTAGAGGATCCTGTAAGTGACTATATGCCAACAAACAAGATAACTTGGAGGAGATGGACAAATTCCTGGATGCATATAATCTACCAAGAGTGAATCAAGAGGACATAGAAAACCTGAATAGACTCATAACAAGCCAGGAGATTGAATCAGTAATAACCTCTTGGCAAAGAAAAGCCCAGGTCCAGATGGTTTCACTTCTGAATTCTACAAAACTTTTAAGGAAGAGTTAACCGCTATCCTACTAAAATTATTTTTGAAGATTCAAGAGGAGGAAAACCTTCCTAATTCATTTTATGATGCCTCCATCATCCTCA
>NW_006198193.1:0-724 GCF_000334495.1 Tupaia belangeri chinensis
TTTATGTGGAAAATAGTGTGCATGTATGTGTTTGGGGTGGGTGGTAATTCATTCTACAAGCTTTTATAAGGATTAAATGGTATGATACATGAAAATCACAGTGCCAGGCTGGTCCCATAGTGCAGCAGTTAAGTGCTGAGCAGAAGAAAAGCAGATCTTACTTGAAAAACATACCTGGAACCAGCAGGTGGCTTGGAGGTTAAGGTGGCTGGATCCCACATGGTTGACTATGTGGTTCAAGTCCAGGAACCAGCAGCTTGAAAATCACACTGGGTGCATGTGCATGCATGCCCAAAATCCTGAGAGGAAAGTGGAAGAGGAGGGACTGCAGTGTGGTCATCCTCCCTGGGGGGTGATTTCTCACTTTCTCTTTTTCTCTCTGTCTCTCTCTCTCTCCAGTGAGTACATGTGTCTTATGGCAAGCAAACACACATATACACACACACACACACACACAAAGTGCCTGGGCAAGCATGTCCCAAATCTCAACAGGATGGAGAAAAGGAGGAAAAGGGGCCATGCCCCACTGGGAGTGCTCTCACCTACCCTCTCTGGCAAGTACACATGCCTTCTGGTAATTAAAAAAAGAAACAGAGGGGCCAGCAGTTGGTGTGGTGGTTAAGGCACTGGCCTCCCACATGGCTGACCACAGTTTGAGTCTCAGACCTGGAGACTTGCTTCCTCCTTCCCCCAGCCCCATCTCTCTTTTATGACTACAGCAAGC
>NW_006198194.1:0-847 GCF_000334495.1 Tupaia belangeri chinensis
CTTTTCTTAACTTTGCCTCTTTTGGTGTTATATTTCTTCAGCTCTAAATGTGTAATCTCTCTTCTTCTCTCAAAATTACAGAATCAGTGGATGTATTTTCCTTATCTCAATGTTTTTTAAAAAAGAAACCAAAATGCACAGAAAATATACTCTCTTGCATTCTATGTGATCATAAAAATTTTGGAAGTCTTATTACTCTCTGATGCAGTGAAAAGGAAAAGGGTTTGAGTATGGTGAATTTTGCAAATGCCAATAATCTGATATTTTAAATTTATTATACAAATTAACCCTGATCTTGCATTTGAGGGTTGTTTCTCTTTTATATGTGAGGTAAAATGCTCCGTTCAATTGCGTTTATGTGGTAAGTTTGTGTAGGTCATGGAATTTGTTTTTTAATCCCTTTTGGAACAAAATATCTCTCTAGAATATTAACAAAATATTCTGTCTTAAGTGATTTACTTTATGTATAGGATCTGAAAAATGTTTTATTTGTATATCGCTAAATAAAAATCCCACCCCCAAATGTAGTTGAATTAAGTGAATTCTTAAAATAAACTAGTTCTTAGGCCAGCTCCTGATCTGGTGGTTGAGGAGGCTGGGTCTCACACATGACTGCGTAGTCCCAAGTACTGGACCTGACAGCTTGAGAAGCATGCTGGGCACCTGTGCACGTGTGCGTTCATCCCGGAAATATGGAGAGGTGGGGGAGAAGGGATTGCAGCATGGCCATATCCCGTGGAGGAGCGCTTTCTTACTTTCCTCCTCTGTGTCTCTCTGACACGTGCACTCACCCTCTAGCAAAAACAAAAAACAAAGAAACAAAACACTTAGTTCTCTTTCTTACTCA
>NW_006198195.1:0-1406 GCF_000334495.1 Tupaia belangeri chinensis
GCTGACCCAAAGTCCAATCTTTTTGCTTTCTCCCTCTCTGTTTAATCTCTGATGGGAAAAGATGTTGGCTAGAACTCCAGTGCTCTGAAATTTTGACCATCTACAGTCCATCATGCTAAGAGCTCAAAGAACATACTGCTCAGAGGACAGTTTAAACCAATACAAACTTTTTATTCCACGTGAGGGGTTTAGACCCAACCCATGGTGCTGCTCTGCTACCTGCTCCCAGGATCAGCCTGGATCAGGTTAGAGCTCTTAGAGAACAGAGACAGAGCTAGTAAGTGGCCTTCCCTAAGGTCTATTCTCATATAGATTCCTCAGGATCTTACAGAGATTGTTGCCCTCTGGATCTTATTGCTAGAGAGGCCCCTAATTAAACCTAAAAAAAGACTTTGGTCAGTTTTTATGTCCTTAATTTCTTGGATCCAGGGACTCCCTTTTTGTGTCTTAGATCACTCCATTTTCCTCTTGTCTCTTGGATTAAAATGTAAATATTAGTGATTACTAGTGTCCAGGGTGGTTGGGAGTTGGCAGAAGTGGTAAATGACTATTAATAGATAAAGAGTTTCCTTTTGGGGATAATGAAAATGTTATGTAATTAGATAATGATGTAAAATGCACATATCCGGGAACATAATAAGAACCAATGAATTGTATGCTTTAACTGGGTAAATTGTATGATATGTAAATTGTATCTTTAAAAAGCTGCCAATAAACAACAACAACAAAAACAACAACAACAACAACAAAAAAAACAGAGGTACAAGAAGCCTTAGGCTCCTAGGGGTTAGAAAGTGCTACAATTATTTACGTAATGTGGAGCTCATATAGAACAGGGAGTTAGGAGCCTTTTTGTATTTGCTTTATTTTTTAACATTTTGATGCAAGATTTTGAAACAAGGAAGCAGTATTTCCAGAGCATCTACTTTGGGGCAAAAACTTCAGAAACAGAGTATTCCAGGAATGATCTGAGAATGTACCAGATAGGCATAAGGCAGAAATAGATTAGCAAATAGCAGTAGCAGGCATCTCCTTCTACCCAGAGAAAGACCAGCAGAGAAAAACCAAGGCAATGAGATTCAGTATGAACCCAGCAGGCATGGGGATCATCCAGTGGGTTAAAGAGCTGCATGAATAGGGAAAAGAAGAGAGTATTATCAGCTACTGATTATTCTCAGAATCAACCTAAGTTTAATTTTCTTTCCACAGAAAAGAGAATTAAATAAATTCTGCTACAGAAAAGGACTAAATGAAGCTGAGCTGACTAAAAGTTCAGCTGACTATGTGAGGGTTTAAGAAACTGAGCAATAGAACCAGCAGTTAGCGTAATGGCTATGTCGCTGGACTCCCACATAGTCGACCGCAGTTCGCGTCCCAGACCCGGTGGCTTAAAACACATGCTGGAT
>NW_006198195.1:1553-10095 GCF_000334495.1 Tupaia belangeri chinensis
CCAAAAAAAAAAAAAAAAAGAAACTGAGCAATATAGGCCTGGTTAGCCAGTGTGTAATAAAAAGATCAGATACAAAAATCAACATATTGGGGAACCAGCAGTTAGCGTAATGGCTATGTCGCTGGACTCCCACATAGTCAACCGCAGTTCCCGTCCCGGACCCGGTGGCTTAAAACCCACGCCAGGTGTGTGTGCATGCGTGCCCAAGATCCTGAGAGGAGAATGGAGGAGAAGGGATTGTGGCATGGCCATCCCCTTGGGGGGGTGATTTCTCGCTTTCTGTCTCTCTGTCTCTCTCTGTTTGTCTGGCGAGAGCACACGCCCTATAGTAAAAAACCTCTAAAAAAAATCAACATATTGTACATCAACAATTACCAATTAGATTATGTCACCAAAAAAAGAGGTAATATTTATAATGTCAACATAGTCTACAAAATATCTAGGAATAAACTTTACAATTTATGTGTAAAACTAATATAGAATAAAAATCTATAAGACATTATTTAAGAATATTTTTTAAATATAAATAACTAGAAAGATTTGACATTTATATGGATGAAATGACTTAGTATGAAATAAATGCTGTTTTCTCCAAATTGCTTTAGAAATTGAAAGGGATCTCAGTAAAATTAAAACATTTTATTTAAACAGAAATTAACAAGCTCACTTTATAATTTACTTGGAAGATAAAAGACACAAATATAATCAAGATAATTTTAGAAAGAAAAATAACAAGAATTTTCCCTACCAAATATCAAAATATGCTATGAAGCTATAATTATTGAAGATGTATAATAGGCATAAGAATAGAAAAATTAATGGACCGACTGGAGACCAGGATTAGATTATAGGAATGCAGATATAAATATAGATGTTGATAATACATGATAAATGGTTTTTAAGGTTTTTTTGTTTTTGTTTTTGTTTTTGTTTTGGGGGGAGAAGTTTTTTGCTATCAGGCACATGTGCTAGCCAGAAAGACAGAGAGAGACAGAGAGACAGAGAGACAGAAAGCGAGGAATCACCCCCCAGGGGAGATGGCCACATCGCAATCCCTTCTCCTCCATTCTCTCAGGATCTTGGGCATGTGTGCACATGCACCCAGCCTGAGTTTAAGCCACGGGGTCCAGGACCAGAACCGTGGTCGACTACATGGGAGTCCAGTGACATAGCTGACATAGCCATTATGCCAACTGCTGGTCCCGATACATGATAAATGATAATATTTTATATTAGTGTGGAAAAGATGGAATTTAACACTTAGATTGGGAACAACTGGTTATCTTTTTGGAAAAAGATAAAAGTTGGATTCCAATCTGACAATATCACAAAAGTAAATTCCACATTAATCAAAGAGTTCAATGTAAAAACTAATTATAAGATTTTTTTATAAGCAAACACATAAATTTGAAGTATGGGACCAGTAGGTAGTGTGGAGTTTAATGTGCTGAATCCCACATGGCTGACTCAATGGTTCAAATCATAGATCCAGAGGCTTGAACACACGCTAGGTGTCCGTGTGAAACAAAATCTCAAAAGGAAAATGAAGAGACTGTGGCACGGCCATTCCCCCTGGGATGATTTCTCACTTTCCCTATCTCTCTCTCTCTTTCTCTCATGAGTGCACAATCTGTATAGCAGAAGAAAAAACAGAAAGCAACAAAATCTAAAAAATTATGAGTATGAAAGGTCTTCTTAGATAAGACATAAAATGTCTAACTATAAAGGAAGAGGGTCACAAATTTTTTATATCAAAACAAAATATTTTACAACAAAAATATCTATTATAATCACAATAAAACAACTAATCAAAATAAAACAACTGACAGACTTGAATAAAATATTTTCAAAAAATTAATTTTTGGACTAGGATAAGTACACAAACTTAGAGAAAGTGAGAGAGGAGAGAGAGAGAAAGAGAGAGAGAGAAGCAATCCAATTGGGAAATGGACAAAGGAAACAAGCAATTAACAGAATAGAAAATAAAAATGGCCAATAATCATTCGAAATGATGTTCAAATGTCTTATAATCTTGGCAATTCTAATTTATCTAAAATGAGACATTTTCGATCATCAAATTGGCAAAAATATTAAATACTAACAATACAAATATTGATGAAGCTGTGGTGGAAAATTCTCTCATATATTGTTACTGAAAATATAAATTGGTGCTGGCTTTTTTGGATGACAATTTAGTAGTATTCCTTAAAATTTAAAACACCTGGGGCCAACCTGTGTCGCCTGGTCATTACAGGGCCAGATCCCACATGGCTGATCATGTAGTTCAAATCTCGGACCCAGAGGCTTAAGAAACACACCAGGTGTATGTTAGTGTGTGCATGTCCAAAATACTACGAGAACAGACAATGAAAGAGAAAGAATTGTGATGTGGCAATCTCTCCTGTGAGTGTATCCGTCTGGCAATTTTTAAAAAATTTAAACACATATATCTTTCAATGAATTAATTTTACTTTTAAGTAATGAAGAGAAATAACTATACATATGCATAAAAACATATGTATAAGGATATTTTTTGCCCTGTTTATAATAAGGAGAAACCAGAAGCAATCATAGAGAAATGGTAAATTTAACTATGGTGTGTGTGTGTGTGTATGTGTGTGTGTGTATGTGTTCTCTCTCTCTCTCTCTCAAATAGAATTGTATAATATACTGATACCTTAATTTTGGGCTTACCAGATACCTCTTTTAATCCTTCACAACTTTCCCTCGATGAATTTCTAGTACTTCTTTTTTTCTTTTCTTTTTTTTTTTTTTGGAGAGGTTTTTGCTATAGGGCGCGTACGCTCGCCAGACAGACAGAGAGACAGAGAGATAGAAAGCAGAAAATCACCCCCCAGGGGAGATGGCCATGCCGCAATCCCTTCTCCTCCATTCTCCTCTTGGGATCTTGGGCATACACGCACACGTGCCCGGCGTGAGTTTAAGCCACCAGGTCCGGGACTCGAACCACGGTCGACTATGTGGGAGTCCAGTGACATAGCCATTACGCTAACTGCTGGTCCCGAATTTCTAGTACTTCTAATCCTGTCTTGGCACTGCTTATATGAGGATCTAAACCAATACAAAATACAAATATATTCTTTTGTTCTATGGTTTAAAAAAAGAAGATAAATGTCATAAGGTGCAAGGCCCTCACACTGAATCTGAGGCCTGGATAGTTGGCCCTGATGTCTCATAGGCACTCTGAGTCCCTCCTTTTATTTATTTATTTATTTATTTATTTTTGAGAGGTTTTTGCTATAGGGCACGTGCTCTCACCCTATAGCCAGCCAGACAGAGAGAGACAGAGACAGAAAGCGAGAAATCACCCCCCAGGGGGGATGGCCACACCGCAATCCCTTCCATTCTCCTCTCAAGATCTTGGGCACACACGCACATGTGCCCGGCGTGAGTTTAAGCCACCGGGTCCAGAATGCGAACCACAGTCAACTACGTGGGAGTCCAATGACATAGCCATTATGCTAACTGCTGGTCCCTAGTCCCTCCTTTTAAATGCTTATGCCTTCAAGGACCTCACTCTCTGGACCTGTGATGAGCCTGCAGCATGGAAGATCTCCCAAATGCCGTTGGGATTACACTCCCCTTTGTCTTGAGGAATAGCACCTGACTCCATTTTATCCATACTAAGCTCTTTATCAATCTGTTGCTTGGCCACAACCTTGATTTTGTATCCTAAACATGCTTCTTTATTCTTTACATGGCCAAGCTAAGAATTTTTTAAGTCTTCATTCTGGTTTCCTTTTAATTAAAATTTCTGTCTTAAAATTGTTTCTCTTTTCTTGAATTTTACTGCAAGCGCTTATTAGAAGCCATGCAGTGCCCAGAACACTTTGTTACCTAGAGATTACTCTTGTCAAATATTCCACTTTATCACTCTTAAATTCTGCCTTTTGTAAAGTCCTTGGACATAGACATAATTCAGCCAAGTTGTTTGCCACTTGATAAGACAGATGCATTTTCCTTCAGCTTCTTTTTTTTTAGAGGTTTTTGCTATAGGGTGTGTGCGCTCGCCAGATAGACAGAGAGAGACAGAGAGACAGAAAGTGAGAAATCACCCCCCAGGGGGGATGGCTACACCGCAATCCCTTCTCTATTCTCCTCTCGGGATCTTGGGCACGCACGCACAGGCGCCCAGTGTGAGTTTTAAGCCACAGGGTCCGGGACGCGAACCGTGGTCAACTAAGTGGGAGTCCAGCAACATAGCCATTATGCTAACTGCTGGTACCTTCCTTCAGTTTCTAATACCTTGCTCCTCACTTCTATCTGAGAAATCAGAATAATTTCTGCTGTCATATTCATATAAGTAATCTCTAAGGAATTTTATACTTTTCTTACAGTTTTTTTCTTCTGAACCTTCATCAGAGTCACCTTTAGTGCTCCATTCATGGCCATAGAGAATTTTCCAGCACTCTCTTTAAAATCGTTTCAGCTTTGGAGCCAGTAGGTGGCATGGTGGCAAAGGGCACTGGACTCCCACATGCCTGACCATGGTTCGAGTCCCAGACCTGATGGCTTGTTTTCTCACGTTCCTTCTCTCTCTCTCTCTCTCTCTCCTCTCTCTCTCTCTCTTACTCTCCCCCTCTCTCCCTCTCTGGTCAAGTTAAAAGTAATTAATTAATTTATTTACTTAAAAAACTGTTCCAGCTTTGATCTCCAGTACCCTGTTTCAAAACCATTTCCACACTTTCAGGTATTTTTTTCATGGCAATATCATACTCCTTGGTACCAACTGCTGTCTTAGTCCATTTGTGCTGCTATAAAAGAATACATGAGACTGAGTAATTTAGAAAGAACAGAAATTTATTTCTCACTGTTCTGGAAGCTGGAATGTCCAATATTTAGGCCCTGGTATCTATTGAGGGTCTTATTGATGTGTCCTCACAGGGTTAAAGGCAGAAAGAGGCAAAGCCACTCCAGAAAGCCCTGTTTATACTGATATTAATGCATTTTTGAGAGCAAAACTCTCATGACTTAAACACCTCCCATTAGGTTACACCTCCCAACACTGCTGCATTGGAGATTAAGTTTTTAACAAATGGATTGGAGAGAGGAGGAGTGACACATTCAGACCACAGCAACTTCCTAATGATTTTCATTTCAGAAATCGTGTCTTCTCATTGAATTTATCATTTAGTCATTTTTTACATTTCCCACTATCTACTAATATTGGCACTTTTTCATTCATTATGAGCATATTACCCTTTATCTCACCAAGCATAGTTATTTTAGCTGTTCTAAAATTCTTGTCTGAAAATTCAGACATCTGAGTCATCTTGGAATTGCCATCTTTTCTTTTGAACTGGCTCACATTTTCCTGACTCTTTATATGTAGACTAATACTGTATTGTTTCTTCAACATGGTAAACATTATGTTGGAGAAAATCTAGATTTTCTTATTATGCTAGTGTTGGTAGCTTTTGTTTTAGCAGCCAATTAATTTGATTAGGTCCTAATTATAAGCTCTTTCATGCCCGCAGTGGGAAGCTTATATCTTAGTTCATGTTGTTTTAAAACTGCTATACACATGTATAGTTCAGCCAGTGACTAAGCAGAGTTTTTACATAGAATTAAGAGTTCCCCTTATCTGAATTTCTCCTTTTTTGGTTTGCCCACTCCCTACTCAGTATCTGGCAGCCCTAGTTACCTTGAGCTCCTTTCTCTTGTCCTTCCAGACAGAAAGACAGTAGGTTTTCAATCAGAGTTTCTTCTCACCCATGCCATGCAATATCTGTGGGTCACACAAGGACAAAACAATAAAAAATATGTAACCCATCTCATGTTGGCCCCTTCTCACAAGTTTAGATTTTCCTTCAAAATATGACTTCTTCTGTTCACTCCTTAGTGGCCTAGGGTGTTGTTTTATTGTATTTTGTCCAGTTATTATTATTGTTGCTTCAGGAGAGTTGATTTGTTAGAAATGTGTTTGTCCCTATGGAAAGCAGTGAATATTTCAATAAATGAAGACTACACCCAAGGTAATATAGTTATTGCATAATACAATGCACTTTCAAACCCAGTTCTTTTTTCCACTACACAATAATTTTCAAACAATACTGACAAAGAAAATGTATACTATAGCTACTAAAGTGAATTTTATGGTGAATTTTCATGATGATTCTATCTGGAAGAATTTTTCAGGTGTCCTCTCTGGTGATTCTGGGACGATGCTTACTGTTGAGTTTAGTAGGTGGTCAAACCATGGTTGAACTGTCCCTAAGTTACAATTCTTTGGGATAACCCAGTCCTAAAATCTTGACTTCAAGCTTTGTTCATAACAACATTGCATCAATTTTCCTAGGAATTTATTGCTCTGAGGAATGAATTTATATTTACTGAGCCACCAGGGATTAATTTACAAACTGGTCTATTTATTCATTTTTAATAAGCAATATCACTTCTGAACCAGCTGAGAACCAATTTCAGTATATTCTCTTCTCACTAAAAAAATACACTTGAAAAGGCAAATCAAGATAAAATTCACTGAGTGAACATAGTCAGGAAATAGAGTGAATAATTTCCTGGAGAAGGTCCATCTAATATCAATATCTCTAGAGAGTGAATAATTTCATGGAGAAGGTCCATCTAATATCAATATCTCTTATCTTCTTCCTTCCCCTTGTCACTTTTAGTTCAAATCATGAATGCCTTCTGACAGCCTCTCTCCATTCTGAAAATGGGGAGGAATTTTCAATTCTAGGAATAAGTTAAGTTGTAGGAATCATCTTTTCCTTCCCTAGTTTTGACAGTTTCTGATCAAGTTACTTATTGAATCTGAGATTTTGCTCTGACTGACCTCTGTTCTTCCTGCTCATTTCCCCCCTCCGGGGCTTGTTCCCATGTTTGTTTGTTTGTTTGCTTGTTTTTCCCCACCCACCAGCCAAATAAAACCTTGATAATATAACCTGTCTGCAACCAGGGAATTCACTGCTGGCAATCATCTCCTCATCAACTGAGCCTATACAAGTTACAGGTCTATTGAATCACCACTGTCATCATAATTATTATCACTGTCACCATCCTTGCAATTTCAGTGAAGTAGTTTTTACTTTCATGATCTCAGGCTATCTTATCAATTCTGTGAGGTAGGAAAGGCAGATATATAATCATATCCACATTTTTCTCTTTTAACTTTAATTCATTTTTTAATTTATTTTTATGGGCTAAAATATGTTTTACATACATATAGTGTGTAATTTTGAAATCAAAGATACAGACATATTATCTACTTCAACATGAAATGATACATTATGTTGTACATAATTGGTAATAACTCTACTAGTTTTTTGTTTGTTTGAAAGTATATATTGACTAGTCAATGGCACTTTTTTACTTTGCTGTGGTACACTATTCCATGAGGCATTCCCCTTGTTTACACACTTTCTTGTGTCTGTAATAATTTTTTTCTCAAACTTCCCACCTCCACCCTCTGTGTAGTTTCTTATATCTACGATTACTCTCTACTTCTATGCCATCAATTTCTTCAGTTTCTACCATAAAGTGCAAACATTTGTTATAAGCAGGGACATACAGTATTTGTCTTTCATACCCTGGCTTGTTTCACTTAGTATTCTATTTTCTTTATTTGCTCACTTTGTGTTAAATGACAGAATTTTGTTGTTCTTGGGACCAGCAGTTAGCGTAATGGCTATGTCACTGAACTCTCATGTACTTGACCACGGTTTGAGTCCCAGACCCGGTGGCTTAACCTCAAGCTGGCACATGTGCGTGCGTGTGAGGAGAAGGGATTGCAGCACGGCCATCCCCCCTGGGGAGAGACTTCTCACTTTCTATCTCTCTGTCTCTCTCTGTTTTTCTGGCGAGCGCATGAGCCCTACAGCAAAAATTTCTCAAAACAAAAAAAAAAAAAGAAGAAAAAAAGGAATTTTGTTGTTCTTTATGACTGAGTAGTAGTCCATTGGGTATCTGTGTTACATTCTCTTAAGCCATCAGTTGTCACACACTTAGGCTGATTCCATGTCTTAACTATTGTGAAAAATAAAATAAACATGCAAATACTTCTCTGACTGATTTTTTTTGTCCTTTGGGTGAATACCTAACAGAGGGATTACTGAGTCATACATGGTAGCTGTATTTTTAGATTTTTGGAAGAATCTCCATACTGTTTTCCACAGTAGCTATGCTAATTTACATTCTCACCAGCAGTACACAAGGGTTTCCATTCTTTAAAACATCACTAGTACTTGTTATTCTTTGTTGTTGTTATTGTCGTTTTAATCATAGCCATTCTGACTAGGGTTAGATGATGTCTCATTATGGGTTTTACACTGCATTTACCTTATAATAACAGATATTACACATTTTTCATGACAATTTGTATATCATCCTTTGAGAATTGTTAATGTGGATTGTGTACTTTTTAAAATTGGATTATGCATAAAAAAACTTATATATATAAAACTTATATATAAAAAACTTCTAGCTAACATCATTTGAATGAGGAAAAACCTGGGATAGCACAAGCCTATCCACTTTCCCCACTCCTTTTCAGTATAGTACTGGA
>NW_006198195.1:10164-13927 GCF_000334495.1 Tupaia belangeri chinensis
AACTGAAATTATCTCTATTTGCAAATGACATGATTATATACATAGAAAACCCAAAAGAATCGTAAAAAAAAAGAAAGAAAGAAACCCCTTGAAGTGTAAATGAAAAAGAATACAGTAAAGTGGCAGGATAATAGTCAACATACAAAAATATAGCATTTTTATACACCAACAGTGAGCAGACTGAGGTAGAATTTTAAAAAGCAATTCCATTTACAATGGCCAAAAAATAAATAAGATACCTTGGAGTAACTAACCAAAGGAGTCAAAGATCTTTTACAAGGAAAGCTATGAAATACTTAAAAAATAAATAAAAAATTATACAAAACAGTGGGAAGACATTGCATGTTCCTGGATTGGAACAAAAACATAAGCAAAATGTCAATTCTACTCAATTAATTTATAAATTTAATGCAATTCCATTCAAATTACCAGAGAATTTGTTCACAGGATTAGAAAAAAAATCATAAAATTTGTCTGGAATCATAAAAGGCCCCATATCGCCAAAGCAATACTGAACAAAAAGAGAGGAGTAGGAGGCATCTTACTTCCTCACCCCAAAATATATTAGAAAACTTTTATAGTCAAAACAGCATGGTACTAGCACAAAAACAGGCATGTAGACCAAAGGAACAAAATAGAGAACCCAGAAATAAACCTCTAAATGTACAGCTAACTGATTTCTAACAAACAGCACATGTTAATCTGATGAGAAGAAGAAAATTTCTTCAGTAAATGGTGCTAGAAAAATTGGATATCCACCTGCAGCAAAATGAAACTAGACCCCCATCTCTCACTATTAACAAAAATCAATTCAAAATGGATCAAAGCCCTAAATGTAAAATCTCAAGCTATAAAACTATTGGTGGAAAACACAGGGTAAAGTCTTGGAGATATAGGAGTTGGCAAAGACTTTTATAAAAAGGTTCCTAAAACACAGGAAATAATGTAAAAAATAGGCAAGTGGGATTATATAAAGTTTAAAAACTTCTACATGGCAAAAGGAGCAATAATTACACTGATGAGACAATCCTCAGAGTGGGAGAACATAGTTGCACTCTCTCTCAGATAAAGGACTAGTAACCAGACTATACAGGGAACTGCACTTTACTTGAAAAAAAAAAAAATTCAATTCATTTAAAAGATGGTAAAGTGAACTGAACAGACAACTCTCCAAGGAAGACATATGAACACCCAAAAAGCATATAAAAAATGTTCAACATCCCTAATAATAAGGGAAATGGAAATCAAACCACTATGAGATACCATCTAATCCCAGTCAGCGTAGCTAAAATTAAAAAAAAAAGAAAGAAAGAATGAGATTCAGCTGGTAGGTGGTGAGACCATGGTCTGCCCTCCATCCATGGGTGGCTGAGAACTTGGTCCTTAGCACAGTCTGCCCTGGACCCTTCTTGTCCCAGAGTTACAATTTGGATATGAAATCACTTTTCTAACCCTCCTCACAGAAGACTGTTGACATACTAATTGGGATAATTCCAGTAGACTAACTTGTAAAACGCTTCAGGTTCAAAGAATTTCCGTTTGTAAAAACTTCGACAAGATGGCTACTAGAGGTGCCCAAAGTGTTTCCCTCTGGAGATAAATGGACCAAAGCAAAGTATAAGCAACTGATATTCATTACTATGTTTGAGGAAGAGTTTTGGAGTGCAGTGTCTCCTACACTGCTGGTGGAAATGTAAATTGGTCAGCCACTTTGGAGCACAATATGGAGGTTCCTCAAAGACCTACAAATTGAATTGCCATTTGGTCCAGCAATTCCACTCCTGGGTGTCTACCCAAAGGACAGAAGAATGCTCCATTGAAAAAGTGCTTTCACATCTGTTTACTGTGGTATTATTCATGATTGCTAAAACATAGAACCAACCCAAATGTCCACAAACAGAATAATGGATTGAAAAACTGTGTCAGGTATACTCCATGGAATACTATGCAGTTATAAAAAAACAAGACCCTGGCATTTGATAAAAAGTGAACAAATATGGAAGATTTATTGCTGAGTGAAGCGAGTCAGGCTATGAAAGAGAGACATTAAATGTCTCCACTTAACATATACCAACTGTCCACACTCTATGGTAGCCTAAAATACTGGAGAACTTAAAAGCATTGAAAATTGTTATGGATACTGGAGACAGTGTGGAAGGAGGGTGGGAGAGGTGAAGAGTATAGGAAAGGTAATTAGGAAGAAAAAATAGAGAGGTAATTCATTTTTGGGTCAAAGAAATGGTTTATTACCTGTTGATTATATATATATATATATATATATATATATATATATATATAAATGTCTTTTACTTGACTAATATGCAATGTATTCATGCTGGGAAAAACCATGTTGCACACTGTAAAGATGTAAAATGATTAAATGTAATTAAATAAATAAATTTTAAGAGAAAGTTAACTTTGATCTTAAGTTTAAAACATTACTACTAATAAAAATGGAACTGTAATCACAATTGAGAAAACAAGACTTAATAGCTTTGTTTCATCAACAATTAAAAGTAAATATATTGGACTTTTGTGCAAAGATAAAAAAATTATTGAAAAGTAAATAAAATTTATTTATAATAGAGGTTCCAGTACTAACAGAGCATTTATAATCCCACCCTCTATAACAAGTAATTTGGATTTTTTGAGAATGATTTTACTTAGCTTTATTTATTTATTTGTTTTTAATTTGACCAGAGAGACAGAACAAGATACATACAGAGAGAGAGAGAGAGAGAAAGCCGCCAGGTCTGGGACTTGAACTACGTTCAACCATGTGGGAGTCCAGCACACTTAACCAGCATGGCACCTGCTGGCCCCACAACTAATTTTTCTTTTTAATAACTTTCTTTAAGAATGCAAACTTAGGGGCCACAAAGTGATGTAGTGGTTAAGGCAATGGACTATCACATGGCCAATCATGGTTCAAGTGCTGGAAACTCACACTTGGCTTGAAACTCACACTGGTACTTGTGTGTGTGTGTATGTGTGCTCAAAATCTCAAGAGGAGAAGGGATTGCCGTGTGGCCATCCCCCTGGTTCCCTGCTTTCTTTCTTTATGTCTCTCTCTGTCTCTCCAGTGAGTGCACACACTCTATACCAAAAATCTCTTAAAAAACAAAATCAAAACAAATACAAGTTTATAATAATTTAGTAGAAGTAGTATTATTTCTCACTTAAAATTCTAATAAAAGCATTTTCATTTTCTTTATTTTTCTATTGAATATAATGCAACCATGAACATCTTCATGTGAACTACCTTTGGTTCTACTGAATTATATCCCTTAGATACATTTCTATTAATGGCATTACTGAATTAAATTGTATGATCACCTTTACTGTGCTTACTATTTATATAACACTCTTCCCAAAGGAGCTATATATTTACCACGTGATCAGAAATAAACAAGGGTGCAAAAGCAATTTTTAAAAAACACAATATTGTCGGGAACCAGCAGTTAGCATAATGGCTATGTCGCAGGACTCCCACGTAGTCGACCGCGGTTCGCGTCCTGGACCCGGTGGCTTAAGACTCGCGCCGGGCGCGTGTGCGTGCGTGCCCAAGATCCCAAGAGGAGAATGGAGGAGAAGGGATTGTGGCGTGACCATCCCCCCTGGGGGGTGATTTCTCTCTTTCTGTCTCTATGTCTCTCTCTGTCTGGCGAGCGCACGCGCCCTATAGCATAAAACCTCTCAAAAAAAAAAAAAAGAATTATTCTTAGATCCTTAAGAGAAATGGGGGAACAGGGCACACCACTGC
>NW_006198195.1:15168-17478 GCF_000334495.1 Tupaia belangeri chinensis
CCCGGTGGCTTAAAACTCACACCGGGCACATGTGCATGCATGCCCAAGATCCCGAGAGGAGACTGAAGGAGAAGGGATTGTGGTGTGGCCATCCCCATAGGGGGTGATTTCTCACTTTCTGTCTCTCTGTCTCTGTCTGTCTGGTGAATGCACGCACCCTATAGCAAAAACCTCCTAAAAAAAAAGAAAAGAAAAATTGTGGCACATAACATATACATCATGGAATACTACTCAGCCATAAAAAATACAGTAATACCCTGGTATTTAATTGAAAGCATATTAATATAGAAGATTTAATGCTGAATGAAGCAAGCCGAACTAGGAAAGGGATGCATTTTATGTGCTTACTTTGACAAGATGGCTACTAGAAGTGCCCAAAGTGTTTCCCTTTGGAGATAAATGGACCGAAGCAAAGTATAAGCAACTGATATTCATTGCTATGTTTGAGAAAGAGTTTTGGAGTGCAGTGTCTCCTACACTGCTGGTGGAAATGTAAATTGGTCAGCCACTTTGGAGCACAATATGGAGGTTCCTCAAAGACCTACAAATAGATGTCTGCACTCTATGACAGAAACTGAAAGATTAGAATAAAGGCAAGGAGAACAATTGTAGATAGCAGAGTGTGGTGGGAGGATGGACAGTGGAGGGGGGAGTGGGAGGAAGAGAAAGAATAGAAATTAAAAATAAAGCATTTTTAAAGATTTTTAAAAAATTTTTATTTATTATTATATCATTATTTTTAAATTTGCTACACAACATGTTGCATGTACCAGAGAGAGACAGAAAGCAAGAGAGAAAACGTGAGAAATGAAACCACCATCTCTAGGACTTAAACAGCAGTGGGCTATATGAGATTCCAGTGCCCTAGCAACTATGACATCTGCCGAGTCCAAAGCAAATATTTCACAAACACTAAAATGGAAAATTACCTGGCAATAATAATGTATATGTTAATATATTTGACTAGAAAAATACAGTATATTCATGCTGGGACAATCTATTTTATATGCTGTAAATATATACAGTGCTTGAATGTAAATAATAAAAGAAAGAAGAGAAAAGTAAATAAAATTGGATTATTACTGTTTTTACTATTTTTTGTTTTTGTTTTTGTTTTTGTTTTGCATGTGAGCTATTTGCATTCTTTGTTTATTCTGGTTATCAATCCCTTATCTAAAGTATAGTTTGCAAATGTTTCATTCTTTGGGTTTTGTTTTTTGTCCCTACTATATTTATTGTATCCTTTGCTGTAAAGAAGACTATAATCTGATGTAATCCCACTTGTCTACTTTTGGTGTAGTTACCCGTGTTTTAAAGCTCTTATTCAAGGAATCTTTGCATACTCCAATATCTTGAAGTGTCTCCCCTGCATTTTTCTCAAATAATTTCATAGGTTTAGCTGTATGTTAAAGTTTCTAACCCATTTTGAGTAATTTTTTATAAAATGGTGAGAGATGGAAGTCTCTACTGCAAGTGGATATTCAGTTTTCACAGCACAATTTGTTGAAAAGACTATCTTTTCTTCACTAGATTGTCTTGTGATCTCTGTCAAAAAGCAGTTTTCTGTATGTCAGTGAGTTTATTAATATTTCTGGATTCTCTGATTTTTTCCTACTGATCCGTGTGTCTGTTTTTGTGCGAGTACAATGCTAATTTTCTTACTGTGGCTTTATAATATATTTTTAAATCAGATGTTGTGATGCCTCCAACTTTATTCTTTTTGCACAGTACTGCTTTGGTAATTAATGGTCTTTTGTGATTCCAGGCAAATCTTATGATTTTTTTTTCTATTTCTTTGGACACTGGTGATTTTATAGGAATTGCATTGAATTGTAGAAACTTTGGATAATGTAGACATTTCAAATATGTAGATACTTGCAATCCATAAATAAGTGGTGTCTTCCCATTTTTGTTGCCTTTTTAAAAAAACTGGTCTATATTTTTATTACACTGTATTTTTAAAATTTTTATTTATTTACCTTTAATCACATGTCTTTACAGTGTACAACAGTTCTTTTTCTAGCACAAATACCATGTCCGTCAGTCAAGGCTAAGATATTACTACATACATTATCATTAGCTTCTCATTTTTTGTCAATTAAACATACTTTTACTTGTTTTTCACTTCCCCTTTTCCCTCCTTCTGTTCTATACTAATTTTTTTTCACATTTTATAGATTTACAAAGGATCTTAAACTAAAAATATGGACAAGTCAGAATCTAGTGACAAGTACACTGTAATTTTCTTCTCAAACATTTTTTTCTCTCTCCCATCCCCCTTTTACTAAAGAGAGATATAAACTAACTTAT
>NW_006198195.1:17490-21210 GCF_000334495.1 Tupaia belangeri chinensis
GTCTGTTATTTGCATAAGAATTCAATTTCTGATGCAAGGCAACAGATACTACTGTATTATTGAACTTACGCAAATAACCATTCTGCCACAAAATAAGAATGCTCACAAATATTTTCCAATTGTAAAGGGGTCAGGAAGGGAGAAAAATTTCTCTTTCTATTAAAAAATTTTCTTAACAAATTCCTGAATTTATCAACTAAAAAGAAAATCCAAATCCTTAAATCTGGAAGACAAAGCATAGAAGAAAATCAGTAATGTTTCAGACAAAAGTCACAGAATTCTATTTTACCAGTTCAGTCGCAGGTAATATCTCTTTTGTTGAATTTGCAGTGTTACTGTGGTCCGATCTGTCTGTTAAAAACCTGGAAATTAACATTCAACATTATTATTGATATTTCTGAACTTGTCCCTACCATTAAGTTAGCCCTTTTTTTGGTAATTTTTCATTCTGTTATTTCTGTCTGTCTTTAATTTTCCTGGTATAATACTCCCTTCAGAAATTCTTGAAAAGCTGGTTTGATGTTGGTAAATTTTTTCAGGTTTTGTTTATATCAGAATGATTCAGGCTTTTCTTCCCATATATAGGATAATCTTGCTGGGAACAGTATTCTTGGTTGAAATTGTTTTTCATTTAACACTTTGAATATATTTTCCCATTCTTTCCTTGCTTGTATTTTTTCCGATGAGATGTCCATTGAAAGTAACTTGTCATTTCTTTCTTGCCAAGATGAGATGCCCTTTGAAAGTAACTTGTCATTTCTTTCTTGCCAATTTTTGCATCTTGTCCCTGTCTGTGGTTTTGGTCAATGTATCTGTGGTATGCCTTGAAGAAGATCTTGGGTCGATTTTACATGGTTTCCCTTGTATTTCTTGGTTCTGGATATTTGAATGTCTCGCTAGGTTTGGAAAATTTTCTTCCAAGATTTCATGGAATAGATTATCAATGCCCTGATTAGTTTCTTCACCTTCTGGGATACCAATTGCCAGGTATTTGGGTGGATATTGGTATCTAGTATCATTCATATATTATTTTCATTTTGGGGGTTATTTTCTCAGGTTTTTTTGTGAATTTTTCTAGGTCAGAGATTCTGTCTTCTACATTTGAGTGTTGATCTTCTGCATGATCTAATCTGAGTTTAATACTTTCAAGGGAAGTTTTGATTTCCTGTATTATAGCCTTCATCTCTAACAGTTCCATTTGATTCTTGTTTATGGTGTGTATTTCCTCTTTCAGATCATGCAAGAACTTCCTCACCTCCTGGACCTCATTGTCTCTTTTCTCCTGCATCTTCTGGAGTTCATTGTCTCTCTTCTCTTGCATGTCTGTTAGCTTTGATACTGTGAATATTCTAAATTCATTATGTGATAGTCCCATGAGTTTCACTGTACTGTCTGTGGATGATGAAAGACTGTTCTTTTCTCTTGAGGGAGAAATATTTTCTTGGTTTCCTATATTTCTTATGCCTCTGTGGTGGTTTCTGTTCATCTTGCTTTGTTAGGTGTTGGGCCAGAAGGAGAGGTTTGGGGCAGAGGCTTTCTGGTTAAAGGGGAAAGGATGGGCCCACCTCAGGTGCACATAGATTCTTGCTTCTCTAGGTTTTGGGTCAGAAGGAGAGGTTTAGGGCAGAGCTGTATCCTGTTTCATTTATTTATTTGGGCCTTTATAATTTTTTTTTTGCAGAGATTTTTTATTTCCTTGGTTAAGTTTGCTAGGTATTTTATTATTTCATAGTTATTGTAAGTGGAATTTATTTCTTGATTTCTCAGTCCATTCATTGATTTGTATATATAGTTTTTTTGAGTTTAAATGCATTTTATTTTTAGACAACCTACATGACATTTTTTTTTCCTTAAAAACAATGCCTCCACTCCAAATATATCACAGTCAAAATAAATGAAGAGCTCAAGATGACATCAATCCCATTTGTCTTTAGTCCTGGTGTTTTGTGGATGACAAGCAGCAGTCAGTTATGATGACAGGTGATAGATCTAAAGTAATTGCCAAATTTGTTAACATTTTTCCATTTCTAAACCATCCTTCAAGAAAATCATATATGGGGTCACACCATCCTCACGGTAGTCCAGGAGAGCAACCATGCCATCTTGATTCATGTTTTCACCAATAAATAACTGGTAGTTTTTGAAATTAGTAAGAATATGCTTGATTTGTTTTGCAGCCCCTGTCATAAACAGTTTTACTCTTTCTGGTCTCTGTTCTTCAAGTTTGCCTCTGATTAATTTCACGTAATCTTTGATGTACTTCTTGTAGACTTCTTTTGTGAAGCTGGTTTCCTGTAAGTGATGGTTCATGAGAATGTCAACACCAATGACTATTGTGTTTTCAGTACCTTAGCCCTCAGGGCCTTCATTTCCACCAATGAGCAAGTTATCAATGTTACCCTTTGTCATACTGACCATCTTCCCCTCCACCTCCAGGCACAGCCCATCTGAGATCTCCTGAATCTTCTAAATGTTGGAGAACATCTCATCGTGGCTGATGAGATCCTGGTAGATAATCATGGTGGCTGCTGGATGGAGATGGAGGCGGCACTTGCTGAGTAGGAGCCTGGAGCTCAGAGCGAGTGGAGTGCAGCCAGAGCGACGCTCGGGGGGAGAGGGGAGCGGTCGGAAAAGGACATTTGTATATATAATTTTTTATACTATGTCTTATCTGACTTTTTTTTACATCTAAGAGCTTTTGGTGGATTCTTAGGATTTTCTATGTATGTAATCATGTCCCACAAATGTGACAATTTACCTCCTTCCTTCACAATTAGTATAAATTTTATTTTTTCTCTTGTCTGATTGACTTTCAGTACTATGTTGAATAAGAGTGGAGTAAGTGGAGATCCCTATCTTGGTACAGTTCTAAATACAAAAGCTTTCAGGTTTTACCCATTCAGTATTATGTTAGTTGTGTGTTTGTCTTAACATTTTATTGTGTTAAGAAATGTATCCAAGACACATTATAGTCAGGTTGATCAAAACCACAGACAGAGACAAGCTACTAAGATTGGCAAGAGAAAAACATCAAGTTACCTACAAAGGATATCCCATCAGGCTAACAGCAGACCTCTCATTGGAAACAATGCGAGTGAGGAAAGAATAGGAAAATATATTCAAAGTGTTAATAGAAAAGCAATTTCAGCCAAGAATACTGTACCCAACAAGACTATCTTTTATGTGGGAAGAAAATTCAAAAACATTCTCAGATAAACAAAACCTGAAAGAATTTACCAGCACCAGACCAGATCTCTAAGAAGTTCTCAAGGGAGTTCTATATCAGGAAAATTAAATACAGACACACAGAAATAAAAGTTCAAAAACTAAGAGGGAACCAGCAGTTAGTGTAATGGCTATGTCGCTGGACTCCCACATAGTCAACAGCGGTTCGCCTCCCAGACCCGGTGGCTTAAAACTCACACCGGGTGTGTGTGCATGCGTGCCCAAGATCCCGACAGAAGAATGGAGGAGAAGGGATCGCGGTGTGACCATCCCCCCTGGGGGGTGATTTCTCACTTTCTTTCTCTGTCTCTGTCTGTCTGGCGAGTGCACGCGCCCTAAAGCAAAAAAAAAAAAAAAAAAAAAAGAAAGAAATTAGTAATGTTTTCCTAAAAAGCCATAAAATTCTATTTCGCTATTTCAGTCTTATGTTCAAACTCTCTTCTGTTGAATATGCAGTGTTATTGTGGTCCAATCTTTCTGTTTAAATCCTGGAAG
>NW_006198195.1:21545-23503 GCF_000334495.1 Tupaia belangeri chinensis
GCTAGGTGCTACTTTATAGGATGTTCATTCTACTCATTGAGGCTTATGCCTAAAGTTGGACTTATGTTCACAGAAATGTATATATCAGCTGTGCTTGCTATGAAAATATTTAGATTAATTAAGATCTTTAGTGACTCAATAAAATGTGAGGGAAAAACAGTATAAAAAGCAAACATAGATACCAGAGACAGTGTGGGAGGAGAGTGGGAGATGGCAGAGGGTAAGAGATAAAGAATCAAGAATGAGGAAAAAAGCAAAACATAGGAAACAAGAAATGGAAAATTATTTGTTAGTGATAACATGTATGTTGATGTGTTTGATTGAGCCAATATACAGTGTACTCTGGATGGAAAATCTCATTTTGTATGTTGTAATGATGTACAGTGAATGAATGTAAATAAATAAATTTAAAATCTCTCACCATTAACAAAAAAACAATTCAAACTGGATCAAGGATCTAAACATAAAACCTCAAACTATAAAATTACTGAAGGAGGAATCAGCAGTGGATAAAGGCTCTGGATTCCCACATAGCTGACCACAGTTCAAGTCCTGGACCTGGTGGCTTGCTTTCTGGGACCAGCAGTTGGTGTAATGGCTATGTTGCTGGACTCCCATGTAGTTGACCATGGTTCAAGTCCCGAATCTGGTGGCTTAAACACACACCGGGAACATGTGCATGTGTGCCCAAGATCCCGAGAGGAGAATGGAGAAGAAAGGATTGCAGTGTGGCCATATCCCCCCAGGGGGATGATTTCTTGCTTTCTGTCTCTCTGTCTCCCTCTGTCTTTCTGGTGAGCGCATTTACCCTACAGCAAAAAAGAAAAAAAGCTATATATGGTCTTGGGAACAGCAGATGGCATAGCAGTAAAAAAAAGAAATGTATCTTATATGCCTATATTGTGAAGAGTTTTTTTTTTTTATCGACTGCCTGATTTTGTATCAATTGATATGATTATATGACTTTTGTCCTTCTTTCTGTTAATGCGACATATTACTTTTATTATTTTCTGTATTTTGAACCATACTTCCTTCCCTGGGATAAATCCTACTTGGTCCATTTTATAGGTGTGGAATCTGGAACTCAGATTCAGATATATGTAACTATTTATCAATGAAAACAGAACTAAGGTTCATGTCTCCTACTTTCTATCCTCAAACACTTTTCTCTACACTGGTGTTTCACACAAGATAGGCCTACTATAATACACATTTGTAAGTACTAACAGAGACTTATTTTATCAGAAAAAAATTGTTATAATATCTTTAAAGATATCCTAATGCTTCTTATGAACAAAGATATCCTAATGCTGCTTATGAACAGATAGAATGGTAAATACCACACAATACCTTGGCTACTTATCAGTGTAACTTCTTAGTGTCTCTTCTCCATTAAATTGTTAAAAATATCCTATAAACATGTTGTCGCAGTCCACTTTGTACTGCTATAACAGAATACCACAGACTAGGTCATTTATAATGAACAGAAATTTATTAAATTATGATTCTGAAAGAGAAGTTTCAGATCAAAGGCCCAGTATCTCATGTAGGTCCTCTTGCTACATCATCCCATGTCATAAGAGGAAAGAGAGGACAAGAAAGGGAGAGAGGTACCAAAGTTTCACTTTTCTGTTCTATTAATAATTATTTATTTAACTTTATTTATTTTTATTTTATTTATTCATTCATTTATTTTAATTTGATCAGAGAGAGAGACACACACACAGAAAAAGAGAGAGGGAAAGTGAGAAAGCAAGCTACCAGGTCCAGGACTTGAACAGACAGAGAGAGAGAAAGGGAAAATGAGAAAGCAAGCTGTTAGGTCCAAGACTTGAACCATTGTAAGCCATGTGGGAGTATAGCACCTTAACCAGCCCCAAGCTTTCCCTTTTATAGCAAAATCATTCTTGTGATAATGAAGTTATTCCTATAAAAATGGTATTAATACATCCATGAGG
>NW_006198195.1:23523-27360 GCF_000334495.1 Tupaia belangeri chinensis
TCCCTACACTGTTGCATTGAGTATTAGTTTCCAACATATTTGTTTTGGGGGACACATTCAAACTATGCCACATATTCATATAGTCTTGGGCCTTTGAATCACATCATTTCTAAGAGTTTGTTTGTTTGTTGTTTGTTTTTTTCTTTTTTCTTTTTTTTTTTTTTTTAAAGAGAGAGATCTTTGCTATAGGGCATGTGCTCCCCTTGGAAGGACAGGACAGAAAGTGAGAAATCACCCCCTAGTTGTGATTTAAAGGTACTCAAATGCTTCTTATGAACAGATAGAATGGTTCATAAGACCCATTATAGGGGATTGGGCAAAATGTCTTAAAAATCTGTGATAATCAAAACAGCATGGTATTGTCACAAAAATAGGCATGAGAACCAATGGAACAGAGGAGAGACTCCAGAAATAAACCCCAAACATAGAGCCAGCGCCAGCTCATCTTTGAAAAAGGGTACCGGTCAATCCAGTAGGAAAAGGGAAAACTCTTTAACAAATGGTATTGGAAAAGCTGGGTATCCACCTGCAGAAAGATAAATCTGAACCTCTATCTGTCACTATTAACAAAAATCAACTCAAAGTGGATCAAAGATCTAAACCTAAGAGTGCAAACTATAAAACTACAGGTGGAAAACACTGGGGAAACTCTGGAAGTCATTGGGTAGGCAAAGACTTCTTAAGCAAGACCCCCAAAGCATAGGCAATAATCCCCCGAATACATAAGTGGGATTACATCAGATTAAGGAGTTTCTGCACAGCAAAGGACAGTGTAATTAGTGTAAATCAACAACCCTCGGAATGGGAGAGATTTTTTGTTAACTGTGCCTCAGATTAGGGACTGATAACCAAAATACACAGGGAACTCAAGCAGCTTAACATAAAAAAAAATGATTAACCCTATTAAAAGATGGAAAATGAGCTGAATAAACAACTCTGTAAGGAAGACATATGAACAGCCAAAAAGCATATGAAAAAGTGCTCAACATCCCTC
This sequence comes from Tupaia belangeri chinensis, assembly GCF_000334495.1. Taxonomy (NCBI): domain Eukaryota; kingdom Metazoa; phylum Chordata; class Mammalia; order Scandentia; family Tupaiidae; genus Tupaia; species Tupaia belangeri. The sequence goes on from NW_006198195.1 coordinate 24,518, forward strand.
ATTGTAAAGTAGATGGAGACCAAAACCACAATGAGATACCACCTAACCCCAGTCAGAATAGCGAAGATTCAAAAAACAATGGTAAGTGCTGGAAGGGATGTGGTGAAAGGGGAACACTCCTACACTGTTGATGGGAATGTAAATTGGTCCAGCCACTGTGGAGAATGATATTGAAATTTCTCAAAGACCTTCAAATATAACTACCATGTGATACCACTCCTGGGTATCTACCCAAAAGACAGGAGACTACTCAGTCGGAAAAGTTCTTGCACATCTATATTTATTGCAGCCTTATTCACGATTGCTAAGACATGGAACCAACCCAAATGTCCACAAATGGATGAATGGATTGAAAAATTGTGGCTCATATATTCCATGGAATGCTATTCAGCCATAACAAACAGCAAGGCCCTGGAATTTGATAGAAAGTGGACAAGTATGGAAGATTTGTTGCTGAGTGAAGCAAGTCAGGCTATAAAAGAGAGACATTGTATGTCTCCACTAAACATATACTGACTGCTTGCACTCTATTGTGGAGACTGAAAGAGTGGAGAACATAAAAGTATTAATAATTGTAATGGACACTAGAGACAAAGTGGAAGGAGAGTGTCGGAGCGTAAGAGCGTGGAAAATTTGGGGGGGAAATGGAGAGGTAAGACACTTGTGGGACACAGATAAGGTTTATTTTCTGTTTTTGAAGATGTGTATGGTGGTCTCAACTGGGCTGGACTAGGGTGCATATCATGCTGGGTAAATTCTGTTCACAGTCTAAATGATGTATAACGATTTAATGTATAAATGATATTTTTTTAAAAAGTAGAAGAAAGAGGGAACTTGAAGAAAGGATTGGTGTCTGAGGACAACCAATGTGATTTAGAATATTTTATATTCTTCCTACCTATATATGGGACACAGAATAATAAACAAAAAATCCTCCTCTGATTGACTAGAAACCATAGCTTAAGCATGTCTGTATACTCACGAGGCAAACCCACTCCTCAACACATTCTACATTTATACTTGAGTAGTAAGCAGATGTTTGTTCCCACCTCTATTGTTCATAGATCAGCTAATACCCAAGACATTTTCCCTTCTGTAATTCAGCTCAGAAAGAAAGCTTTTTCATTTCCAGTCTCTTTCATGCAACACTTATCTTCTCAGTTATATAGGGTAGCATCATTGAGTGAAAAAAGAATGATTAGCTTTTGAATAATAGCGCTTTGGCTCAAATCTAACTCTGTCACATTAGTGTGACCTTAGGCTAGATGCTTTATCTCTCTAATCCTCCATTTCTAGGTTTATAAAATTGGAATTGTAATCAATCGCTTATAGAATTGTTATAAGGTCAAATAAAATGGGACTTACAAAGAATTTGGCAATGATGGTTGATGGATGAATACATGTCAGTTTTTCTCTCCATCACAGGGAAGGATCAAAGAACTTCAAGGCACAGGCTATTGTAGTTTGTGATTAAATAATTTGTGCCATGTGGTTAAGGTAGAGCATGAACAGCTAGTATTTGAATCCTAACCCTGCTGCTTGCTAGTTTTTTCAATCTAACACAGGAATTCCATGTGGGAATTAAATAAATATGTATGTTTAAAATCATATTAAGCACAAAATATGTTCTTAATAATTGTTTTTGTTCTCATTCTTCTACGAGACTATGAACTCCATAAGAGTAGGCATTTTAATATCCTTTATTTATTGCTTTTTCCCAGCAACCACATAGTTCCTACAACCTAAAGGTACTTAGCATATATTTGTTGGATGAATGAATGACTCTAATTCACCTATTTTTCTCCAACTCACCTCAAATTCTATAGACTGGGTTTCAGTATTTGACACAGACTGATATGACAGTTTAGAGTAACAGAAGGCATCCTGGTCAGTAGACCTACTTTTCTAGACCAAACCTATATACACCTGTCAACATCCCTGCAACAGGGACCAGACAGTGGCACAGCAGTAAACTAAAGTTCTTCAAGACTGACCCATATGGGATGGTTTTATATTTGTATCTGGAGACCTTCCTAAGTATTCTGGGCACATGTATGCCCATGATCCAAGAGTGGGTGAAATAAACTTTTAAAAATATCTCTGCACCAGGTCCTGTTTTTGAGAAGGTGGATGCTTTCTAGTCTTATAACAGGACATTTCTTTTGTTCTTTTTCTTTCTTTCTTTCTTTGAGAGATTTTTGCTATAGGAAACATGTGCTCACCAGAGACAGAGAGACAGAAAGTGAGAAATCACCCTCAAGGGAAATGGCCATGCTGCAATACCTTCTCATCCATTCTCCTATTGGTATTTTGGGCATACATGCATATGTGCCCATGTGAGTTTTAAGCTGCCAGGTCTGACACTTGAGCCACAGCTGACCATGTGGAAGTCCAGTGCCTTAACCACTACACCACCTGCCAGTCCCTATAGCAGTATTTTTCAAAAGGTACTGTGTTTTCATTTCTCTGGACTTTAGCTGGGAGTTAGAATTAATTAGTAAGATAAGGCTATGTCCTTCAAATGTCAATAATAATGTCTGCCACATATGTAGCCTTTTCTAAAAGAAACTGCTTTTCCCAAAGCATCCAAATGCTGAGCCCCAAATTTCTTGGAGCGCTCCCTTTTATCTGTTTTAAATTCTTTGTCTCCCATATATGGTTATACACACACTTACATACTTTTTTTTTTATTAATTCACTTTACACCATCACAACACACAAATGAATTTTCCATCCAAAATACACTGTGCATTGGCTCAATCAAGCACATCAACATACATGTTCTCAGCAAATAATTTTCCAATTCTTACGTCCTGCATACCTTGCCCTTTGTCTTGCCATCC
>NW_006198195.1:28258-32488 GCF_000334495.1 Tupaia belangeri chinensis
CCCGCCTCCCGCCGCTGCCTCGCTCGGCGCGGGTCCCGGGGGTACACTTACATACTTTTTATTGGATAACTTACATGAGGCAACTTAGATGATAAAGTTGCTTACAGAATCATGCACTGGGCCTCTAGGCTGTCAGATGCTCAATCATACAAAAGTTACAGAGTTGCTGAGTTGCTATGGAGATAGAGCTAACAAGGTCAGCAAGGTTTTCTAGGTTGCCAGGGGTATAGGACTACAAGGTCAGTATAGACTGCACCTGTGTATTCAATTTCTAAGCATGTCCAGTATCTTCTTTGGTCCTGGAGGCTCCCAAGGCTCCCCCTATCACATTCCCCCCTTTTATGCTCAGACCCTACTAGGGTTAGAAAGTACCATCCTAACTTTAGTACATGTGTGGCTGATTTCCTTTCAACTGAGGCCTCAACAAGGTTGGAGACAGATTTTATAACCAGGGAAGCCAGGCATGGTAGGATCAGACATGCTCCCAGAACGATCAGTACAACAGCTATGAGGGTCTTGAATCCTCTAAGAGCTGAAAATTATCCTCCAAAAAATTCATTATGATTCCATCCTTTCTAGGTTTGGACCAGAATGTGGGCAATTTTTCTCATTCGACCTGTTATTTCTTCTATGACTTATCCCTCATCATTCATATGCAGGCAGCAGTTACTTAAATAAAAATTTCCATATCTTCCTCTTCAGAGGCTAACAAATAATCTAAAGTCAAATCATTCTGATAGATAGCATTGTGCATCTGAGTCTGCCATTTGGCTAGTATTTTAAGGGCCCTTGCAATTTAGTACCTGTATATAAAAGGCCGGTCCAGATTAGAAGCACTCAATAGTAACAAAACATTCCACCCATATAAGAAGTACAAACATTTTTTTTTTTTGAGAGATTTTCACTGTAGGGCGCGTGCGCTCGCCAGACAGACAGAGAGAGACATAGAGACAGAAAGCGAGAAATCACCCCCCAGGGGGGATGGTCACGCCGCAATCCCTTCTCCTCCATTCTCCTCTCGGGATCTTGGGCACGCACGCACATGCGCCCGGCGTGAGTTTTAAGCCACCGGGTCCGGGACACGAACCGCGGTCGACTACGTGGGAGTCCAGCGACATAGCCATTACACTAACTGCTGGTTCCCGAAGTACAAACATTATTAGAATCTTTTCATCATAATTCCAGTTAGTTGGGGCAACTTCGGCCAGTCCTATGGCCAGGACAAGGACTAGGGTTGCAACAGTAAACAATGACAAAAGAGGGCACTGTATTCCAACAAAAAAACTATTACAAAGACAAAAGAGATGTCGGTTATAGATATATTATGCTAGATGATTATCTCCTCAAACTTCTGCCATGCATAGATTAGTCAGCTTCCAGAGTGATGAAAGCAGGGCTGTAGTCCTCTCAGATCTCTGAGGTCATGGCTTGCTTTCTCCTTTTTTTAAAAAAAAAATTATTATTATCATAATCTTGTTTATATTATATTGAATCATTATAACATTACAGTGTATTACATTTCTTTTTCCAGAAGAAATACCATGCATATCAGTCAATACAGAGATTAAACTCCCCATGATCATAATCCAATATTTTTTCATTATTTTTCATTATTTTATTATTCATTTTTCATTATTTTTTCCCAGATTATCATTATTATTCCAATTATTTTTTTAAACATTCGATTGCTATTTATCATTTTACTTGTAAAAAGACTTTACCCAACGCCCAAGTGAGAATACTATATACATCATCATCAACAGGTAATTAACCGTATCTGTGTCCCACTAATGTCATGTCTCTCTATTTGTTCTCTTGCTATCCTTCTCCATACTCGTCTCTTCTCCCGCCCCGTTCTACACTGTCTTATCATCGCTAACAATTTTCACTGCTTTTATGCCCCCCAATTTTTCAATCTACACCATAAAGTGTAGATAGTCAGTATATATTAACTGGTTGCATACAATATCTTTCTTTCATATCTGGGCTTGTTTCATTCAGCAATAGATCCTCCATATCTGACCACTATTTATCAGGTGCCAGGATCACGTTGTTTTTTATGGCTAAGTAGTATTCCATAGAGTATATGTGCCATGCTTTTTCAATCTATTCATCAGTTTGTGGGCATTTGGGTTGGTTCCATGTCTTAGCGATCATGAATAATGCTGCAATAAACATTGATGTGCAAGTGCTTTTCGAACCGAGCATTATGTCTTTTCGGTAGATACTCAGAAGTGGGATTGCTGGATAAAATGGTACTTCTATTTGTAGACCTTTGAGGAACCTCCATATTGCTCTCCACAGTGGCCAAAACAGTTACATTCCCAACAACAGTGTTGGAGGGTTCCCTTTTCACAACAACTTATCACTTTTTATATTTTTAATCTTTGCCATTCTGACAGAGGTTAGGTGGTATCTCATTGTGGTTTTAATCTGCATCTCTTTTATGATGAGAGATGTTGAGCATTTTCTCATATACTTTTTGGCTGTTCATATGTCTATTCCTTAGAGACATGAACATTTCCTTAGAAAATGTTCAACTCATTTTCTCATCTTTTAATTGGGTTAATGTGTGTGTGTATGTGTTTTCACATAAGGTACTTGAGTTCCCTGTGTATTCTGGTTATTAGTCCCTTGTCTGAGGCATATTTTACAAAAATATTCTCCCATTCTGAGGGCTGTCGATGTCGATTTACATTTGTTACTGTGTCCTTTGCTGTGCAGAAACTTCTTAGTCTGATATAGTCCCATTTGTCTATTTTAGGAATTATTGCCTGTGCTTTGGGAGTCTTATTTAAGAATTTTTGCATACTCCAATGTCTCCCAGACTTTCCCAAAAATTTTCCACCAGTGGTTTTATAGTTTGAGGTCTTAGGTACAGATCTTTGGTCTATGTTGAGTTGACTTTTGTTAATGGTGGATGATGAGGGTTCAGTTTCATCTTTATGCAGGTGGATACCCAGTTTTTCCAGCACCATTTATTAAAGAGGTTTTCCTTTTTCCAGTGGATTGACTGGTATCGTTTGTCAAAAATCAGTTGGCTGTAAGCTTTGGGCATTATTTCTGGGGTGTCTATTCTATTCCATTGGTCCACATGTCTGGTTTTGTGCCAATATTATGCTGTTTTGATGACAGCTTTATAGTATATCTTAGGATAAGGGAGTGATATGCTTCCCACTCCACTCTTCTTGTTCAAGATTGCTTTGTAAATGCAAGTTCTTTTATGATTCCAAACAAATTCTATGATTGTCTTTTCTAGCTCTGTGGAGAATATCTCTGGTATTTTGATCGGAATTGCATTAAATATGTAGATTAATTAGGATAGAATTGCCATCTTGATTATTTTAATTCTTCCAATCCAGGAACATGGGATGTCCTTCTACTTTTTTTTATGTCACTTTCAATATCTTTTTAAAGATTTTCATAGTTTTCTTTATAAAGGTCTTTGACTTCTTGAGTTAGGTTTATCCCTAGGTATCTTATACATTTTGTGGCTATGATGAAAGGGATTCCTTTCTTCAAGACTACTTCATTCAACTTGTTCATATATAGAAATGCTATAGATTTTTGGACGTTGATTTCATATCCTGCCAATTTACTGTATTTATTTATTATTTTGAGATTTTTTCATGGAGATCTTTGGGTCTTCTAAGTATACCATCATGTCATCTGCAAATAAAGATATTTTCAACTCTTCTTTGCCTATTCGAATGCCTTTTATATTGTTTTCTTTTCTGATTGCATTAGCTAAGACTTCCAAAACTATATTAAAAAGCAGTGGAGAAAGTGGGCAGCCTTGCCTAGTACCAGTTTTTAGTGGAAAAGTTTTTAGCTTTTCCCAATTCAGTATAATGTTAGCTATAGGATTTTTATAAATGGCTTTTATTGTGTTGAGAAATGACCCTTCTATACCAATCTTACTGAGCGTCTTAATCATGAAAGGATGTTGTATTTTATCAAATGGTTTCTCTGCATCAATTGAAATGATCATATGGTTCATATCTTTCATTCTGTTAGTATGGTGTATTGCATCTACGGTCTTGCATGTGTTGAATCACCCTTGCATTCCTGGGATAAAGCCTACCTGGTCATGGTGAATAATCTTTGTTATATGTTGTTGGATATAATTTGCAAGTATCTTGTTGAGAATTTTTGCATCTATATTTATCAACGATATTGGTCTGTAGTTTTCCTTTTTTTTTTTTTTTTGAGAGGTTTTCACTATAGGGA
>NW_006198195.1:33815-36191 GCF_000334495.1 Tupaia belangeri chinensis
GGTTTTTGCTATAGGGTGCATGTGCTCGTCAGACAGACAGAGATAGAGACAGAGAGACAGAAAGCGAGAAATCACCCCCCAGGGGGATGGTCACGCTGCAATTCCTTCTCCTCCATTCTCTTCTCGGGATCTTGGGCACGCATGCACACGCGCCTGGCGTGAGTTTTAAGCCACCAGGTCCGGGACGTGAACCACGGTTGACTACGTGGGAGTCCAGAGACATAGCCATTATGCTAACTGCTGGTCCCTCCAGCCTTTTCTTTTGAGTTCCATTTGCATGAAATATCTTTTCCCAGACCTTCACTTCTAGTCTATGTATGTCTTTATTCATAAGGTGAGTTTCTTGTAGGCAACAGATAGAGGGTTTCTGGGTTTTTTATCCGTTTGATCAGTCTGTGTCTCTTAATTGGAGAATTTAATCCATTGATATTCAATGTTATTATCGATATTTCCGGACCTGTTCCTATCATTATGTGAGACATTTTCTTGGTTGCTTTTTGTTCTCTTATAACTGTCTGTCTGAGTTTTTAGTTTTCCTGGTATAGCACTCCCTTCAGAACCTCTTGAAGAGCTGATCTGGAGTTGGTAAATTCCTACAGATTTTATTTATCCAAGAGTGTTTTTATCTTTTTTTTTTCCCATATGAAAGATATTATTGCTGGGTATAGTATTCTTGGTTGGAATTGGTTTTCATTCAACACTTTGACTGTATTTCCCCATTCTTTCCACGCCTGCATTGTTTTCGCTGAGAAGTCCAATGTTAGCCTGATGGGGTTACCTTTGTAAGTAACTTGACGTTTCCTTTCACCAACTATAGTATCTTGTCTTTGTCTCTTGTTTTTGCCAGTCTGACTATGATGTGCCTTGGAGAGGATCTTCTTGGGTTGATTCTACTCGGGGCCTATGCATTTCTTGGCTCTGGATATTTGAATGTCTTTCTAGGTTTAGAAAGTTTTCTTCCAGGATTTCATAAAATAAATTATCAATGCCCTTATTACTTTTTTCCTCTTCTGGGATATCAATTATCTGGATGTTGGGGCACTTGATGGTATCCAGTATTCCTTGTCTATTATCCTCATTTTTCTTGGTTGTTTTCTCAATCCTCTTGATACTTTTTTTCTAGGTCAGATGTTTTGTCTTCTACATTCAAGATTTGATCTTCTGCCTGATATAATCTCCTTTTAATTCTTTCAAGGGAGGTTTTGATTTCCTGCATCACATTTTTCAACCCTAGAAATTCCATCTGGTTCTTTTTTAAGGTGTCTATTTCTTCTTTCAAAGCATGAAAGGTCTTCCTCATCTCCTGGAGCTCATTGTCTCTTTTCTCTTCCATCTCAGTTAGTTTGGTCACTACAAATATTCTGAATTCCTTATCCAACATGTCCATGATTTCCATTGTATTGACTGTGGGTGATGTGGGCTTGATGATTTCCCTTGGGGGAGAAACATTTTGTTGGTTGCTCATATTTCTTGAGCCTCTGTGATTGTTTCCAGTCATCTGGTGTTCTATATGTTCCTTTCTAACTTATTCAAGGTATCTCTGAGTGTTAAAAAGTGTGCAGGATTAGAGGTATGCCATGGCTCTCTTTGATTTTTTTTTCCTTTTCCTTTTCCTTTTCCTGTATCTGGCACAGCATCTACAGGTAATAGGCAATGAAAATGCACAAACAAGTATTATATTGTAAACAGAGTCAGAGGGAATTAAACAGCCTAATCAACTAAAGAAACCTTTGTATGTATCATTATATTCTTTGATCAAGTTAATAACATGTTTGTCTTTTATTGTCAATAGTTACTTGAAATTAGTAGTAATTTTCATTAGATGATTGTAAGACTGATACCAGTTTAGAGTCTAGCAAATTTGGTCTCTCATTACCATATTTAGACTGCACTTCAGAACTGAATGTTGTGATACATTTGTCATATATATTCTTTTCATAAAATATTCTTTATAATTCTTTACAAGTTTCTCTTAGATCTTCTTTAACATAACTCAAACCTTCTGCAACATGCTTTATCTCCTTTTTTCATTCTGAAATATTGAAATATTCTTTTTCCTTTTAATCTCTTCTTATATCTATAACTTTTTTTCCACATCTCTTTCCTACTTATTGTTTTATTTTTATCTTATTTTTTTTCTTTTATAAATTTGTCTTTGGAAATAATTGTTACTTCTGATTGATTAGATAGATACTGTTATTTTTAAAAATTTTATTTATTTACTTATTTTTAATTAATTAATTATTTATTAATCTTTCATTTCATTTTTTTATACATTCAGTCACATTATTATTTGTTTTACAAAATGGATATTTCAAAAGATGAACATTTCTCCCTAATATAGTTGATAAAAATACAAAATATCTTCAACAGATA
>NW_006198195.1:38196-44481 GCF_000334495.1 Tupaia belangeri chinensis
AGCTGGCTATAATGTGTCTTGGAGAAGATCGTCTTTGGTTGATCTTATTTGGGGTCCTTTGGATTTCTTGGGTCTATATTTTGAATGCCTCTCTAGGTTTGGGAAGTTTTCTTCCAGGATTTCATGGACTAGATTGTCAATGCCCTTATTAGTCTCTTCACCTTCTGGAATATCGATTATCTGGATGTTTGGACGTTTAATGGTATCTAGTATTTCTCATATATTATTTCTCAGTCTTCCTGGTGGATTTTACAAGTGATCCTCTCTTATACATCTGAGATTCAATTTTCTGTATGATCTAGTCTGCTTTTCATACTTTCAAAGGAGATTTTGACTTCTTGTATTATAGCCTTCATCTCCAACAATTCCATTTGATTCTTTTTTATGGTGTGTATTTCCTCTTTAAGCTCTTGCAAGAAATTCCTCACCTCTTGGGACTCATCAACTTTTTTCTTCTGTTGTTCATTGTCCCTCTTCTCTTCCATCTCTGTTAGTTTTATCATTATGAATACTTTAAATTCTTTATCAGACATTTCCATGATTTCCATTTTACTGTTTGTGGATGAAGAGGAGTTATTCTTTTCCCTAGGGAGTATTTTCTTATTTTTGCATATTTCTTGTGACCCTGAGGTGATTTCTAGTCATCTGATGGGTTATCCCTTTCTTCTTAAATTCTAGAAGATCAATCTGAGCGATCAGAGGTGCACAGGAGGATGTAGTCTTCAAACTCTTTGGTGTTGCTTTTTCTCACAGGGTAGATTCTGCGTAGAATATCTTCATTGCTCTTATCTCTGAAATCACTAGATCTCAGCTTCTAGATATTATTATTTTTAAGAAATACATTTTGTTTGTCATTTTAAGGATTACCTTAGGCATGCCAAAATCTATTTTTCATTTTTTGTTTACCCTGGGAAATCTGATGTTTCTCAAAAGGCCATCTAGCTTGTAACTTTGTAGGCAGAAATTTGCATATTTACCATAATTTTTAATTCTTAGCAATATTAGCTTTCAGTGCATACCAATAGCTTATGGAAATGGACTTTACAAACACACAAAAAAAGTTTAACAAATTTCCCAATATTGAAAAAAACTATACTATTGAAAAATTTAATGCTCCAATATTGAAGAAAGCTATACTATTGAAAAATTTAATGCTTTTTATTTTTGTAAAATTTAAAAGACTGCCAATAGGAATAAAGCATGTGATTTTGTTAAAACATTTCTTTGCTTTTGGTAAATGTTGGTCCTGCTTAATGGGAGACTTAGCAGCCCAGAAAAACAATCAGTTTCTCCATGGAAACTGGAAATTGTATATTTTTTTACCAAGTGTAATGACTGGATATTTAAAAGAGTATATCTTTTTTCCATTCTTTTTATAAATTTATTTAAAGACATGGCAGTTTAAGATTCTAGTTATTGCTCAGTTGGAAAAGTGCTCGCACAGCTATATTTATTGCAGCATTATTTACGATTGTTAAGACATGGGACCAACCCAAATGTCCACAAACAGATGAATGGATTGAAAACGTGTAGCACATATAGTCTATGGAATACTATTCAGCCATAAAAAAAAAACAAGACCATGGCATTTGATAGAAAGTAGATGAACATGGAAGATCTATTGCTGGATGAAGCAAGTCAGGCTATGAAACAGAAACGTTGTATGTCTGCACTTAAGATATACCGACTGTCTACACTCTATAGTAGAGACTGAAAGACTGGAGGGCATAAAAGCATTAAAAATTGTTATGTGTACTGGGGACAAAGTGTAAGGAGAGTGGAAGAGGGAAGAGTGCTGGAAGGGAAATTTGGGAAAATATGCAGAAGTAAGACATTTGTGTTACACAGATTTGGTTTGTTGCTTGTTGGTGATGTCGTGTATAGTAGTCTCAACTTGTCTGCTGTGTGGCGTATATCATGTTGGGTAAGATCTCTTAGCAAGCTAAATGATGTACAATGACTGAATGTATAAATAATAATTTAAAAAGTAAACCTCAAAAAAAAAGTTTCTAGCTATTTGAAGGGAAAAGGCAAACTCTTTAGAAAGGAATCAAACAAAGCAAGTAACCATGAACAAAATGTCCCACACACTCTAGGGATGAAAAAGGGTTAATTCAGTGTCTGCTGGAACCAAAAGTGAAGACAAAACACATAGCAGATTACAGCAGCCAGATATAACTTTTTTCCATATTTTAAAATTTCCATTTCTTTTATATGTACAATCACATTATTTAGCTTACAAAGTGAATATTTAAAGATGTGAATATTTCTCCCTAGTCCAGTTGATAAAACTATAAAATATCTTCAACAGGGAACCAGCAGTTAGTGTAATGGCTATGTCGCTGGACTCCCATGTAGTCGACCGTGGTTTGGGTCCTGGACCCGGTGGATTAAATCTCACACTGGGCACGTGTGCCTGCGTGCCCAAGATTTTGAGAGGAGAATGGAGGAAAAGGAATTGTGGCATGACCATCCTCCCTTGGGGGTGATTTCTTGCTTTCTGTCTCTATGTCTCTCTCTGTCTGTCTGGCAAGCACATGACCCCTATAGCGAAAAAACCTCTCCAAAAAAAAAAAAGCTTCAACAGATAATGCCATATTTTGTTGTCCCATCAATGCCCTGCCTTCATGTTTTCTACTAAATGTCCTTCCTCAGGCCCTACTCTTTAACACACACTATATCTGGTATTTACACCCATTTAATGTGTCTCTATACCCTTTAGTCAATAAGTTTCAGTCATACAGTGCTGACACTTGGTATATACTAAGTGGGGACATACAATGTCTCTCCTTCATAGCCTGGCTTGTTTCACTCAGCAGTAAATCTTCCATATTCTTCCATTTTCTGTCAAAAATCAGGGTTTTGTTGTTTTTTATGGCTAAATAGCATTCCATAGAGTATATGTGCTATAGTTTTTCAATCCATTCATCTGTTTGGGGACATTTGGGTTGATTCCATGTCTTAGCAATTGTGAATAGTGCCGCAATAAACATCGATGTGCACTTTCCCGATGAAGAATTCTTCTGTCCTTTGGGTATACCAAGGAGTGGAATTGCTGGATCATATGGCAGTTCTATTTGTAGATTTTTGAGGAATCTCCAAATTGTTCTCCACAGTGGCAGGACAAATACACACTCCCACCAGCAGTGTAAGAGATTTTTTCTTTCACCACACGCCGGCCAATACTTACCATTTTTTGTTCTTTAATCCTAGACATTCTGACTGGAGTTAGGTGGTATCTCATTGTTGTTTTGATCTGCATTTCCCTTACTATGAGAGATGTTGAGCATTTGTTCATACATCTTTTCATATGTCACCTTTAAAGAGTGTTTTTTTTAACTCCTACAATCTTTTAATAGGGTTGATTATCTTTTTTCCAAATAGTTGCTTGAGTTTCTTGTGTATTCTTGATATCAGTACCTTATCTGATGCATAATTTACAAAAATATTTTCCCATTCTGAGGACTGTCAATTCACACAAATTACTGTGTCTTTTACCATGCAGAAACATTTTAGTCTAATGTAATTCCACATGTCTATTTTGGGGATTATCAACTGGACTTTGGGGGTCTAATTTAAGATTACAAAAATATTTTCTCATTCTGAGAGTTGTCAATTCACACTAATTACTGTGTCCTTTGCTGTGCAGAAACTTCTTAATCTGTTGTAGTCTCACTTGTCTATTTTAGGGATTGTTGCCTCTGCTTTTGGAGTCTTATTTAAGAAGTCTTTGCCTACCCCAATGACTCACAGAGTTTCCCCAGTACTTTCCACCAGGAGTTTTATAATGTGAGCTCTTAGGCTCAGATCTTTGATACATATTGAGTTGATTTTTGTTAATGGTGAAAGATGGGGCTTCTGTTTCATCTTTCTGCAGGTAGATACCCAGTTTTTTCAGCACCATTTACTGAAGAGACTTCCTTTTTCCAATGGATTTCCCAAAATATCTGGGATCAGGGAGTGATATGCCAACTACTTCACTCTTCTTGTGCAGGATCGCTTTGGCAATATAAGGTATTTTATGATTCCAGACATACTCTATGATTGTCTTTTCTAGGTCTGTGAAGAATGTGTCTGGTACTTTGATTGGCATTGCATTAAATATGAAGATTAATTTGGATAGAATTGCCATTTTGATTACATTAACTCTTCCAATCCAGGAACAGGGGATGTCCTTCCCCTTTTTTGTGTCGTTTTCAATTTCTTTTTTTAGCTTCTCATGGTCTTCTTTGTGGAGGTCTTAAACTTCTTTGATTAGATGTATTCCTAAGTATCTTATTCTTTTCATGGCTATGGTAAATAGAATAACTTTAATTAGTTCTATCTCAGTCTCCCTGTTGTTTGTATATAGAAATATTATAGATTTTTTCTATGCTGATTTTGTATCCTGCAACTTTACTTATTTGTGTATTACTTCCAGAAACTGTTTCATAGAAACCATTGGGTCTTTTTTGTATAAAATCATGTCATCTGCAAATAGAAAGAGTTTCACCTCTTATTTTCCTACTCAAATGCCTTTTATTTTTTCCTCTTTTCTGATTGTGTTGGCGAGGACTTCCTGTACTATGTTAAAAAGGAGTAGAGAAAGTGGGCATCCTTGTCTTGTACCCATTTTTTTGGGAAAGCTTTCAGCTTTTCTCCATTCAGGATTATATCTGCTATGGGTTTTTCATAGATAGATTTTATTATGTTGTCCCTTCTATGCCAATATTGCTGAGCGTCTTGATCATGAAGGAGTCTTGATCATAAAGGGATATTGTATTTCATCAAATGTTTTTCTGCATCAGTGGATATGACCATATGGTTTTTATTTTTTTCCTGTTAAGATGGTGTATTACATTTATGGTTTTGCATATGTTGAACCAATCTTGCATTCCTGTAATAAAGCCTACCTGATCATGATGTATAATCTTTCATATAAGTTGTTGGCTACAATTTGCTAGTATCTTGTTGTGAATCTTTGCATCTATATTCATCAGAGATATCAGTCTATAATTTTCCTTCCTTGTCCTGTACTTATCCATTTTAAGGATAAGGGTGATAGAGGCTTCAAAGAATGAATTAGGAAGTCTTCCACCCTTTTGAATATTTCAAAATAAATTGAGCAGAATGGGGGCTCACTCTTCTTTGAAACTTTTATAGAATTCAGAGATGAAGCCATCAGAGCCAGGGCTTTTCTTTCTTGGAAGATTATTTATTACTGATTCAATCACCTGGCTTGTTATGGGCCTATTCAGACTTTCTCCATCCTCCTGGCTCAATCTTGGTATATTATATGTGTCCAGGAATTTGTCCATCTCATCCAGATTGTGCTTTTTCTGGAAGTAACACACGAATACAGTAAAGTTGCAGGATACAAAATGAATATACAGAAATCTATAGCATTTCTATATATGAACAACAGGCAGACCAATGAATTGTCCATCCAAAATACACTGTATATTGGCTCAATCAAGCACATCAACATACATGTTATCAGCAAATAATTTTACAATTCTTATATATTGTATACTTTGTTTTGCCATCCTTGATTCCCTATCCGTCACCCTCTGCCATGTCCCACACCCCTATCACATTGTCTCTGGTATCCATGGTTGCATTCTATGCCTTCCCCCTCATTTAATTGATTTGCTAATGAACTTAATTAGTCTAAATATACCCAATAGCTAGCACAACAGATATATACCTATGCATAAATCCAAGTCTGACTTTAGGCATAAACCTCAGTGAGTAGAATGAACATACTATAAAGTAGTACCTAGCTGGGGCTATATAGCTTACTTCATTCATCAAATATGCATTTTTTTTATTTTGATATGAACAGTTTTACTAATTTTTTTTTTTACTCCTGCAACTTTTTTTTTAATTACTTAACATTCATTCCCTGAGCATCACTACAACATACTAAATGTGGTTTCCCATCTAGAATAAACTGCATAGTGGCTTAATCATGCATGTTATCATCAATAATATTCCATTTCTACTTTCATGTATATATATGTTTTTTATCCCATGTTTGACCCTCTGTTCTTTCTCACTCTCTTATTACACTATCTCTGCTATATACAGTTGTTTTCCATTCCTTTTCTGCCAACATTTTGTTGATCACACATCTAACTACTTTCAATAGCAAGTTCAGCTGATAATTTCAAGAAAAGCAGTTTTGAACTGGTAATGATATTTCCTTGAAACTTAAAGTCTAGAAACAGGTTAGTATTCTGTTCAAATAGTAGGTACATTAACTTATCAACAGCTCAAGACAGGACAAAAATTCTTTAAAACCAG
>NW_006198195.1:46403-55964 GCF_000334495.1 Tupaia belangeri chinensis
GAGTAGGTTATTTAGTTTCCATGTATTTGAGTATTTTTGAGGATTTCTCTTGATATTAAACTCAAGTTTAATTCCATCATGGTAGGAGAAGATGCTGGATATATATTCTATGCCTTTGCACATGTGCAGGCTTGCTTTGTGCCCTATGATGTGGTCAATCTTGGGGAAGCTTCCATGTGTGTGAGAAAAAAAATGTGTCTCATGGTTTTTGGATGGAAAGTTCTATAGATGTCTGTTAAGTTCATTTGATTCATGGTATCATTTAGATCCTTTATCTCTCTACCTATTTTTTTATCTAAAGGATCTGTCCAGAGTGGATAGTGCAGGGTTGAGGTCTCCAACAATTAGTGTGTTGCAGTCTATCTTCCTGTTTAGATCTATCAGTCATTCCTTCACATATTTGGGTGCTCCTGTTTTAGGAGTAGATATTTAGAAGTGTTATATCTTCTTTATGTATTGACCCTTTTAGTACAATATAGTGCCCTTCTTTATCTCTTTGAACAGGTTTTGTTTTAAAGTCTATTTTGTCAGAAATTAGTATTGCAACTTCAGCTCTTTTTTGGTTCCCATTTGCATGGAAAATCTTTTTCCAGCCCTTTATTTTCAGTTATGTATGTCTTTATCCATGAGGTGGTTTTCCTGTAGGCAATACATAGAGGGTTTCTGTTTTGTATACATTTAGCCAGTCTGTGTCTCTTGATTGGAGAATTTAATCCATTCACATTCAATGTTATGATCAATGTTACCAGATCTGTCCTGATATTTAAGTTGGCCATTGTCTTAGCTGCCTTTTATTTCTGTCTGTTAATTCCTTAGTTTTCCTGGAACAGTACTTTCTTCAGAGTTTCTTGAAAAGGTGGTCTGGTGTTGGAAAATTCTTTCAGGTGTTGTTTCTCTTACAATATTTTATTTTTTTTTCTCATATAAAGGATAGTATTGCAGGATATAATAATCTTGATTGAAATTGTTTCTCTCTTAACACTTTCAATACATCTTCCCATTGTTTCCTTGCTTGCATTGTTTCTGTTTAGAGGTCTGGTGTTAACCTTTTGGGATGACCTTTGTAAGTCACTTCTCATTTCTCTCTTGCCAGTTTTAGCATCATGTCTGTATCTGTGGTCTTAGACATTCTGGCTAAGATGGGCCCTGGAGAAGATCTTCTGGGGTTGATTCTATTTGGGGTCCTTTGTATTTCTTGGGTCTGGATGTTTGAGTGTTACCCTAGTCTTGGGAAATTTTCTTTCAGGATTTCATGGAATAGATTTTCCATGCCATTATTAGTTTCTTCACCTTCTGGGATGCCAAGTATTCTGATATTTAGGTGTCTTTTTATTTTATTTTATATTATTTTTTGGAGAGGTTTTTGCTATAGGGCATGTGTGTTCGACAGACAGACAGAGAGAGACAGAGAGACAGAAAGCAAGAAATCACCTCCCGGGGGGATGGTCACACCACAATTCCTTCTCCTCCATTCTCCTCTCGGGATCTTGGGCACCCACGCACACACGCCCGGCGTGAGTTTAAGCCACCGGGTCCGGGACTTGAACCGCGGTCAAGTACGTGGGAGTCCAGCGACATAGCCATTACACTAACTTCTGGTCCCGATATTTGAGTGTCTTATGAAGTTTAGTAACTCTCGTATATTATCCTTGTGGGGGTTTTTTTTGTTGTTATTTTCTGTATCTTTTTCATGCTTTTTTTCCCCCCCTAGGTCAGAGGTTTTATCTTCTACATCAGAGATTTGATCTTCAGCATATTCTAATTGACTTTTAATACTTTCAAAAGAGTGTTTGATTTCCTCTATTACAGACTTCATCTCTAATAGTTCCATCTGTTTCTTTCTCAGAGTGTCCATTTCTTTTTTCATATAGTGGAAGGACTTCCTTATCTCCTGTAGTTTGTTGTCTCATGTCTGTTCCAACTCATAAAATTTGGTCACCATGAATGTTCAAAATTCTTTCTCTGACATTTTGGTAACGTCCTCCATTTTCATGAAAGATGGAGGGGGAGTTACTCTATTTCTTTGACAGAGTCATAGTTCCTTTTTTATTCAGACCTAAGGCTCTTCTACTTCTAGTCATTGGAAGATATATTCACTTTTGAATACCTATTAAGAGAACGTTTCTCTGACTAGGAGTTTGCTTTCCTTTTGTTGCAAATTGATGTGTGCCAAAGTCTCTCTTCTCTTGTTTTTAGTATTGTGGTCTCAAGAAAGATATTCTATTCAGCTGTCTGAAGAGTAGTATCTCGTTTTTCACAAGTGGTTTAGTACAATGGGGGAAACTGAGAGCCTTATATTACTAGGGAATTTTAGATCTCTGATTCTAGACCTGTTTAGTCCCTCTGGCAAGGTGGAAGTTGAGGAGGAGAG
Organism: Tupaia belangeri chinensis; assembly: GCF_000334495.1. NCBI lineage: Eukaryota > Metazoa > Chordata > Mammalia > Scandentia > Tupaiidae > Tupaia > Tupaia belangeri. Next base: position 48,775 of record NW_006198195.1, read on the forward strand.
GATAATATAAGAGAAAAGAAAAGAAAAGAGTACAGAAGGGAATAAAGAGAAAGCCATGCGCTGTGTATTAGTGTGAAGCGCAATTTCGCCAGAGGCCTGGAGATTGAACTGGAGGCTGCTAGAGAAAAAAGTACAGTCTGTGGGGAAAGGAAGAGGAGGGTATTAACAAAAGAATGGAGAAGAGCAAAGAAAAAAAAGAGAAAAACTGCCTTACTGGGGGACTGGGTGGGTCTTGGGCTGGGGAGCATGGAAGCGAGGTGAGGGGGATCAATGATGCCCCTGCCTCAATGTCCCTTACTGTCCAGAGGCCTGGAAATGGAACTGGAGGTTGCTGCAGAAAAAAGGACAGTCTGTAGGGTAAGGAAGAGGAGGTTATTAACAAAATAATGGAGAAGGGCAAAGAAAAAAAAGAGAGAAAAACTGCCTACCTGACTGGGGAACTGGGTGTGTCTTGGCCTGGGGAACCTGGAAGTGAGGCAGGGGGGGCAGTGGTGCCCCTGCCTCACTGTCCCTTACTGTCCAGAGGCCTGGAGATGGAACTGGAGGCTGCTGCAGAAAAAAGGACAGTCTGACTGGCGGACTGGTTGGGTCTTGGGCTAGGGAGCCTGGAAGTGAGGCGGGAGGAGTGGGCAGTGGTGCCCCTGCCTCACTGTCCCTTACTGTCCAGAGGCCTGGAGATGGAACTGGAGGCTGCTGCAGAAAAAGACCATCTGACTGGGGGACTGGGTCAGTCTTGGCCTGGGGAGCCTGGAAGTGAGGCAGTGGGGGGTGGGGGTCAATGGTACCTTTGCCTCAGTGTCCCTTGCTGTCCAGAGGCCTGGAGATGGGAGTGGAGGCTGCTGCAGAAAAAAAGGACAGTCTGACTGGCGGACTGGGTGGGCCTTGGGCTGGGGAGCCTGGAAGTGAGGTGGAGGGGGCAGTGGTGCCCCTGCCACAATATTCCTTACTGTCCAGAGGCCTGGAGATGAAACTGGAGGCTGCTGCAGAAAAAAAGGACAGTCTCCATATATGACTTTTAAGTTACAAGATTTACTCTTTACAGTTTCCAGTCACTAGTCTTGTAACTGAACCATAACAGAATCAAAAATTAAAGTTTAGAAAAAAATTCTTCTTTAACAGCACTTAAAACTTTTCTTGAACCATTATGTCCTGATCATCTGTGAGAAACAAGATATTAGGGAAGGCTAGCAATTAATTTGGTTCTTCTGTTGGTCAGATATTCATTACTTAATATACAACACATAACCTATAATTACCACCTATTTTATTAAACCAACCATATTAAGACAAATATGATGTTGTCTGATCAATAAGTGCTAAATAATCTATATACTAAGAACTGTGAAAATCTTCACTTATTAAATCTTTTCCTTTCATTATATTTGAAGCCAGTTTATTTAGTTTTCATGTGAACTTTAAAAGCATTTAAACTAATTTGTATGAGTGATTGTTTTATTAATTAAATTGGATGAAGTTCTTAAGACCATTTGCTACTTTCTTCTCCATAATGGAGGTTCCTGCTTTCCCCCCTTTGAATCTGATTGTCCGCAGGGCTCTTCTGGTGTATTCACTCTGTAGCACCAGAGTGATTGTAGTCAAGAGTGTTTCCAATGATTAAGGGAGGAAGCCTCTGGGGTGTTGCCAAGGCTTCAGCCTCAGTAGGCTCAGGGTGTTCCAGCAGTAGTAATCAAGTGGTGGAGCAGCCCCTTTGGAGGGCCAGCCCACCCTAACTGAAGTCCAATTTATTTTAAAGAATGATCTCAGAGTCTTCTTGGAGCCCACTTACTATCATAATCTCCTGAATGCTTCTGCCTGAAGTTTTTTTGTTTTTTGTTTTGTTGTTCTTCTATGCACTCTAAGGAGTAAGCTCTTCTTAAACAACAATATTCACACACAAGAAGGGAAGACAAAAGAGGTAAAAGTTTATCCACAGTCACACCAATGTCTTTGGCCCATTGTCCAGTGCCTTAGGAGCTTAGTGGCTTCCTCCCATTTCCATTATAGAAGTATTGAGGCTAGCCCTGGGGGATTGATCAGTTCCATCCCTCTGCCTCATTGGAAGCAGGTACAGTCCCAAATGAATGCAGGTTCTTACCAATAGTGTGGGTGGTGCTCCCTGAGCTTGATTCTGAGCCACATTGGTTTCCATTGTGCTTCTAGGAGCTTCACCCTGGTCAGCCAGGAAGTCTTCTCCCCTACAGAACAACTGATTCTCTGGCGCCAAGGAAAGTCACCTCTCCCAACATTTCAGACACTGACCCAAGTGACAAGAGAGGTATAAATATACCATTTCCAAACTCTTCTCTTTCCTGGCCAATGCACCAGATAAATAGTCAGATATTCAGCAAGAGAGAGATAGGACACTGAGGTTTTTGCAGGAAAATAGTAATTTATTTGTGTGCTAGCACCAGCTTAGCAGATTCACATTCGAAGCTTGAATCCCAAATTTCTTGGAGCTCTGCCTTGTCTGTTTTAGCTTCTTTGTCTCCCATATATAGTTATACACATATTTACATACTTTTGATTGGATGACTTACATGAGGTAGCTTAGATGATAAAGTTGGTTACAGAATCATGCACTTGGTCTCCAGGCTGTCACATATACAAACATACAAAAGTTACAGAGTTTCTGAGTTGCTACAGAGATAGTACTAACAAGGTCAGTAAGGTTTGCTAGGTTGCCAAAGGGATAGGACTACAAGTTCGGTATGTAGCACCTGCATATTCAAATTTGAAGTATGACTAGTTATCTTCTTTGGTCCTGGAGGGTCCTGAGGTTCCCCTTATCACAATGGGATTGTGGCATGGCCATGTGTACTGGGAGACAGAATGTTTACAGGGACAAAAGTAAATGAGATGCAAGAGAAAAGAGACAACAAAATCCAGAAGATGAAGAAATCTTTCCATAAGTTGAAGGAGGAGATAGACACCATGAAAGAGTCAAACAAAACCTATAGAGACAAAGGCTATAGTACAAAAATCAAAAACTCTCTCAACAGTATGGATAGCAGATTAAACCATGCAGCAGATAGGATCTCTGATTTAGAAAATAATAAATCTTCTGATCTAGAAAAAATAACCAAAACGAATTAAGAGATAACCAAACAAAATGAGTATAACCTACAGGGATACTAGATACCATTAAACACCCAAACATCCATATTGGTAGTCCAGAAGGTAAAGACTCTAATACAGGTATCAAAAATCTATACCCTAGCATTTGATAGAAAGTGCATGGATATGGAAGATTTACTGCTGAGTGAAGCAAGCCGGGCTATGAAAGAGAAACATTGTATGTCCCCACTTAATATATACAGTCTGTCTGCACTGTATGGTGGAAACTGAAAGATTAGAGGGTATAGAAGCATGGAAAATGGTTATGGATTCTGTAATCAGTGTGGGAAGAGGGTTGGAGAAGGGGGAGAAGGTGAGGAAAAGAATCAAGAAGAAAAATAGGGAGGCAAGACATTTATGGGACGCAGAATTGGATGATTATCTGTTAATAATGTATATAGTATCTTCAACTGGGCTGGTGTGAAGTGTAGTCATGTTGGGTAAATTCACTTTACAAGCTGTAGCAATGTGTAGTGATTGGATGTATAACAGAAATTAATGTATATAAAAATATTTAAGTATTACCATATGATTAGTAATTTTACTCCTAATTATACTCAAAATGGTAAATGTGTTCAAATTAAAACATGTACATGAACGTTCACAACAACATTTTCCTAATAACCCAAAATTGGGAAGAACTCAAACACCTAGCAGTTAATAAATGGATAAATTAAATAAGTAAATAAATATTCCATGAAATAGTTGCAGAAATCTTTCCTAATCTAGAGAAACATTCATACATCCAGACCCAATAAATACCAATGACCCCAAATCAAATTAACCTAAGAAGACCCTCTCCACATTATAGCCAGATTGCTCAAAATCACAGATAAAGACAAGATTATAGAAATGGCAAGAGAGAAATGTCAAGTTACTTACAGAGTTATCCAATTAGCCTAACATCAGGACTCTCAAGTGAAACAATGCAAGCAAGGAAAGAATGGGAGGATATACCCAAAACACTAAAAGAAAAACATTTCAACCAAGAATACTATACCCAGCAAGACTTTCCTTTAATGTAAAGAAAAAAATAAAATCATTCTTAGATAAACAGAAACTGAAAGAATCCACACTAGATCAGTTCTCCAGGAAGTACTGAAGGAAGCACTATATCAGAAAACCAGAGAGACAAACAGAAATAAGAGAACAAAAAAATACCCAAGAACACGGCTAACAGAGTGGTAAGGGAAAGTCTGAAAATATTGATAATAGCATTGAATTTTAATGGATTAAATGTTGTATTTAAATTGACTGTGCAGATAAAAAAATTTAAAAGATAAATACACAAGAGCCCTTAATATGATGCCTACAAGAAACACACTCCATGGATAAAAAATACAAACAAAAACTGAAAGTTAAAGGTAGAAAAAAGATATTCCAAGTGAATGGAAAATAAAAGAAGTCTAGAGTCATAATGCTAATCTTGGACAAAATAGATTTTAAGACAAAAACTGTAAGAAGAGACAAAGATCATGAGATAGTACTAAAAGGGGTAATTTGACAAGAAGATGTAACACAAATATCTACACACCCAACACTGGAGCACCTAAATACTTGAAAAATAGATTGCTTGATCTAAAAGAAAAGATAGACTCAACAAAAGCACTGTTCAGATTCCAAACACTTTATCTGCCTCCTCTGGATCATCTAGACAAAAAAATAAACAAAGAAATACAGGATCTAAATGATACCATAAATTGAATGGACTTGACAGACATGTATAGAATATCCCAACAAACAACTGCAAGACACATTTTTTTTCACCCCTGCATGGAAGATTTTCAAAGATTGATCACATGATAGGGCACAAAATAAGCCTTTACAAATTCAAATGGATAGAAAGTACATCTAGCACCATCTCTGAACACAGTGGAATTAAAAATACACACAAGCATGGAAACTAAACAACCTACTACTGAGTGACTTTACAACCACTGAAGAAATTAAGACTGAAATCAAAAGATTCATTGAAACCAATGATAACAAGCACTTAAGTTTTTGTAACCTATGGGACACAGTAAAAGCAGTCATAAGATGGAAGTTCATGGCAATAAATGCTCACCAAAAAAATGAAACAGTGGGGAAACAGCAGTTAGCGTAATGGCTATGTCGCTGGACTCCCACGTAGTCGACTGCGGTTCGCGTCCTGGACCCGGAGGCTTAAAACTCAAGCCAGGCGCGTGTGCGTGCGTGCCCAAGATCTCGAGAGAAGAATGGAGGAGAAGGGATTGTGGCGTGACCATCCTCCCTGGGGGTTGATTTCTCGCTTTCTGTCTCTATGTCTCTCCCTGTCTGTCTGGCGAGCACACGCGCTCTATAGCAAAAACCTCTAAAAAAAAAAAAAGAAAAGGAATGGTGGATAAAAGACAACCTAGCAACACATCTCAGGGAATTGGTAAAACAACGAACAAAAGCCAAAAAAAATGCAAAAAGAAAAGAAATAATAAAGATTTGAGCAAAAATAAATGAAATAGACAATAAACAAACTACAGAAAATAAATAAAAACAAAAGCTGGTTCTTTGAGATGATAAACAAAATTAATACACTGTGAGCTAGAATAATTATGAAGACTGGATAAAGGAACCAGATAAATTTAATCAGCAGTAAAGCAGTCAATTTTATGAAAGAAATAACAGAAATACAAAATATCATCAGAGAATACTATGAACATCTGCATGCTAACAACCAAGACAATCTAGATGAGATGGACAAATTTCTGGACACATATAAATCACCAAGATTGAAGCAGGAAGACATAGAAAGCTTAGGTAGACCAATAACAAGTAATGAAATTGAATCAGTACTAAATAGTCTCCCAACAAAGAAAAGCCCAGGTTCTAATGGCTTCACTTATGAATTTTACAAAACCTTTAAAGAAGATATATCCCCATCAGACTCAAACAATTTCAAAGATTCTGAAGGAAGAGACTCTCCCAATTTCATTCTATGAAGCCTCCAGTACCCTCATTCCAAAAACAAAGACATCACAAAAAAATAAAACTACAGATATATATAGATGCAAATATTCTCAACAAGATACTAGCAAATTGTTTCCAACAACACCTTAAAAAGATAATACACCACAATCAGGTTGACTTTATTCCAGAAATGCAAGGGTAGTTCAATATATAACACCATAAATGTAATACATTATATCAATAAAAGACAAGTTAAAAACCATATGATATCAATTAGTACAGAAAAAGCATCTGATAAAATACATTTCTTTATGTTTAAGACTCTCAGTAAAATTGGAGTAGAATGAACATCTCTGAACATAATAAATACCGCACATGAAAAACCCATAGCTAGCATCATACTGAATGAGAAAAACTGAATGTTTTTCCCTTAGGAACTGAAACAAAAACAAGGCAGCCCACTTTCTCCACTCCTTTTCTATATAGTACTAGAAGTCCTAACCAATGCAATGAGACAAGAAGTAAAATCAAAGATATTTAAGTAGAGAAAAAGAAGTGACGGTATCTCTATTTGTACAGGATTTGATTATTTACATATAAAACCAAAATAATTCACAAAAAAACCTTCTGGAAGTGATAAATGAATATATTAAAGTGGCAAAATGCAAAAAGCAACATTCAAAAATCTATAGCATTTCCATACGCCAACAGTGAACAGACTGAGATAGAATTGAAGAAAGAAGTCCATATAAAATAGCCAAAAAATAAATAAGATGCTTAGGAATAAACTTAACCAAAGCAGTCAAAAACCAATACAAAGAAAACTATGAAAACTTAAACGAGAAATAAAAAATGATACCAAAAAAGTGAAAGGACATTTTATGATCCTGGATTGAAATAATTTACATAATAAAAATGTCAATTTCACTCAATTAATTTGTAAATTAAATGCAATCTCAGTCAAATTACCAGAGATATTCTTGGCAGATATAGAAGAAACCATCATAGAATTTGTCTGGAATCATGAAAGTCCCTGCAAAGCCAATGCAATACTGTGCAAAAAGAGTGGAGTAGGAGGCATCTTATTCACTAACCCCAAAATATATTACAAAGCTGTGATAATCAAAACAGCATGGGGAGGCGGGCGGGCGCCA
>NW_006198195.1:57825-60498 GCF_000334495.1 Tupaia belangeri chinensis
TAAAATTAAAAAAAAATAAAATAAAAAAAAAAAAAAAACAGCATGATATTGGCACAAAAGTAAGCATAGAGAGCAATGGAACAGAAGAGGCCAAAATGTATAGCTAACTTTTTTTTTTTTTGGGTAGGTTTTCATGCATGCACACATGCCCAGCGTGAGTTTTAAGCCACCGGGTCCCGGACATGAACCGTGGTCGACTACGTGGGAGTCCAGCTACATAGCCATTATGCTAACTGCTGGTTCCCACTAACTGATTTTTTTAGAGAGATTTTTATTATATTGTGCATGTACACTTGCTTGAGAGACAGAGAGACAGGAAGTGAGGAATCACTTTCTAGAGGAGATGGCCAGGCCACAATCCCTTCTCCTCCATTCTATTCTCAAGATTTTGGGCACGTGTGCACATGTGCCCAGCATGAGTTTCAGGCCACCGGGTTCAGAACTCAAACTGCAGTTAACTATGTGGGAGTCCACTGATGTAACCATTTTGCCATCTGCTTGTCCCCAGTCAACTGATTTTTCACAAATGGCACCAAACAATGCAGTGGGGGAACAGAAAATCTCTTTAGCAATGGTGCTGGAAAAACTGGGTATCCACCTACAGAAAGATTAAATTGGAGCCTATCTCTGTCCATTAACAAAAATCAACTCAAAATGGATCAAAGAAATAAACTGGAGACCTCAAACTATAAAACTACTGGTGGATCACACAGGGAAATCTGGAAAATATGTTTGAAAACTATGCCTCAAATAAGGGATTAATAACCAGAATACACAGGAAACTCAAGCAACTTACTTACTCTAAATAAAATAATCAACCCAATTAAAAAATGGGAAAATGAGCAGAACAGACAACTTTCTAGGAGAGATATATAAACAGTCAAAAAGTATATGAAAAAATGTTCAAGACAAACCTTCATGGCTCCTGAGAACTAGTCATTTTTTCTAGGAGAGATATATAAACAGTCAAAAAGTATATGAAAAAATGTTCAAGACAAACCTTCATGGCTCCTGAGAACTAGTCATTTTGGGGGAAACAGAGAAATGAAGATTTTCCACTGATAATTCAGCCTCCAGCACACAAACTAGCGTGGAGAGGCAAAAGGGAACAGGCCTTCTTGAAGAGACACCTTGATGGCGCCTGAAAACTAGCCATTTTGAGGGAAACAGAGAAATGACGGTTTTCCACTGATAATTTGGCCTCCAGCACACAAACTCGCATTGTAGGAAGACCGCTTTCAGGCCTCCTGTCTCTGTATCTGTCTTTGTCTCTCTCTACCTCCGTCTGCCTTTTTAGAACTTTTTCAGGTGAGGCATTTTCTGGGCTTTCTGGCCCCTCCTATCCCTTTATCTTGTTAATAATTTCCTCTCCCCCTCCCAACCCAGGAGAAGCAAAAGGGAACAGGCCTTCTTGAAGAGACACCTTCATGGCTCCTGAAAACTAGCGCTTGTGCGCCATGCAGTTTTCTAATTTTGGGGTTTTTTGGTTTTTTGAAAATTTTTTAAATATTAACTTTTTTAGTTTTCTTTAAAAGTTTTTCTCTTCATTTTTTTCTTCTTTTTTCTCTGTTTCCTGTATGTTGTTGTTGTTTGTTTCTTTTTGTTGCTGTTGTTTATCTCCCTGTTTCCTTTTTTGAACACTCCTCAATGCTCAGATTGAACTTCCAAGTTTGGGAAGAAATCAACCATCCACCAGATGACTAGAAATTGCTGCAGGACAAGAAATATGAGAAAGCAAGAAAATACCTTTCCTCCAAGGGAAAAGGATAACACCTCTTCATCCACACAGAGTTCAATGGAAATCATGGAAATGTCTGATTAAGAATTTAGAGCATTCATAGTGGCAAAGCTAACAGAGATGGAAGAGAAAGAGACAATGAACTCTGGAAGAGGAAGGAGAAAGGAGTTGATGAGTTCCAGAAGGTGAGGAAATTCATACAAGATCTAAAAGAGGAATTTCGCACTTTACAAAAGAATCAGATGGAACTGTTAGAGATGAAGGCTATAATACAGGAAGTCAAAATCCCCCTTGAAAGTATTAAAAGCAGACTAGATCATACAGAAAGTAGAATCTCAGACTTTGAAGAGAAAATTGCTAGCCTAGAAAAATCCACTATGAAGACTGAGAAAATTGCCCAAAAATTTGAGAATAATATACGAGAAATACTAGATACCATCAAATGTCCAAACATCCGGATAATAGGCATCCAAGAAGGCAAAGAGACTCATCAGGGCATTGATAATCTATTCCATGAAATCCTGCAAGAAAACTTTCCAAACCTAGAGAGGCACTCAAAGATTCAGTCCCCCAAAATACAAAGGACCCCAAATAGAATCAACCAAAGAAGATCTTCTCCAAGACACATTATAGCCAGGTTTACCGAAACTGCAGACAAAGACAACATACTAACGTTGGCAAGAGGAAAAATAGCAAGTTACCTACAAAGGACATCCCATCAGGCTAACAGCAGACCTCTCATCGGAAACAATGCGAGCGAGGAAAGAATAGGAAATATGTATTCAAAGTGTTAAGGGAAAAGCAGTTGCAACCGAGAATACTGTACCCAGCAAGATTATTATTCATTTGGGAAGAAAAGACACAAACATTCCCAGATAAACAAAACCTGAAAGAATTTACCAACACCAGACCAGATCTCCAAGAAGTTCTTTTTT
>NW_006198195.1:60916-62382 GCF_000334495.1 Tupaia belangeri chinensis
GCGTGAGTTTTAAGCCACCAGGTCCAGGACGTGAACCGCGGTTGACTACATGGGAGTCCAGCAACATAGCCATTACACTAACTGTTGGTTCCCAAGAAATGGATTATTATTGATGATAACATGCATGATTAAGCCATTATGCAGTTTATTCTATATGGGAAACCACATTTAGTATGTTGTGATGATACTCAGGGAATGAATGTAAATTAATTTAAAAAATAATTTCAGGAGGGAAAAAAAACACTAAAGCTGTTCTTATCAAAATTTTAAAAAATTCGTATTTGATGACTGCAGTAAGCTATTTAGCCCCAGCTAGGTATTACTTTATAGTGTATTCATTCTATTTACTGAGGTTTATGCCTAAATTCAAACTTGGGTTCATGCATATGTATATATCAGGGTTCATACATATGTATATGTCAGCTGCACTTGCTATTGGAAATATTTAGACTAATTAAGTTCATTAGCAAATCAATTAAATGGGGGGAAGAAGGCATAGAAAGCAACCATGGATACCAGAGACAATGTGAGAGGAGGGTGGGACACGGTAGAGGATGAGGGATAGGGAATCAAAGATGGAAAAAAAAAAAAAAGCAAGATATACAGGACATAAGAAATGGAAAATTATTTGTTGATAACACATATGTGGATGTGCTTGATTGAGCCAATATACTGTGTATTCTGGATGGAAAATTCATTTTGTATGCTGTAATGATGTATAGTGAATTAATGTAAAAAATAAATTTAAAGAAAAAATAAGTATATTAAAAAAAGAAAATAAATAAAGTACATTAACTTAAAAAAAGTTCAACATCCTTTATCGTAAGAGAGATGCATAACAAATTCATGATGAGATACCCACTTAATCCCAGTCAGAATGCCTAAGATTAAACAAATAAAGAATAACTACCAGCAAGATTGTGATGAAAAGGGAACTCTCCTATACTGTTGGTGAGAATGTAAATTAGTACAACTACTTTGGAGAATGATGTAGAGGTTTCTCAAAGATCTACAAATGGAACTACCATATGATCTAGCAACTCCACTTCTGGGTATCTACCCAAAGAATAGGAATACACTCTTTGGGAAAAACACTTGCACAACCAAGTTTATTGCAGCATTATTCACAATTGCTAAGACATGAACCAACCCAAATGCCCACAAAAAGATGAATGGATTGAAAAAGTGTTGTATATATACACTATGTAATACTACTCAGCCATAAAAACCAAGAATCTGGAATTTGATAGAAAGTGGACAAATATGAAATATTTATTCCAAAGTGAAGCAAGACAGACTATAAAAGAGAGGCATGGTGTGTCTTCATTCAATATATACTGAATGTCTTGGGACCAGCAGTTAGCATAATGGCTATGTCGCTGGACTCCCATGTAGTTGACCGCGGTTCGAGTGCTGGACCCAGTGGCTTAAACTCACGTGCCCAAGATCCCAAGAGGAGAATGGAG
>NW_006198195.1:62465-64539 GCF_000334495.1 Tupaia belangeri chinensis
GCGCACCCTATAGCAAAAACTTCTCAAAAAAAAAAAAAAAGAAAAAGAAAAAGAAAAAAGAAGAAAGAAAAATAAATACTGAATGTCTGTACTCTAAGGCATAAACTGAATGTACTGTGGATACTAAAGACAGTATGAGAGGAGGGTGGGAAATGGGGGAGGGTGAGAAAGCAAGAATCAAGGGAAAAAAGTGAAGAAGCAAAAAAACATTTAAGGAGCATATAAATGGATAGTTTTCTGTTGATGATACTGTATAGGTAATATCTTTGATTGGAGTAATATACAGTATATTCATGCTGGGAAAACTTATTTAACATGTTCTAATAACATGTAGTGCTTGAATATAAAATAATAATAATCTATATCTTTTTTTTACTGAAATAGATATGATTTATTTATAAATGAAAACAAATGAACAATTTACAGTATCTCAAAGGTTGAAAGAAGCGACACAGTACTAAATACACAACTTTTGATTTCCTTCAGATTCAGTTTTTATGGGTTTTTGTTGTTTTATCATTTTCCTACAGGGTGTGTGCACTTGCTGGAGAGACAGAGTGAGCACAGCAAGTGCACTCCCCAGGGGGAGGCCACAAGATAATCCCTTCTCCTTCATTCTTCTCGCAGGATTTTGGTAATGCACACACACAGGCCCAGTGTATTTCTCAAGGTACCAGGACTAGGACTCAAACTGTGCAGTCAGTCACATGGGATCCAGACATTTTAACCACCATGCAATGACTTCGCCTGTGTTTTGTGATTTAATTATATAAAGATGAGTCAGTTCTGCAACCTAAAAATATTTACTTATTAAAACTATACCAATACTTTAATCAACTATACAAAAAAGATAATGAGACAAACATGTGCCATAACCTCATTCATCTGTGAGGACACAGAGCAGTCCTTGTTCAGACGGGCACAGTCATCTAGCTTGTCTGGCGTGGTCAGACCTCTCCTTCCTGACGGCTTCCTCCTGCTTATGGATGTGCACGTCCAGTCGTCTGCTTCTTAGAGCAGATGTTCACCTTCCTCCTCCACCAGCCCTTGGAGGAGGACTGGGGCCACGCAGATGATTGATTCGACCCATTCTTCAGGGAGGTTTCCGAGGGGCCCTCTTCCGTCATCATATCTGGAATCAGATGAGTTTCCATAGCCTCTTCTCTTTTTCACATCTTGCTGAAGCAGAGTTTTGAAAAACAAAACTACAAACTCAGCTATTCCCCAGAAAAAAATCTGTTATCAAAGATAACCTCCATGGGGACTGACTCCGGCTGTCCAATACTTGTCCGTTTGAGATGTAAACCATCACGTCTCCCGTTCCCCGCTTCGGAGCGGCCATAGAGCTCGGGCCTCCTCGGCTTCTGTCATAATCCATATCTTTTGAAACTAAAAAAATATATTAGGTAGCAAAAGAGAGAATGGAACAAAAAATAGGTAATATTCTGAGCAGCACACAGCAAACCACAGCATTTAGTTCTTCTATCTAGAATAACTAGAAAATATGGATTAAAGAAAGCTCATAAGAAGGCAATAAGGAATTGATGAGGCAATAAAAACTAGATTGACTAACACTATAGAGAAAAAAGTACTTTGGAGAGGTAAGCAGAATTCTTCATTCAATTCTACCTTGGGAAATTTGCCTATTCTGGACATGAGCAGGCAAATGGGAACCCAGAATTTTCACTAGTGGAAAGCTACTGCTAGGGACTGATAAGCTAGCAGAGGTTTAATGGAGATGTGAGAGACCCTAAATACATGACCTGTATCCCCTCATATCATTTGTATGAGGAGATAGGTAGGGCAAAATGATGCCTGGGCTAATTAAGTAAACTCAAATACCAAAGAATAAATAAAGAGGACTAAAAATGAAAAATAAGAATGTTAATGTAACATAAACTACAATTACATAATTGCTTTCCAACTCATTTTAAAGATAAAAAATTAAATAAAACAATAATTATAACAATGTGTTGGAGGAGTCTGACCCTGTAGGGCCCCAGAATCTGTCTGAGCCCCCTTGCTTCCAGTTGATTCAGTACGTTGGCAAGGCCGCTACTGTGCACACCCCCCC
>NW_006198195.1:65383-74015 GCF_000334495.1 Tupaia belangeri chinensis
CCTGTCTGGCTGGCGGGCGCACGTGGCCTATAGCAAAAACCTCTCAAAAAAAAAAAAACACTCTATGAACTGATAATTGAAACACGTAGTCCCTCTCCCATTTACTTGCATGTAACACGTTTTCAATAAAAATGCACAATGATTCCTAGCAGTTGTCACTCCTCAGAGAACGATCTCTGAGGGGTATCCGGCAAAGGACATGCATGAAAAGACACTGAAGCCTTTGTCTTCTGTTTACCTTCGCTGCCTCCATCGAGATAACCCACCCCCGCTGAGGCTGGTCCCCGGCAATGTATTGCTGAATTTGGAATACTTCTGAATGTCATTTGTATGACAATAATATTACAAAAAAGAAAAAGAGGAACTAGAGCCATAGTGCAGTAACATTTTTATATCTCCCTGGAATTAAATTGGTATAAATTTGAAGTTGAATCTAATAAATGTCAATATATGTCTAGAGCAAATTATCTCTAAAGCAACCACTAAAGAAATTATTCAATATATTTAGTCAAATAATCATTAAAGAAATCAAAATGCTATATTGATTTGATTTCATATTCATTTCATTTAAAAGCATAAAAGGAGAAATACAGAAACAAAAAATGCACAAGATAGAAAACAAAAAGTAAAATGGCAGATTTAAATCCAACTGCATTAATGATGACATTAAATATGAATAAGTTGAATAATCCAATCAAAAGATTTTTTTCGGAGTGGATAAACAGCAACCAAAAGATCCAACTATATGCTGTCTATAGGAGATACATTATAGGTCCAAAGATACAAATATACTGAAGGTTAAAGAATGGAAAAGCATATACCATACATAGAGCAACCAAAAAAGTAGACTGGCTGCACTAATATTTAACAAAACAGACTACAACAAAAAACACTACTAGACATAAAGAGGAATATTTTATAATGATAAAAGGGTTAATACATCAAGAAGATATAACAAATTATATATAATGTTCTATTCATCTAATAACAGAACATCAAAATGTATAAAGCAAGAACTAACAGAAATGAAGGAAAAAGATAGATCATTAAAAAGTACTAGTTGAAAGGCAGGACTTATGGTATAACAGTTAAGTGCTGAACATAACCAGATCTCTTAATCACAGTTCTAATCCTGGTTTTGGAAGCTTGAAAATACACTAACCACATGTGTATGTATACCCATTAGTGATTCTCTCTCTTTTTTTTACTCTCTCTGGTGACTGCACATGCCCTCTGGCAACAAAAGTACTAGTTGGAGATTTCAATATCCCAAAAGGAGGGACAAGGTAGATCTGTAAACACCAGGCATTCATGCACATGCCTGAGATCATGACTGGCCGAAGAGAAGAGCATGACATGAAAATCTGTTGAGGATTCTTGTCTCTCAAACAAATAAACTTTTAAAAGATTTACTCTAGGGACCAGCAGTTAGCGTAATGGCTATGTCGCTGGACTCCCATGTAGTGGAACGCGGTTTGCATCCTGGACCCGGTGGCTTAAAAAAACTCACGCCGGGCACGTGTGCGTACGTGCCCAAGATCCTGAGAGGAGAACGGAGGAGAAGGGATTGCAGCGTGGCCATCCTCCTTGAGGGGTGATTTCTCGCTTTCTGTCTCTCTGTCTGTCTCTGTCTTTCTGGCGAGCACATGTGCGCTATAGCATAAACCTCTCCAAAAAAGATACACTCTATAAACTACGAATACAAAAGAACTTCCTCAACTGGATAAAGGGCATCTGATAATTCTCTCTCTAATCCCTCTCCTTTCTCTCTCTCTCTCCCCTTCTTATTCTTATCTGTATTTCCTTCTATATTCTCACCAAAAACTTAAAAAACTAAAGCTTTATTTTCACATATTCCTTTTCCTCAGTCTATAAAATATCAAGTTCCTTCCATTTCTTTCATATCATTTTTTTCCCCAGCTCACTGGGGAAAAAAAACCCAGAAATTATTATATTCACAGAAACTCTTTGACTTCCTCACCATTTCCCCCTTACACTTACTCTGTTACAACTACACTATCCCACTTGTTGTTCCTCACCAAGAATATTCCCCTAGGGCCTTTGCTTGGATCATTCCTGGTTCTTTTTTTATAGAATCATCTTCAATATCTGTATCTCATTCTTTCACTTCTCTGTACCTCCACTCAAATGTAACCTTATAATAGAGACTTTCCCTGACCACCTTATTTAACATAGTACCTCCACCCTCATCATTCACTCTTCTCCTTATCCAGTTTTATTCTTTTCCATATGTCTACCATGAGGATGGTAATTCTGTTTTGTTTACTGCTGTGTGCCAGCATGATGAACAAGGAAAGAAAAAACATCTTGATGTCCAAAACTGATCTGATATTTACAGTTAGACTTCACTCACAGCCAGGACCATTTTGTCCTTCTATTGGATATAAACAATCTCATGGAAAAACAATCTCAGATAAAGTTACTCTGAGATCATTACAAAATGAGACAAAACAAGGGTCCTTTATAACTTTTTCTAGTACAAACAAAATCAATGTGACTGTATCATCCATAATATACCCAATCATAAACTTTCCCCTGGTTACTGACAGCATTAGTTCTAAAACAAACCCCTACTTTCTTTGTCCCTCTGCCAAATCACTCAAAAATCCCAAATCCTGTAATAGATTCTTTCTAACATCCTCTTACTGAAACCCTGTGGTTCCCTGTGGTTTCCTGTGGTGTGTTCTTTCTGGTTGCAATGAATAACAAATCTAACTTGATTAACTGCAAGGTGTCCTTTGATGATCTTTTGTTAGAGGACATTGACAGAATTTGAGGTAAGATTCAGGTGAGACTCTTACTGCCTTGTACTGGGACCCTTAGCAATAGTGGTAGTAACGTGTACATCTGAGATCCCTTGTATCTGTCTGTTCAAGATGCCACATGCCCTTGGTTAAATTTATGCTGAATTGTGCTCTTACTATTTTACTGAAGCCTTTTATCATTGGGTTTATTTTCTTTTCTCAGAAATAAGTATTTTTGAGGATTTTGGTTATCTGATCAAACTTTTTTTTTTTTTGCTATATTATTTTCTAGCATCCAACACCTATTTTTCTAATGCCCTGTATGTTTGCATGCATGTCTAATGTCTTGAATGCTGTTTATCTGTAAGAGAAAACTACTATTGGGAATTGATAGACATTGACTCAGTAAGTCTATCCTAGAGCTAGCCTTGGGGTCTGAGAAGTTCAGTAAGTTTCTCTTCAGACCAGTCCTTTGGATAATCTTAGACTCAGGTTACCATTAAAAAACTTATAGGGACTTAATTGGTCTTACTTTTGTGTCCTTGAGAACTTCTGGTATTTTAGTTTCATCTGCCCAGAAACAGGAAGTTTTGGGTATTTTTTTTTCTTTTTTTCTTCTTATTTTTAATTTAAATTTATTTATTTTCATTAATTCACTATACATATTTTGACCAAGCTCTGGAGACACAGGTTATACAAGCACCAATTAAATAGACTTGGTGCAACTCTCCAGGTCTTTTCGATCTAAAAGTGTGCCTCCTTCAAGCCAAACACTGATTTTATTTATTTATATTTTCTCATTATAATACTAATACTTATGCATACCTTTGAAAGGAGCACAGTTTCAGCAAGGAAAATTTGAAATCACAGTGGCCACATGGGGAGAACTTTAATTTGCATAAATTGTTCTTTGAAAGGTGCCTTAAAAGACAAAGAACAAAGGACCAGCAGGTGGTGTGGTAGCTAAGGCACTGGACACTCCCACATGGCTGACCACGGTTTAAGTCCTGGACCTGGAGCTTGCTTTCTCACCTTCTCTCTCTCTTTCTCTGTGTGTCTTTCCCTGGTCAAATTAAAATAGAGGAATGAATAAATAAAATGAAATAATTTTTAAAAAAACCCACAAAGAACAAAATTCTGACTGCAAATAGTCTTTTTTCATTAATTGATGATAGGAAATTTCTGAAAAAAATCCAGACTCAAAAACTATTTTCCTAAAATATTCTTTAGCTTAAGCTAATGCAAAATATGAGAAACTATCTCCTTAATCAACGAACTTTTAGAAAATATTTAGGACTAGCTATTTTTATTTTATTTTATTTTATTTTATTTATTTTAATTTGACCAGAGTAAGTGAGAGAGAGAGAGAGAGAGAGAGAGAGAGAGAAGCGAGAAAGAAAGCCCCAGGATTAGCTCCTGATATTACCATACCAAATATCCTTTATAACTCTTGGTTGATTATTCAAAAGGCTGAAATTGCAGATATAATATATAAACAAAAATTAGACTGGAATTTCACTCCATTACCTGAACTTCAACATTAGGCCTAACATTTTAAAGAGAATTTAGATACCAGAAAAGAGCAAAAAAATGCATTATAAAAAAAGTGTTATGGAGATTATTTTGCTTACTGTAGGGAATATCCTATTTTTGGTTCCCATAATTTGAGGTTTAATAAGTGTGGGCTTTTTAATGTTATAGCCTGCTAAAATTGTCTAGGGCCCAAATTCTGTCAATATTTGTATGATATTCTCTCAGCCATATATGACAAAATACCTTTTTCTACATATAAAATTTCTCCTCTCTCCTTACAAAAGGAACATGATTAACTATTTAATTAAAACTGACTCCTCATTTTTTTTTCTATTTTATCTTCACCCCCTTAGGAAACTGTAATGATAAACTGATTTAAAAATGATTCAGTTGTTTTGTACATAGCCTAGGATTATTTAGTTCATTTAAATAGACAAAATTGTTGAAAGAAAGGTTACTAAATATGTTTTATTGTGGATGCTAAAAAGTATATTTCTATGGGGCCAGTAGATGGAGTAATGGTTACATCATTGGATTCCCATGTAGTCAACCATAGTTCAAGTCCCAGACCCAGCAGCTTAAAACTCATGGCAGACACGTGTACATGCACATTCAAGATCCTGAGAGGAGAATGGAAGAGAAGAGACAGTGGCACGGCCATCCCTCTTGAGGGGTGATTTCTCACTTTCTGTCTCTCTTTGTCTCTTCAGCGAGTGCACATGCCGTATAGCAAAAATCTACATTAAAATGTTTATACAATGATCTCTATAATTATGAAACAATAAGAAAAAGATTGAATTTCAAGATGAAAGTTCTTGGGACCAGCAGACAGTGTAATGATTATGTTGCTGGACTTCCACATAGTAGACTGTGATTTGAGTCCCGGACCTGGTGGCTTGAAACTCATGCCAGGTGCATATCCATGTGGACCCAAGATCCCAAGAAGAGAATGGAGGACAAGGGATTGCAGTGTGGCCATCCCCCCTGGGGGTGATTTCTCACTTCCTGTCTCTCTCTCTCTCTCTGTCTGGCAAGCACATTTGCCCTCTAGAAAAATCTCTTTTAAAAAAAAGAGATAAATGTTATCAAATAATTCTGTCAATAATTAATTTAATCCAAAAAAAGTTATTATAATATTTTATTTTTTTCAGGACAAAGGTTAAATTTCTCATGATTCAAATTTTCTAAGCAGCCCACATTTACTGCTATAAATTAAATAAGTTCTCACTATTTCCATAACTTCCTTAAAATTAAAAACTTTATTTGTAAAAATTGTATTAACCTAAATAAAATTATTATAATGAAAGTCATTTGTGGATTTGATTTATAAAATTATTACAACAATGTAATTCATACAGATTTTAAACTATTATAAATTACAATTTCTAAACTCTTAACTAACTTTTAAAACATGCTGGGAAAAATCATGTTATACACTGTAAAGATTTACAGTGACTAAATGTAAACAAAAAATAAAAAAATAGACCTAAGATAATATATATAAATAATCTTTAAATGTACATTTTCTTTTCTTTGCTTTTTTTTTTCTTTTTTTAGTGAATTTTGCTATAGGGCCTATGCATTCACCAGAGAGACAGAATGCAAGAAATCATCCCCTGGAAGGATTGCCACACCACAATACCTTCTCCTTCATTCTCCTCTTGGGATCTTGAGCACACACACACATATACCCAGTGTGAGCTTTAAACTGCTGGGTCCAGGACTTGAACCAGGGATGGCTACATGGGAATCCAGAAGTGTAACCATTACACCATCTGCTGGTTCTGTAAATATTCAGTTTCTAAAAAGAATAAAATACATACAAGGACCCTGGTTACTAAATCTAATTTTCATTAGTCCTTTATGTACTGCATACATACTCTGAAAAACCATATTGTGTGCTACAGAAATGTACAACAGTTAAATGTGAATAATAAACCATAAAAAATGTCAGTAGAGTAATAACATATACAAATGCACTTGGATAATAATGCATGAATGTCTGTTTTTGTCCTCTGAAATTTTCTGAATAATATGAAATAGATGTAGTTAAAAAAGGTAACTGAATTGATTTTAACTTTCTGTTTTAAAGGTTTCTTTTGTGTCTAGAGATTGAGAAAAAGAACATATTGCTTACTTTAATTAAAGATCCCATATCATCTTAGAGTTATAGACATGTTGATAAGATAATAAATGTGATTTCTGTTTGCTTATTTTAAAAGATAAAAAATGTTATCATACTACACACTTCATTCAAATGATAAACTTACTATGGTATTATCTTTTTATTTTTTTGGATAGGTTTTTGCTATAGAGTGCGTGCGCTCACCAGAAAGATAGAGACAGAGAGATAGAAAGTGAGAAATCACCCCCAGGGGGGATGGCCACACCACAATCCCTTCTTCATTTGGGATCTTGGGCACACACACACATGCCTGGTGTGAGTTTAAGCCACTGGGTCTGGAACTCGAACCAAGGTTGACTACATGGGAGTTTAGCGACATAGCTATTACGCTAACCACTTGTTTCCTATGGTATTATCTTTAATATATTAATGAATTAGTTATATATTACAGCTATTGTTGTTTTTATTTTTTATTTTTCCTTTTATTTTGAGTTCTTTTATATATTCAAATTACATTATTTAGCTTGCAAAGTGAATATTCCAACATGTGTACATTTCTCCTTGGTCCAGTTCATAATACTACAAAGATAGCTTCAAAAGATAATATCCCATTTCTTTATCCCAGTAATGCTAAGCCTCTCTATTTTTCTCCTTGATGTCCTTCCTCAGACTCTATTCCTTCACCCACCCTCTTCCCACACTAAATCTGGTATTCACAATTTACTGTGTTTCTATATCTTTTAGTCTTTCAGTGTTGGTCATAGAGTGCAGACGTGGTATATATTAAGTAGAGACATACAATGTCTGTATCTTTTGTGTCTAGAGATGGAGAAAAAGAACATACTGCTTACTTTAAGCCTGGCTTGCTTTTCTCAGAAGTAAATCTTCCATATTCATCTACTTTCTGTCAAAAGCCAGGGTCTTGTTGTTTTTCATTTCTTGTTGTTGTATTCCATAGAGTATGTGTGCCACAGTTTTTCAATCCATTAATCTGTTCATGGGTGTTTGGATTTGTTCCATGTCTTAGTAATTGTGAATAATGCTGTAATAAACATCGATGTGCAAGCACTTTTCTGACTGAGCATTCTCCTGTCTTTCGGGTAAATACCCAGAAGTGGGATTGCTGGATCATATGGTAGTTGTATTTGTAGATTTTTGAGGAATCTCCAAATTGTTTTCCACAGAGGCTGGACCAATTTACATCCCCACCAGGAGTTGGAATGTAAGAGAGAACCCCTTTCCTCACACACCCACCAACACTTATTTTTTTTTTATTTTAGTCATTCTGACTGAGGTTAGATGGTATCTCGTTGTTATTTTGATCTTCATTTCCCTTACAATGAGTGATGCTGAGCATTTTTTCATATGCCTTTTTGCTATTTGTATGTCATCCATCTAGAGTGTTTTTTTTTTTTTTTTCAGCTCATTCTCCCATCTTTAAAAAATTTTTTTCAGGACAGCTACTTGAGTTACTTGTGTATTATGGTTATCAGTCCCTTATCTGAAGTATAGTATAAAAAATGTATTCCCATTCTGAAGGCTGTTGATTCACATTAATTACTGTGTCTTTTGCCATACGAAAATTTCTTAGTCTGATTTAATCCCACTTGTCTAATTTGGGGATTATTGACTGTGCTTTAGAAGTCTTATTTAAGAAATCTTTGCCTACCCCAATATTTCTCAGACTTTCCCCAGAGTTTCCCAGGAGCAGTTTTCTTTTGAGGTCTTAGGTTTAGATCTTTGATCTACCCTGAGTTAATTTTTGTCAGTAGTGAGAGGTAGGGGTTAAGATTCATCTTTCTGTAGGTGGATTTTAGTTTATCCAGTACCATTTGCTGAAGAGGTTTTTCTTTTCCCACTGGATTGACTGGTACCCTTTGTCAAAAATCAGTTAGGTGTATGTTTGTGAATTTCTTTATAGAGACTTTATTCTGTTCCCTTGGTCCACCTGTCTGTTTCTGTGCCAGTACCATGCTGTTTTGATTACCACAGCTTTGTAGTATATTCTTGAGTCTGGGAGTGAGATACCACCCACTCCACTTTTCTTGTCCAGGATTGCTTTGGCAATAAGAGGCTTTTATGATTCCAGACAAATTTTATGATTGTCTTTTCTAGATCTGTGAAGAATGTGTCTGGCATGTTGATTAGGATTGCATTAAATATGTAGATTAATTTGGGTAGTATTGCCATTTTGATTATATTAATTCTT
>NW_006198195.1:74066-75151 GCF_000334495.1 Tupaia belangeri chinensis
TTTTTAGTTTCTCATAGTTTTCCTTGTGGAGGTATTTAACTTCTTTGATTAGATGTATTCCTAGGTATCTTATACTTTTTGTGGCTATTATAAATGGAATTATTTTTTTCAGTTCTCAGTCTGCCTGCTCTTCGCATATAGAAATGCTATAGACTTTTGTATGTTAACTTTATATCCTTCAACTTTACTGTATTCATGTATTACTTCCAGGAATTTTTTCATGGATATCATTGCGTTTTCTATGTATACAATCATGTCATCTGCAAATAAAGAGAGTTTCACCTCTTTTTTTCGTAATTGAATGCCTTTTATTTTATTCTCTTTTCTGATTGCATTGGCAAGGACTTTCAGTACTATATTGAAAAGGAGTGGAGAAAGCGGGCATCCTTGTCTTGTACCAGTTTATAGGGGAAAAGCTTTCAGATTTTCTCCATTCAGGATGATGTTCGTTTTGGGTTTTTCATAGATAGCTTTTATTGTGTTGAGAAATGGCCCTTCTATATCAATTTTGCTGAGAGTCTTGATCATGAAGGGATGTTGTATTTAACCAAATCCTTTTTGTGCATCAGTTGATATGATCATATGTTTTTTTATCTTTATTTCTGCTAATATGCTGTATTACATTTATGGTTTTGCGTATGTTGAACCAACCTTGCATCCCTGGAATGAAGCCTACCTGGTCATGATGTATAATCT
The DNA here is from genome assembly GCF_000334495.1 of Tupaia belangeri chinensis. Taxonomy (NCBI): domain Eukaryota; kingdom Metazoa; phylum Chordata; class Mammalia; order Scandentia; family Tupaiidae; genus Tupaia; species Tupaia belangeri. Next base: position 74,763 of record NW_006198195.1, read on the forward strand.
TCTTTATAAGTTGTTGGATACAGTTGATCTTGTTGAGAATCTTTGCATCTATATTCATCAGAGATATTGGTCTATACTTTTCCTTTTTTGTCCTGTCCTTATCTGCTTGAAGGATAAGTTTGATGGAGGCTTAACAGCATGAATTAGGGAGAGATTCACTCTTTTGGATCTTTAGAAATAACTTTAGCAGAATATGAGTTTAAATATTCTTTAAAAGTTTTGTAGAATTCAGAGGTGAAGCCATCAGGATCAGGGATTTTCTTTGTTAGGAGGTCATTTATTACTGATTCAATCTCCTGGATTGATATAGGCCTATTCAGACTTCTCATAGCCTCCTGGCTCGATCTTGGTAGATTATATATATCCAGGAATTTGTCCATCTCATCCAA
>NW_006198195.1:75282-86345 GCF_000334495.1 Tupaia belangeri chinensis
GGATACAGTTGATCTTGTTGAGAATCTTTGCATCTATATTCATCAGAGATATTGGTCTATACTTTTCCTTTTTTGTCCTGTCCTTATCTGCTTGAAGGATAAGTTTGATGGAGGCTTAACAGCATGAATTAGGGAGAGATTCACTCTTTTGGATCTTTAGAAATAACTTTAGCAGAATATGAGTTTAAATATTCTTTAAAAGTTTTGTAGAATTCAGAGGTGAAGCCATCAGGATCAGGGATTTTCTTTGTTAGGAGGTCATTTATTACTGATTCAATCTCCTGGATTGATATAGGCCTATTCAGACTTCTCATAGCCTCCTGGCTCGATCTTGGTAGATTATATATATCCAGGAATTTGTCCATCTCATCCAAATTTCCTTGTTTCTTGGCAAATAGTTGTTTATAGTATCCACTAATGTTGTTTTGTATTTCTACTATGTCTGTTGTTATAGTCCCTGCTTGATTGCAGATTTGATTTACCTGGTTCCTTTCTCTCTTCTTCTTAATAAGTCTTGCTAGTGGTGTATCAATTTTGTTTGTACTTTTAGAGAACTAGCATTTACTTTCATTTCTTTTCCATATAGTTTATTTTCTATTTCATTTATTTCTGCTCAGATCTTTATCTCCCTGTTCCTGGAGTTTTTTTGTATTTTTTTTTCTTGCTGTTGCTTTTCCAATTCAATGAGTCATAATGTTGGGTGACCCATTTGCCTTCTTTCCATCTTCTTATGTTCACTAATTGCTATGAACTTCCCTCTTATGACTATTTTTGCAATGTCCCAAAGATTGTGGAAACTTGTATATGAAATGTCATTGGCTTCCATGAATCTTTTGATTTCAGTCTTTATTTCTTTACTACTTGTGACTAATAAAGTGACTAATCAGGAATACGTTATTTAGTTTCCATGTATTTGAGTATTTTGAAGATTTGTCTTGAAATTAAAATCAAGTTTAATTCCATTGTGGTCAGAAAAGATGTTGGATATAGTTTCCATGCCTTTGAATCTGTATAGGCTTTCCTTGCGCCCTATCATGTTGTAAATCTTCAAAAAGATTCCATGTTGGTGTGAGAAAAAAGTGTATCTTGTGGTTTTAGGGTGGAAAGTTCTATAGATGTCTGTTAAGTTCATTATATTTATGGTATCATTTAGATCCTTTATCTCTTTACCTATTTTTGGTCTAGATGATCTCTCCAGAGGAGATAGTGTGGTGTTGAGGTCTCCAACAATTATTGTGTTGCAGTTTCTCTCTCCTTTTAGATAATAGTCTTTCCTTCACGTATTTGAGTGCTCCTGTGTTAGGTGCGTAGATATTTATTAGCGTTATATATTCTTGATTGATTGACCCTTTTACTACAATATAGTGCCCTTATTTGTCTCTTCTAAGAGTTTTTGTTTTAAAGTCTGTCTTGTCAGAAATTAGTATTGCCCTTCTTTGTCTCTCCTAAGAGTTTTTGTTTTAAAGTCTGTCTTGTCAGAAATTAGTATTGCCCTTCTTTGTCTCTCCTAAGAGTTTTTGTTTTAAAGTCTGTCTTGTCAGAAATTAGTATTGCCCTTCTTTGTCTCTCCTAAGAGTTTTTGTTTTAAAGTCTGTCTTGTCAGAAATTAGTATTGCAACTCCAACTTTTTTTGGTTTCTGTTTTTGAAGTGTGTATATATTACAGCTAGTGTTGGAAAACCCTTTTCCAACCCTTCACTTTTAGTCTATGTGTGTTTTTATCCATGAGATGTGTTTCTTGTAGACAACAGATAAAGAGTTTCTGGTTTTGTTTTGTTTTGTTTTTCCATTCAGACAATCTGTGTCTCTTGATGGGAGAATTTAATCCATTAACATTCAATGTTATTATTGATATTTCCAGACTTGTACCTTCCTTTAAGTTGGCCATTGTCTTGGTTGTCTTTTATTCCCGTATTTCTGGGCTGTTCATTCTTAGTTTTTCTGGAATAGGACCCTCTTCCGAATTTCTTGAAGAGCTTTTCTGGTGTTGGCAAATTCTTTCTGGTTTTGTTTGTCTGAGATTTTAATCTTTTTTTTTTCCCATATGAAGGATAATCTTGCTGGATATAATAATCTTGGTTGGAATTGTTTCTCTCTTAATTCTTTCAATATTTTTTCTCATTTTGTCCTTGTTTGCATTGTTTCTGTAGAAAGGTCCAGAGTTAGCCTGATGGGATGACCTTCGTAAGTCACTTCTCGTTTCTCTCTTGCCAATTTTAGTATCTTGTCTTTATCTATTTGCTTGGTCAGTCTGGCTAAGATGTGCCTTGGGGAAGATTTTCTTGGGTTGATTCTCTTTGGAGTCTTTTGTATTTCTTGGGTCTGGATGTGTGAGTGCTTCTCTAGACTTGGGAAGTATTCTTCCAGGATTTCATGGAATAGAAACTTTCCATGCCTTTATTAGTTTCTTCACCTTCTGGGATACCAACTATTCAGATGTTTGGACATTAAATGAAGTCTAATATTTCTCATATATTATCCTCATGTGGTTTTTTTTTGTTATTATTTTCTCTATGTTTTTGGTGTTTTTTTCTAGGTCAGAGGTTTTGTCTTCTATGTCAGAGATTTGATCTTCAACCTGGTCTAATCAAATTTTAATACTTTCGAGAGTTTTTGATTTTATATATTACAGACTTAATCTCTAATTGTTCCATTTGATTCTTAGAGTGTCCATTTCTTCTTTCATATCATGGAAGGACTTCCTAAGTTCCTATAGCTCATAGTCTCTTTTCTGTTCTGACTCATAAAATTTTTGTCACCATGAATGTTCTAAATTTTTTCTCTGACATTTTGGTAACATCTGCTTTTTCAATAGATGGAAGGGAGTTATTGTGTTCTTTTGATGGAGACATATTTCCTGGTTTATTCAGACTTGAGTCTCTTCTTCTACTTCTAGCCATATGGCAATATATTCACTTTTCTATACTTTTTTGGAGAATGTTTCTTTGACGGGGAACAAGCGTGATTTCCTTTTACTGTGGACTGATGTGTGCTGAAATCTCTCTTCTGCTGTTTTTTGCAATGTGATCTGGACAGGAGAAATTTTCTATTCAGGAAACTGAAAAACAGTTTTCCTTTTCTGCAGGTGGTTAAGTAAAAGGGAGGATCCCAGGGAGCCTCACAATACCAGGATATTTGAAAACTGTGATTCTAGATATGTCTAGACCCTTATAGAGGATAAGCAGGAGATGACAATATAAGATGGAAAAGAAATTTTTGCAATGTGATCTGGACAGGAGAAATTTTCTATTCAGGAAACTGAAAAACAGTTTTCCTTTTCTGCAGGTGGTTAAGTAAAAGGGAGGATCCCAGGGAGCCTCACAATACCAGGATATTTGAAAACTGTGATTCTAGATATGTCTAGACCCTTATAGAGGATAAGCAGGAGATGACAATATAAGATGGAAAAGAAAAGAACATGAAAGGGAATAAAGAAATAGACAATAAAGGTTTTGACAGTGGGCTGGAGATGGAAATGTGCTCTGCTGAAGAGCTGGGGGCAGTCCTGTGGGGTAATTAACAAAAGAAAGGGAGAAAAAAAGCCTACTTTGCTGACAGAGTGAAAGAATCTCTGAGGTTGGGGGAGCCAGAGCTAGAGCTGGGAATGGGGGACCCTGCCTCAGTGTCCCTTAGACCATGGAGGTGGAAGAAGTGTGCTCTTCTGGAGAGCTGGGGTAGTCCTTGCTGACAGAGAGAGAGAGTGTCTGGGGTTTGGGGGAGCTGGAGCTGGAGCTGGGACTGAGGGGCCCTGACTTAGTGTCCCTTAGGCCAGGGGGCTGGAGACGGAAGTGTGTACATATTACAGATATTGTTAAAACATTATGACATGAGCTGTACTGCTATGATTTGCTTCCTGGGCCCTCCCAGTTGTCAGGGGATATAGCTTTGATCACAGCAGGCCTCTCCTACTGAGAAAAGCCCCACCCCATTTGGAACTTGGGGCCCTAAAGCCTATGTGCTGCACTGTGACCAAAGCTCAACTTGAGCTTCGTCACCAAGTCATATCTTCTTAGCTCATTCCTAGTTCATCAGAAGTTTAAAGGTTGGTAGATGAGCCAACCACCTGAGGCTACCTATATAACTTTGTCAGCACTGATCTGGAAGGCACAGCTCTCTAACAGGAACACACCTGAGTTATAAGGGTGATATTCTCTCCTCTGATACTACCAAATCTTTGCCAATAAATAGGATGAAGGTACTAGTGCATCAGATGACAAAAATCAGAGACGAGATGGAAGAACCACAAGAAAACAAGAAAATAACTGTCCCCCAAGGGATCACATTGTTGGCGACTTCTCACCAACAATGAACACAACATAAAATAATTCACCGAGGAGGAGCCAGCAGGTGGTATGGTAATTAAGGCACTGGACTCCTACAAGGCCAACTGTGGTTCAAGTCCTAGACCTGGTGGCTTGAAAATCACAACAAATAAAATAGAAAAATAAATGTTAAAAAAATAATTCACCGAAATATTAGAAAGAGAATTACTAACAGTCATTGTAACAAAACTCAATGAGATGAAAGAATTTTCAGGAAATGAAAAGATCATTATAGGACATGAAGGAGGAAATCCATAAAGAAATGAAAAAGAACTTCTGGAAATGAAGAATGCAATATAAGAAATTATTGTCTTTCTCAAAAGTATTAACAGGAGATTGGATCATACAGAAGACATAATTTCTGAGCTTGAAGACAAATCCTCCAACAAATATCAAACCACCAAAAAAAAAATGAAAGCATAACAAAAAAAAATGAGGATAACATACAGGAAATTATTAACATAATGAAAAGCCCAAATATCTGTATAATTGGTATTCCAGAAGGCGAAGGTGAGAAAGCTGGTAAAGGCATGGGAAACCTCTTCCATAAAATACTATCTGAGAACTGTGCAAATCTAGTGAAATAGAGAAATTCAGACCCAAGAAAAAAATGAAATCCAAATATAATCATAGAGACTGAAAGACTGGAGAACATAAAAGTATTAAAAATTATAATAGTAACTACAGACCAAGTGGAACGAAGAAAAAAAAAAAAATTGGGGGGGGGGGGGAAATGGAGAGGTTAGACACTTGTGGGATACAGATAAGGTTTATTATCTATTGACAAGGATGTGTATAATAGTCCTAACTGGGCTGGACTGAGGTGTAAATCATGCTGGGCAAAGTCTCTTCACAATCTGAATGATGTATAGTGATTTAATGTACAAATAATAATATAAATAAATAAATAAATAAATAAGATCCTCCCCACAGCACATCATGGCAAGATTGGTAAAAATCAAAAACAAGTTTTAAAAAATAGCAAGAGAGAAAGAAACATCAAGTGATTTTAAAAGGTTATCATGTGGGGCCAGCAGATGGCTAAGTGTGCTGGACTCCCACATGGTTGACCATGGTTCAACTCCCAGACCTGGCAGCTTGCTTTCTCATTTTCCCTCTGTCTATGTCTCTCTCATCAAATTAAAATAATAATAATGAAGATTAATGCAATTTACTAAAATAACTCTTTAAAAAAAGTTATCAAGTTAGGCTAACATCAGACCTCTCAATTGATACAATGCAGTCAAGGAAAGAATGGGAAGATGTATTCAAAAAAATAAAAGAAAAATTATTTTGACCACGAATACTATACTGGGCAAGACTATCTTTCCAATGGGAAGAACAGATAAAATAATTCTCTGACATTTATGGGACATAGAAATGGATTATTTTCTGTCGATGATAACATGTATAGTATCACCTGGACTGGTGAGAAATGTATTCATGTTGGAAGATCCACTTTACAAGCTAAGTGATGTATACTGATTGAATGTATAAATGAAATTAAAATAAAATAAAAATACATTAAATAAAAATAAATAAATGAATGAATGAATAAAATCATTCTCAGATAAACAAAAACGGAAAGAATTCACTAACACTAGACCAGTTCTTCAAGAAGTACTGAAAGAAGTATATACTAGTAAAGAACAAACAGAAATAAGAGAATAAGAAAACAATAAATAAAATAGTTAACAATATAGCATAGACAAGTCCACAAATATTGCTAATAATGCTGAATGTTAATGGATTAAATCTTCAATTAAAAGACACAGATTGGTTGAAGAGATTTTTTTTTAAAAAAAGAGAAAATCAAGATTTTTCTATATGCCACCTACAAGAAACACACCTCATTGGTAAAGACATACATAGACTGAAAGTGAAAGGCTGAAAAAAGATATTCCATGTAAGCAGAAACCAAAAGAAGGTTGGGGTCACAATACTTATATTGGACAGAACAGACTTCAGGACAAAAACTGTAAGAGACAAAGAAGGATACTATATAGTACTAAAAGGGCTAGTTCACCAAGAATATACAAAATACTTATAAACATCTATGCACACAGCACTGGGGTACCTAAATACATGACAGACTGCTAGATCTAAAAGGAGAGATAGACTGCAACACAATAATCGTTGGAGATTGTAATATCCCACTGGCTCCTCTGGACAGATCATCTGGAAAAAAATAAACCAAGATATTTAAGATCTAAATGACACTATAAATCAAATTAACTTTACAGACATTTATAGAACATTTCTCCCAACAATGAAAAATACATATTTTTCTACCCCCATGTGGAATATTCCCACATGGAAGACTGACCACATGATAGGGCACTAAAAATAGTCCTTATAGATTCAAATGTATCCAAACTAAATCCAGCATCTTTTCTGACCACAATGGAATCAAACTAAATCAACTAGAAAAAGAACATTCAAAAATCAACAAACACATGGAAACAAAACAACCTACCCTAAATGATTTCACAACCACTGAAGAAATTAAGACAGGAATCAAAACATTCTTTGATATCAATGATAACAAACAAATGAATTTTTTAAACTTATGGGACAGCAAGTTTTACATATGTTTGTTGGACATTTGTATGTCTTCCTTAGAGAGCTGTCTGTTCAGTTCATTTTCAGGTTTTAATTAGGTCATTTATTTATTTTTATTTGGAGGGGGGATAAGCTGCTTGAATTCCCTGTATATTCTGGTTATCAGTTCCTTATCTGAGGCATACTTTGCAAATATATTCTCTCATTCTGAGAGTTGCCAATTCACTCTAATTATTGTTTCTTTTGTTGTGTAGAAGCATAAGAGGGAAGTTCTTAGCAATTCGTGTTCACAAGAAGAAAACAGAAAGACAGCAAATAGACAACCTAACAAAATATCTCAGGAAACTACAAGAAAAGAACAAAACAACAAAAACAAAACAAGAAAAGAACCAAAAAAAAAATCTAGGAGAAAAGAAATAATAAAGATTCAATAGGAACTAAATGAAATAGAGAATAAAAGAAATATACAGAAAATAAATGAAACCAAAAGCTGGTTCTTTAATAAAATAATCAAAACTGACACACTGTTAGCTAGATTAATCAAAAAGAAAAGAAAACTAAGCTAAATAAATTAAATTAGCAACAAAACATGTGATATTACCACAGACATAACAGAAATACAAAAGGTCATGAGAATAGTATGAGTGATTATATGCCAATAAACAAGAAAACCAATTGTAGATGAGATAGACAGATTTCTGGACACATAAAACTTACTAAGATTGAATCAGGAAGATACAAAACATGAATAGATCAATTACAAACAGTGAGAACTAATTAGTAATAGTCTCCTCACAATGAAAGCCCTGGTACCAATGGCTTCACTTCCAAATTCTTTTAAAGAACTAACCCTGACTCTACTCAAACTATTTTTTCTTTTCTTTTTTCTTTTCTTTTTTCTTTTTTTTTTTTACAGCATGGATACACTGTATATTAGTCCACTCAAATATATTACCATACACATAATCATCAACAGATAATTTTCCATTTTTGTGTCTGTTAAATGTTTTGCTCCTTTTATTTCCCTTGATTGCCTCCTTCCCACCCTGCTCTTCTCCAGTTCTCTCTGAAAACATTCTCTGGTTTCCACGGTTGCTCTCCATACTTTTATGCCTGCCAATCTCAGTTTTTGTCAAAGAGTTCAGATATTCAGTATATATTGAGTGGGAACATACAATGTTTGTCTCTATTACATAGTCTGCCTTGCTTCTTTTACCATTAAATCTTCCATATTCATCCATTTTCTATCAAATGACAGTCTCATTGCTTTTGGGAGGCTGAGTAGTATTACATAGCATATATGTGCCACATTTTTAAAATTTATTCATCTGTTCTTGGACATTTGGTTTGGTTCCATGTCTTAGCAATTGTGAATGATGGTGCAATGAACATGTATCTGAAAGTATTTTTCTGGCTGAGTGTATTCCTATGCTTTCAGTAGACATCCAGGAGTGAAATTGCTGGGTCATATGCTAGTTCTATGTGTAAATCTTTGAGGAACCTCCACACTGTTCTCCACAGTGGTTATTCTAACAGTGTAGGAGAGTTCCTTTTTCATCACAATATTGCCAATATTTAACCTTCTTTATGTTTTTAAGCTTAGCCATTCTGACTGGGGTTAGGTGGTATCTCATTGTAATTTAGATTTGCATGTCCCTCACGATAAGGGATGATGAGCAATTTTACATATGTTTGTTGGACATTTGTATGTCTTCCTTAGAGAGTTATTCTAACAGTGTAGGAGAGTTCCTTTTTCATCACAATATTGCCAATATTTAACCTTCTTTATGTTTTTAAGCTTAGCCATTCTGACTGGGGTTAGGTGGTATCTCATTGTAATTTAGATTTGCATGTCCCTCACGATAAGGGATGATGAGCAATTTTACATATGTTTGTTGGACATTTGTATGTCTTCCTTAGAGAGCTGTCTGTTCAGTTCATTTTCAGGTTTTAATTAGGTCATTTATTTATTTTTATTTGGGGGGGGGTAAGCTGCTTGAATTCCCTGTATATTCTGGTTATCAGTTCCTTATCTGAGGTATACTTTGCAAATATATTCTCTCATTCTGAGGGTTGCCAATTCACTCTAATTATTGTTTCTTTTGTTGTGTAGAAGCTTTTTTAACCTTATGTAATCCCCCTTGTCAAATGCTGGGATTATTGCCATGCTTGGGATATCTTATTTAAGAAGTCCTTGCCTACTCCAATGTCTCCAAGAGTTTCTCCTGTGTTATCCACCTGTAGTTTCATACTTTGAGGCTTTATGTTTAATCTTTGATCTATTTTTAGTTGATTTTTTGTTCATAGTGAAATATGGGGTTCAGTTTTATTTTTCTGCAGATGGATATCTAGTTTTTTAGCACCATTTGCTAAAGAGATGTTCTTTTCCCATTTGGATTGTCTTATGTCCTTTATAAAAGATCAGTTGGCTGTATGTCTTAGGGTTTATTGTTGGGTTCTTCATTCTGTTTCATTTGTCTACATGTCTGTTTTTGTGCCAATATCATGCTGTTCTGATTATCACAACTTTGTAATATGTTTTGAGGTCAAGAAGTGACCACCTACTTATTGCCTTGCATAGTATTATTTGATGATACAGGGCCTTCTATGATTCCAGAGAAATTTTGGTTTTAAATTTCTTTGATGATAATCTCTGGTAGCTTAATCAGAATTACATTGAATTTATATGCTAATAGAGGTAGAAATGACATTTTGATTAATTTTTTCAATCCAGGAATATGAGAAGGTTTTCCAATTTTTTGTATCATTTTCAACTTTTGGGGGTTTTCATAGTTTTCTTTGTAGAAGTCTTTCACTTTTTTAGTTAGAATAATTCCAAGATATCTTATCATTTTATAGCTATTGTAAATGGAGTTGCTTTCTTCAATTCTGTATCATTTTGTTTATCAATAGTATATAAAAATGCTATCAATTTTTATATGTAATTTCATATCCTACCACTTTACTCTATTCATGGATTACTTCCAGGTGTTTTATTTTTGTATTTTATTTTTTGTAGATTCCTTTGGATGTCCTATGTATGTAATCATATCATCTGCAAATAGAGAAAATTTCACTTCTTTGTCTATTTGCAATTTATTTTATTCTCTTGTCTGATTAGTAAGGACTTCCAGCACTATATTGAAAAGGAGTGGAAAAGGAGGGGAGAAAGTTTTTAGTGGAAAAGCTTTTTAGCTTTTTCCCCATTCAGTATGATGTAAGATATGGATTTGTCATAGATGGCTTTTATTGTGTCGAGGAATGTCCTTTCTATGCCAATTTTGCTGAGAGTCTTCATTATGAAAGGATGTTGTATTCTATCAAACACTTTTCCCGCATTGATTAAAATTATCATATGGTTTTTATCTTTCCTTCTGTTCATATGATGTATTACATTTATAGTTTTGCATATGTTGTATTCCTGTAATAAAACCTATACTGGTCATGGTGTATAATATTTTCAATGTGTTGTTGAATATGATTTTCTAGTATCTCCTTGAGATGTTTTGTGTCTGTATTCATCAGGGATATTGGATTTTAATATTTTTTTTTGTAATTTCCTTGTCTGTTTGGGGTTCAGGGTGATGGAGGCTTCATAGAATAAATTTGGGAGGATTTCTTCCATTTGAATCTTTGGAAAAAATGTTTGATTTTTATTTATATATTTATTTTTTAATATTTTTATTTTTAATTAATTAATTTACATTCATTCACTGAGCACTGTCACAGCATACAAATGTGATTTCCCATCCAGAATAAACTGCATAGTAGCTTAATCATACATGTTATCATCAATAATTTTCCATTTCTAATTTCATATATATGTATGTACATATATATATTTTTCCCCCCTGTTTCTCATCCTCTGCCATTTCTCACCTTCCTCCCACATTATCTCAGGTGTCCACAGTTGTTTCCCATTAATTTTTTGTCCCACACTTTATTGATTCACAAAATTCCTTAAATAATCTAACTACTTTTAATAGCAAGCTTTGCTGATATATACATATTTATAAATACATGTCCGACTTTAGCCATGAAACTCTAAGTAGAATGAATATACTATAAGGTAGCACCTAGCTGATGCTATATAGCTTACTATGGTCATTAATTATGTATTTTTTTACTACATTTTTAATTTTAATAAGAGCAGATTTAGCTTTTTCTTTTTTTTTTTTTT
>NW_006198195.1:86624-89082 GCF_000334495.1 Tupaia belangeri chinensis
AAAAAAAAATGCTAAGGAATATGCTTAAAACTTAAAGCCAGGAAACAGGTGGTGATTCTGTTCAAATAGTAGAAAAGTGAACCTATTGGCAGCTCAAGACAAGACAAAAATCCTTAAAACCAGACAACAAAGCTTAGAAGAAAAGCAGCAATATTTTAGTCAAGTCACAGAATGCTGTTTCATCAGTTCAATCTCATGCACTTAATTTATCTTCTGTTGTGGTTTGATTCTCCCATTAAATTTGGGGGTATAATATTCACCTCCAGATCTCCAGACTTATCCCCTCAATTAAGTTGGGCTTTTTTTTTGTTTTTTTTTTTTGAGGGTTTTTAGCTACAGGGAGCATACGCTCGCCAGAAGGAGACAGAAAGTGAGAAATCACCGCCCAGGGGGATGGCCATGCTGCAATCTCTTCTCTTCCATTTTCTTCTCCGGATCTTGGACACACACATGTGCCTGGCATGAGTTTAAGCCACCGGGGCCAGGACTCGAACTGCAGTCCAATGGCATAGCCAATACACTAACTGCTGGTCCCCAAGTTGGCCATTTTCTTAGTTTTTGAACTCTTATTTCTGTGTGACTGCATTTAATTTTACTGACATAGCACTCCCTTAAGAACTTCTTGGAGATCTGGTCTGGTGTTGGTAAATTCTTTCAGATTTTGTTTATCTGACAATGTTCTTGTCTTTTCTTCCCATATGAAGGATAATCTTGCTGGATATAGTGTTCTTGGTTGAATTGCTTTTCCCTTAACATTTGCATTTATTTTCCCATTCTTTCCTCATCTCTAACAGGTCCATTTGATTATTTTTTAGAGTGAATTTCCTCTTTTAGATCTTGCAAGAATTTTCTCACCTCCTGAATCTCATCAGCTCCTTTCCCCTGCCTCTTCCACAGTTCATTGTCTCTCTTCTATCTCTGTGAGCTTTGTCACCATGAAAATTCTAAACTTTTATCTGACATTTCCATGAATTTCATGGTATTGTCTGAGGATGAAGAGGAGTTATTGTTTTTCCTTGGAGATATTTTCTTGTTTTTACATATTCCTTGTCACCCTGTAGTGTTTCTAATCATCTGATGTATGGTATGTTTCTTTCTAATTGATGTTCAATCTGAGTGTTCAGAGACGTGTAGGAAAAGGGGATCTGCAATCTCTCTTCTGTTCCTTTCTCACTCTTGTGCATTAGAATCAGTTGGAATAGAGGAATATTCTGACTTTCACTCTTGTGCATCAGAATCAGTTGGAATAGAGGAATATTCTGACCCTAATTGTATTCAGATGTTTAGCTCCTGTTTACTTGGACATGTCTAGACACTTAGTGTGTAGGAGCTGAGAAACCAATGAGTAAAGATAAAGAAAAAGAAGAGAACTAGAGAAAAAGAAAGAAGAAAATATAAAAGAAAAAGAAAAAAGGATAATAAAAAACTATAGATTTTTATCTTAAGAAGCAAAAATTGAAAACTGTGCAACACAAAGCAATATTTCAGAGCTGAAGTTTAGGATCCATGTGGAGATGGGCCTCAGTTTGTGCCTTTCCTAAATAGAATGGGGAGAGGCACCTAGCTTTGAGGCGAGCCCAGAAGAAGCTCCCTGCCCAGCCTAGGGTCAGAAAGGAAGAGTTGAGCCAGCCACAGACCCATCAAGCTCATCTTCCATTTTCAGAGTCAGCAGGTTGGTGGATTTTTCCTTTCTTTAGATAACTTCTTTTATATCTGCCCCACACACAGGACAGAGAAATAATAATCCTCTTAAGTAGCCACACCCAGCCTGAAGTCCTCTGCCTAGCCTAGGGCCAGGAAGGTAGGGCTGAGCCAGCCCTAGGTCTCCAATGAAATCCTGCAGTTCAAAGGTCAGAAAGTTGGTGGGATTTTCCTTTCTGGTCCTTTTTTCTATCCTCCCCTCACACTGGACACAGAAATAGTAAGCCTATCAAGCAGCCACTCACAACCTGAACCCCCCTATGCAGTTAGTTCATGTTGTGGATTTGTGTGGTGCACATTTTTTTCCTTTTTCCTTTCACTCTCACTTTTCTGCTTAGCCCCACCCACAAAGTGATGAGACATGTTTAGGTAAATAGTAGCTGAAAACTCTTCTTCATAAATCTGAACCCAAGACTCTTCCTGTGGATACTTTTTTCTTTACACTCTCACTTTACTGCTCAGCCCCACCGACACAGTGACTATACAGGTCTAGGTATACAACAGCTGAACATCTGAACACTGTGAGGCTCTGGAGGAATACTTTCGCCCCACTAGTTAAAAGGGAAAAACTCCTCTTCATAAATTTGAACCCAAGACTCCTCCTGTGGATACCACATTTCAAACCACAGAACAAGAGAGAATTAACAGAGAAGTAATTCACAAAGGGTTGAACAGAAAAACACAGCTATAGATACCTACTCCAAAAAAATTAGTGCCAAGTGAATACATCACTGAATAACTAAAAATTGCGGAAGAG
>NW_006198195.1:89097-101575 GCF_000334495.1 Tupaia belangeri chinensis
ACCAGGAAATACGTCCCTAACAGGGGAACACAGTAACTCATATCCAACTATGGAAAAAACAGAGAAAAATCACCAAAATGTCAGAAAAAGAATTACGAATATTCATGGTGATAAAATTAAATGAGAGGTAAGAGAAAACAGATGATCAAGTACAGGACATAAAGAAGTCTTTCCATAAGATGAGGAAGGATATAGACATCATAAAAAATAATCAAAGAGAACTTCTAGAGGTGAAGACTATAATGCAGGAAATCAAAACCTCTCTTAAAAGTATTAATAGCATATAGGACCATGGCAAACAGAATCTCTGATATGTAAAACAAAACCTCTGACTTAGCTGAAACCACCAAAATGAATAAATAAGTAAATAAATTAATAAGGACAACCTACAGGAAATGCTAGATGCATTAAATACCCAAACATCCAAACAACAGATATTCCAGAAGGTGAAGAATCTGACAAGAGCATTAAACATCTATCCCCTGAAATACTTGCAGAAAGCTTACCAAACCTAGAGCAACATTTAGATATACAGACTCAAGAAATACAAAGGACTCCAAATAGAATTAACATAAGAAGATCCTCTCCATAGCACATCATAACAAGATTGGTCAAAATTAAAAATAAAGACAAGAGTCTAAAAATGGCAAGAGAGACATCAAGTTAAGTAACCTGGTTATCTTGTTAGGCTAACATCAGATCTCTCAACTGAAATAATGTAGGCAAGGAAAAAAGGGAAGATATATTCAAAACAATTTCAACAAAAAATACTCAGCAAGACTATCCTTCAAATAAAAAGAAAAATTAAAATAATTCTCAGACAAACCAAAACTGAAAGAATTCACCCATACCAGAGCAGCTCTTCAAGAAGTACTAATAGGAGTATTATATCTGGAAAATTATAAAGAGGCAAAAAGAATAAGAGAATAAAAAATAACAAAGAAAATGTCTAACAAAATGACAGGGGTAAGTCCACAAATATTGATAATAACATCGAGTATTAATGGATTAAATTATCCAATTAAAAGACACAGACTAGCTAAATAGATACAATAACAGGATCCCTGTATATGCTTCCTACAAGAAACACACCTCATGGATAAAGACATATATAGACTGAAAATAAAGGACTGGAAAAACTTATTCGGTGCAGATTGATATTGAAAAAGAATGGAGCCATGATACTGATATCCAACAAAAAAAACTTTAAGAAAAATATTACAAGAGACAAAGATGGATGCTATAAACTACTAAAAGAGATAATGGCCAAGAAGATATAACATTTATAAATAGGTACACAACACTGAAGCAACAAAATACATGAAAGAAAGACTGCTAGATATAAAAGTAGAGATAGACTACAACACAAAAATAGTCGGGAGTCTCAACACCCCACTGTCTTCTTTGAATAGATGATTTAGAAAATTTAGCACGGGACCAGCAGTTAGCATAATGGCTATGTCGCTGGACTCCCACGTAGTCGACCGCGGGTAGACCCGGTGGCTTAAACTCACGCCGGGTGCATGTGCGTGCGTGCCCATGATCCCGAGAGGAGAATGGAGGAGAAAGGATTGTGCCATGGCCATACCCCCTGGGGGGGTGATATCTCACTTTCTGTCTCTCTGTCTCTCTCTGTCTGCTCTGTCTGTCTGGCGAGAGCACGTGCCCTATAGCAAAAACATCTCCAAAAAAAAAAGAAAATAAGCAAAGTAATACAGGATCTAAACAATACCATAAATTAAATGGACTTCACAGATATCTATACAACTTTATACCCAACAAACATGAAATATACATTGTTTTTACTTATGCATGGAACATTTTCTATGTTTGACCACATCTTAGGGCAAAAAACAAGCTTTTACAAATTCAAAGTTACAGAAACAGTATCCAGCATCTTCTCAGACCCCACTGAAATTAAACTTGAAATAAATTGCAGGAAAAATAACTCAAAAATATGTAAATACATGGAAACGAAACAACTACACCTGACAATTTTACAATCACTGAAGAAATTAAGACTGAAATGTTAAAACATCATTGAAACCAATGATAATGAGCATATGGTTTTCATAACTTATGGGACTCAAAACAAGCAGTCATAAGGGCAAAGTTCATAGCAATTAGTGCTTATAAGAAAAAAACTGAAAGGTGGCAAATAGACAACCTTATAACACAACTCAGGGAACTGGAAAAAATATCAGGAGAGAGACCAGCAGGTGGCTTCATGGCTAAGGCACTGGACTCTCACATTGCCAACTGCTTTCTCTCTTTCTTTCTCTCTTTATCTCTCTGTTTCTATCTGGTGAGTACATGTACTCTGTATCAAATTTAGAAAAATAATAATAAAGATAAATAAAATAAATATTTTTAAAATGCCAGGAAAAAAGAAAAAGTAAACATTCAACCAGAAATAAATGAAATAGAGAATAAACAAACTATACAGAATATAAATGAAACCAATTCTTGTTCTTTGAGAAGATAAAGAAAGTTGACACAATTTTAGCTAATCAAGGATAACAGAGAAAGGAACCAGATAAATTTAATTAGCTATGAAGCAGTTAATATTACAACAGACATAACAGAAAAACAAAAATGTTATCAGAGAATATTACAAGTGACTATACACCAACAAAGAAGACAACCTGAATGAGAAAGAAAAATTTCTGGACACATATAATCAACCAAGATTGAATCAGGAAGACAATGAAAGTCTGGCTAGACCAATAACAAGCAATGAAATTGAAAAAATAATAAACTGCTTCCCAATAATGTACAGCTGAGGTACCAATGACTTCACTTCTAAATCCTACAGAACTTTTAAAAAACGGCTAACCTGGGGCCAGCAGTTAGCGTAATGGCTGTGTTGCTGGACTCCCATGTAGTCGACTGCGGTTCGAGTCACGGACCTGGTGGCTTAAACTCACGCCAGGTGCATGTGCGTGTGTGCCCAAGATCCCAAGAGGAGAATGGAAGAGAAGGGATTGTGGCGTGGCCATCCCTCTGAGGGGTGATTTCTCGCTTTCTGTCTCTGTGTTTCTCTCTGTCTTTCTGATGAGCACACATGCCCTATAGCGAAAACCTCTCCAAAAAAAAAAAAAACCCAAAAATGGCTAACCTCAATTCTCCTCAAGCTATTTCTACAGATCCAAAAGGAAGGAACCCTTCCAAATTCATTTTATGATGCTTTTATTATCCTGATCTTCAAAACAGACAAGGACATCATAAAAAAAGAAAACTACAGGCTAATATCCCTGAGATGCAGAAATAGATGCAAAAATTCTCAACAAGATAGAGAAAATCATATTCAGTGACACATTAACAAGATTATACCCTCAGGCAGACTTTATTCCAGGAACACAAGGGTGTTTCAACATATGTAAAATCATAAATGTAATACATCACATTAATAGAATGAAATATAAAAACTATATGATCATATCAATTGACACAGAAAAAGTGTGCAATAAAATACAACATCCATTCATGTTGAAGATTCAGCAAAATTGGCATAAAAGGGACATTTCTTGGGGCAGATAGGTGGCATGGTGGTTAAAGATGCTGGATTCCCACATGGTCAGCCATGGTTCAAGTCCCGGACCTGGCAGCTTTCTTTCTCACTTTCCTTTTCTCTCTCTATGTCTCTCTCTGGTCAAATTAAAAATAAATAATACCACATGGAGTCAAATAAATAAATAATTCTTTACAAAAAAAGGGACATTTCACAACACCATAAAAGCCATTTATGAGATATTGAATGATGAAGTGGGGAGATTAATGTCTCTGTATTGACTAACATGCATGGCATTCCCTTTTGAAAAAGCAATGTAATACACTGTAAAGTTATATGCAATCCAATGCAATATAAACAAGATTATGATGATAATAAAAAAATAAATTAATTAAAAACATAGCTAAAGTCATCCTGAATGGGGAAAAGTTGATAATTTTTCCAGTAAAAACTGGAATAAGGTAATGCTGCTGGCTTTCTCCACTCCTTTTCAATATAGTACTGGAAGTCTGAACCAATGCAATCAGACAACAGGATAAAATAAAAGACATTAAAATAGGGAAAGCAGAAGTGAAATTATCTTTATGTAGATAAGATTACATACATAGAAAACCCCAAAAATGCACAAAATAACTCCTGAAAGTGATCAATGAATATAGAAAAGTGGCAGGATACAAAATCAACATGCATAAATTGATAGCATTTCTACACATCAACAATGAGCAACCTGAGGTAGAACTGAAAAAAGCAATCCTCTTTCCAAAAGCCACAAAGTGTAGCAAATACCTAGGAATAAACTACACCAGAGTAAAAGACCTTTCCAAGGAAACCTTTAGACAACTAAAAAAGAATTTGGAAATGACACAAAAAAGTGGAAAGACACTCCATGTTCCTTTATTAAAAGAATTAATAAAATAGAAATGTCAATTTTACCTTAATTAATTTAGAAATGTAACGTAATCCTGATCAAATTATCAGAGATATTCTTCACATATTTAGAAACACAATCAATAACATTTGTCTGGAATCGTAAAAGACCCCATATCACCAAATCAATACTGCACAGAAAAGATGAGGTAGGAGGCATCTGACTCCAACACCAAAATATATCACAAAGCTGTGATTATGAAAACTGTGTTTTGGCAGTGTTCCGGCACATAAAAAAAGGTACATAGACCAGTGGAGGAGAAAATAAAACCCTGAAGTAAACCCCAAAACGTACAGCCAATTGATTTTTAACGAATGACAATGGGAAAAAGAATATCTCTTCAGCAAATGGTGTTGGAAAAACAGAACATCTACCTGCAGAAAGATGAAGCTATACACCTATCACCACTAAAAAATGTAAACTCAAAATGGATCAAAGATCTAAACATAAAACATCAAACTATAAAATTACTGGTAGAAAATGCAGAGAAACTCTTGGAGATACCAGAGTAGGCAAGGACTTCTTAAAGAAGACCCCTGAAGCACAAGCAATAATTATCAAATCGACAAGTCTGATTATATTATGCTTAAATCCTCTGCACAGCAAAAGAAACACTCAAGATCCTGAGAGGAGAATGGAAGAAAAGAGATAGTGGCACGGCCATCCCTCTTGAGGGGTGATTTCTCACTTTCTGTCTCTCTTTGTCTCTCCAGTGAGTGCACATGCCGTATAGCAAAAATCTACATTAAAATGTTTATACAATGATCTCTATAATTATGAAACAATAAGAAAAAGATTGAATTTCAAGATGAAAGTTCTTGGGACCAGCAGATGGTGTAATGATTATGTGGCTGGACTTCCATGTAGTCGACCGCGGTTCGCGTCCTGGACCCGGTGACTTAAAACTCATGCCGGGCGCATGTGCGTGCGTGCCCAAGATCCCGAGAGGAGAATGGAGGAGAAGGGATTGTGGCGTGGCCATCCCCCTTGGGGGGTGATTTCTCGCTTTCTGTATCTCTGTCTCTCTCTGTCTGTCTGGTGAGCGCACGTGCCCTATAGCGAAAACCTCTCAAAAAAAAAAAAAATCTCATGCTAGGCACATGTGTGTGTGCATCAGAGAGGAGAATGGAGGAGAAGGGATTGCAGTGTGAATTCACGCCCAGGGGGGTGAATTCTCACTTTCTGTTCCTCTGGCAAGTGCATGCATCCTATAGCAAAAATCCCTCTCTCTCTCTCTCTCTTTTTTTTTTTTTTTTTTTTTTTTTGTATGGGATCTTGGGCATGCATGCACACGCGCCTGGCGTGAGTCTAAGCCACCGGGTCCGGGACTCGAACCACAGTCGACTATATGGGAGTCCAGCGACATAGCCATTACACTAACTGCTGGTTCCAAAAATCCCTCTCTTAAAAAAAAAGAAAAAGAAAGTGAAGAGGTGGAAAGACATTCCATGCAAAAGAAACCAAATGCAAGCAGGCATAGTTACAATGATATCAGATAAAATAGAACTGAAGTCAAAATTGTAAATAAATAACTAAATAAATAAAGTTATTACATAGTGATAAAAAGATCAAGTCCAAGTCAGAAAGAAGCTATAATAATCTTAAATGAATGTGCACCCTATACTGGAGCACCCACATATATAAAACAAATCTAGTCTAAAGAAAGTGATAGAATCTAATGTAGTAATAGTTGAGGGTTTCAACATCCACTCTCAGCACTGAATAGATGATCTAGACAGAAAATCAACAACAACAAAAAAATCAGAGTTAAACTGCACTATAGATCAAATGAACCTGATAGACATCTATAGACATTTCATCCAACACAGAACACACATTCTTCTTATCAGCACATGGAATATTCTACAGCACTGACATTATATTAGCTTATAAAATAAGTCTCAAAGATTAAAAAAGAAAACACATCAGTTATCATTTTTAACTATAATGTAATAATACTAATAACAACAGAATTATGGAAAATGTACAAATCCATAGAAACTAAACATGCTCTTGGATGACTCCTGAGTCAGTAGAAATTTTAAAAAGAAATTTAAAATTTCTTGAAACAAATGAAAATGGAAAAATGACATATGGAATATGATAAAAGCAGTCCTAAGAGAGAAACATGTAACCAATAAGTACTCATACAAAAAATGATAGAAAAATTACTCAAAAAAACCTAACAATGCATCTTACTTAAGGATATAGAAAAGAATAAACAAACTAAACACAAAAATAATAGAAGGAAATAAATAACAAAGAACAGAACAGAAACAAATGAAATGTAGACCAGATAATCAATACAAAAGATGGACAAAATGAAAATTTGGGTTTTGAAAAGATAAACAGTTGATAAAACATTAACCAAATGAAAAGATAGACTCAAATAAATAAAATCTAAATGAAAACTGAGACATGCAGTAATAATAATAACACATTATTATTATGAAATATTACAAGCCAACAAACTGAAAAACCTATACTAGATGAGAGAAATTTCACATATCATTCTCCAAAATTGAATCAGGAATAGAAAGCCTAAACAGATCAATGACAAGCAATTAGACTGAATCAACAATAAAAAGTCTTTGAATAATGAAAATCCCAGAATCAGATAACTTCACAGCTGAATTTATAAAGACTTTTCAAGAATTGGTATCAATTCTCAAATTATTCCAAAAGATTCAAGTGGAAGTAATCTTCCCAACCTCAGTTTACAAGGCCACAACTATCCTGATATCAAAAACAGGCAAGATAAACAATAAAACTACAGATCAGTATCCCTTATGAACATAGATGCAACATTCTTCAACAAAATATCAGCAAACTGAACTCAACTGCACATCAAATAATTATACACCATGACCAAGTCAGATTTATACTATGTGGAGAAAGAGGATTAGGTCATGACAAAGTCCTGTGGAAGATCTCTCTCTCTTTCTCATGCATGTGCACATTATCTATCATGAATGAAAAACAATTAAAAAGCAGTAGTGTTCTTGTACACCAATAAGAAGCTATAGATGAAGAACAAAAATGAAGAAAGCAATTCAATATGGGTGTGGTAGTGCATACTAGTAATCCCAGGTAATCAGGAGGCTGAGATGGAAGGATCACAAGTTGGAGGCCATCCCTTGCTAACATAACAAGACTCCAGGGGTGATGGTGGGGGAGATGTAATTCCAATAACTACCAAATAAATATATAAATATACATAAATATAAAACACTGATTTTAAAAAAAGGCAAAATAAATAAATTGCCTCCCTTGTTTCGGAACTAAAAGACTCAATGCTGTTCACTGTCATTAGAATGTTAATATTGCCCTAAGAGACCTATAAAGTCTATGTAAATCCTATTGAAATGCCAATAGGATTCTTCACATAAATAGAAACAAAAAGATCATTACATTGGTATAGAGTCAAAGACTCCAGATAGCCAAAGCAATCTTGTGTAAAAAGAACAAAGTGGGAGGCATCACACTGTCTAACTTCAAAAACTACTACAAAGCTATAGTAACCAAAACTGCATGGTATTGGCACAAAAATAGCACATAGAAGAATGGAACAGAATAGAGGACCCAGAAATTAATACAAGAACATATAAACTGGTTTATAATAAATGTCCTAAGAATATTCAGAGGAGAAAGGATAGTCTATTTAATAAATGGTGCTGTGAAAACTGGATATCTATATGCAGAAGAAAAATATAATTTCTCACTATAAAATTAATTCAAAATGAAGTAGATACTTAAATATAAGAGCATGAAATTAATAGAACAAAGGAAAGGGG
Organism: Tupaia belangeri chinensis; assembly: GCF_000334495.1. NCBI lineage: Eukaryota > Metazoa > Chordata > Mammalia > Scandentia > Tupaiidae > Tupaia > Tupaia belangeri. The sequence goes on from NW_006198195.1 coordinate 97,331, forward strand.
AAATACTTCATGATATTGATCTAGGCAAATATTTTTAAAAATAAGACATCAAATGCATGGAGAATAATAGCAACAGCAAAAATAGATAAAGGGGATTACATCATACTAAAAAGTTTCTGCAGAGCAAAGAAAATAATTACCAGAGTGAAGAGAATGTGAGAAAATATTTGCAAGTTATATATTTAACAAGGAATTGATAACCAGAACCTATAAGGAAGTCAAAGTTCATCAGCAAAAATAAATAAATAAATAAATAAATAAATAAATAAATAAATAAACCAATTAAAAAATGAGCAATTGTTCCAAATGAACATGGAAAGCATCAGTAGATACCAGAGACAGTGAGAGAGGAGGGTGGGAAATGGCAGAGAGAGAGAAATAGGGAATCAAGGGGAGGAAAAAGAAGTAAAATATATAAGAAACAAGAAATGGAAAATTATTTCTTAAAGATAACATGTATGGTAATATCTTTGAGCCAATATATAGTGTATTCTGGATGGAAAAACTCACTTGCTCTGTTGCAATGATATACAGTGAAGAAATGTAAAATAAATAAATTTAAAATTAAAAAAAAACTGTTGGAGAAAGGGCAACTCCTGTGCACTACTTGTAAATTAGTCCAGCCATTATGGGAAATAGTATGGCAGTGCCTCACAAAACAAAATAGAACTATCTTATGATCCAGTAATCCCACTACTGGATATATACAGAAAGAAAAACTATAAAACATTGAAAAATATAAAACACTGATGAAAGAAACTAAACAATGCCAAAAAAAAAAAACCTGTTAGTAACAAGTATAGTAACCAGAACTGCATGCTATTGGCACAATAGCAACACTATTCACAATAGTTAAGGTATAGTTGAAAGAAACTGAATAAGGCAAAAGAAAAAAATGGAAAGGCATCCTCAGTCAAAATGATATCTGCAGTCTCACATTTATTGCAGCACTATTCACAATAGTTAAGACATGGAATCATCCTCTATGCTCAACACTGATGAATGAATAAAGAAAACATATTTTCTTTAAAAATGTTATTATGTGGGACCAGCAGATAGCATAATGTTTATGTCACTGGACTCCCACATAGCCAACAGCAGTTCAAGTCTTGGACCTGGTGACTTAAAACTCACACCAGGTGCATGTGTGTGCGTGCCCAAAATCCTGAGAGGAGAATGGAGAAGAGATTGTGGTGTGGCCATCCTCCCTGGAGGGTGATTTCTTGCTTTCTGTCTTTCTGTCTCTCTCTGGCCAGTGCACAAGCACTATAGCAAAAATCTCTCAAAAAAGTTATTTATGTTAATATGCATTTTTACATGAGTTTTAATTGATAAATAACAACTGTGTAAATTTATGGAATACAATGTAATGTTTTTATCTGTGTATACAATATATAAAGATTCAGTTGAGCTAATTAACATATCTATCACCTCATCGCTTTATCATTTATTGTTATTCTTTTAAATGAATTAATTCTGTGGCCAGCAGGTGGCATGATGTTAAAGTGGCTGGATCTCACATGATTGACTGAGTAGTTTGAGAATGAGATCTGGTGCCTTGAAATACACGCAGGGCATATGTGAACATATGCCCAAAATACTGAGAGAACGTAGGAGAAGGAATTTCAATGTGGCCATCCCCCATCAAGGGTGAGTTCTCACTTTCTCTGTCTCTCTGGTGAACACAGATATCCTATAGCAAAAACTAAAAACAAAACAAAACAAAAAAGATTAAAAAAAAAAGGTCAGTTCCACTTTGCAATATGGTTAACATCTATGGATATAAACCACAGAAACAAAGGCCTTTTCAGTTTCTCTAATTTCTAAGAGCATAAAGTCTTCCTGAGACAAAACATTTAATAGTTCCTTTACACTAACAGCATCATCTCCCGGATCGTTATTTATTTATTTATTTATTTATTTTTTGCCATAGGGCACATGTGCTCTCTGGAGAGAGACAGAGAGAGAGAGGCAGTAAGAGGGAAAGTGAGAAATCACATTCCCCTCCTCTCCCTGGGGCATGGTCACAACGCAATCCCTTCTCCAGTGTCCTCTTGGGATTTTGGGCATGCATGTGCACATGTCTGACATGATTTTCAAGCTGTCAGGTTTGGGACTCAAACTGCAGTCAGCCCTGTGGGAGTCCAGCACCTTAAACACCATGCCACCTGCTGGACCCCTGGTTCTTAAACTGTAATGGCCCATAAGCATTCAAGGTCCTTCACAGTCAGGCTTAAAGATTCCTTTCAAGTTCTATCTCCTGTCTCTCCCCTCCACGTATCAGCTGCATCTGCATCAGGTAACTTGCTGGATTTTTAATCTGTCATTTACATCCTTCACTATGTGTCTAGTATATCTAGTTCAATTCAAACATCATGTTTTCTCTGGAGCCTTTCTTCCTTCTTGATAGACTTAACTGATCTTTCTTTTTCCAGTGCACTTCATGAAGTTGAATTCAGAATTGCCATTATTTCCATTTTTTTTTTTGTAAATAAAGAAACTGAGGTCTAGAGAAAGAAAAGGACTAAGTCCCACAGCAAGTGAACAGAAGAACTGGTGCTTAAATTCTTTGCCTTCTTTTCACACTTCCTCTCTTCATGGAAGCTGCTGCAAGACTCAAAGTATTAGAAGCACTGGATGAGGGGGAATTAAACTGATAAAATTAAAAAGTACTGAATTGGAATATCCTTGAAGGAAATAACCCCTGACTTTGGCCTAGCATGTGAGTAGCTAGTCAGTCCTTGCACATGTTGACAGCAGGTGAAAAGTAACTCTTGAGGGAATGTCTTCAACCTTTTTTGCTTCTTCAAATGGTAAATTCTATTCCATTTCAGCCAGTCATGATCCTTAAATAAAATTCTAAGGGGCTGGCAGGCATTCTGCAAGCCTCCTAAAGAGTAGTAGTGCTCCCATCCAAAGAAGCCCTCTTTTTTTTTTTTTTTCACTTTATTTATTTATTTATTTTTAACATTAATTCACTATACATCATGACAGTATATAAAATGAATTTTCCATCCAATTCATTTTATATATGTAATGATGTAGCTGCATCTGCTATTGAAAATATTTAGACAAATTAAGTTCATTAGCAAATCAAAGAAGCCTTCTTGACCTGATGGCACAGCTGCCTGCTGTCCCCATTGCCCTTAGTTGGCTCCCTAGTCTGGGATATAAACTCCAGGCAAAACCTAAAGCAACAAGTGTTAACTAGTGGTTTCAGAACACTTTGCCTTTCTTGTATTTTGTCAAGTGGTGGGTATCGGAATGTTTATCTTTGGAGGAAAGTGGTATTAAAAGCTTTGGATGGGACCAGCAGGTAGCATGGTGGTTTAGGCTGACCATAGTTCAAGTCCAGGCCCAGTAGCTTGAAAATCATGCCAGATGTGTGTGCATGCATGCCCAAAATCCCAAAAGGAAACTGAAGGAGAAGGGATTGAGGTGTGGCCATTCCCCCCCGCGCCCCCCCCCCCGGCCAAGGTAATTCCTCACTCTCCTCTCTTTCTCTCTAGCAAAGGAATGCATCCAGTGGCAAACAAAAACAAAGCTTTTGGTAAATACCAAGAGACAATTTCTGTGAGCTCTCCAAATCAAGCTAACGCAAAGGGATGCTGCTTGTTCCATAGCATCAGGCTGGTTAGGAAAGATTGCTCTCAGGGATAGGGGCCTAGTGAAGTTGATGACAATTAACTTAGTGTTCTAGAAATTTTGAAAATACTGTTCCATGGTAAAGCATTTAGGGTAGAAATGATCAGTGCAGTCTAACCCATATTACTGGGGCACACTTGAGCAAGATACTATGTAACATACAACTGAATAAAATTGAGTCTCTGTCTCTGAGAAATTTATAGCCTCTTCATGACAGGCAGAAATACACATATTTACAACATAGTATTATCAGTGCTGAAATAAGTATGAGTGGGGAAGGAGTGACCATCATTAAATAGAGATGGTTTTCATTGGGAGGTGAACAGGTGGTCATCTGTACACAAAAGGTCATTATAGGTTGAGGGAACCAAATGTGAAAGGGGATGGCAATTGAAAATATGAATTGGTTATTCTCTGGCTATTATTTCCACCCCTGGATCAGTTCTCTGTCCTTTTCTCTTCTCCATGTTCCAGGATACTGACTTTGTAGACTGATTGTATAAACTGGATGCCCTTGTCTGGTTTCTGGCAGGGTCTGGCTAATGAAAGGCACTGGAAGATCCAGAGTGGAGAAGAGACCCTGTATTTCTTCACTCTTTC
>NW_006198195.1:102170-109604 GCF_000334495.1 Tupaia belangeri chinensis
AGCTTTGAGCCTAATTTATGGCACTAGCTGGAGTCTTCCCTAATTATAGCTCCTTCCAGGGACTTCTTTTCTATAGCATTAACTCTCAATGGACTCCAGTAACACTGTTCCATGCTTTCACTCCTCCAGACCAAAAGTGTGATGGCTTCCTTCTATGTCTAGATTCTGAGTGTTTCAATGTATCTTGATACTTTTAACTCTGTCCAAACTTCTGGATGTTGTCAAATTTATTCCCCACCAGGACACATGCAAATATAAATGTGAACTTATACTGGTCCAGTTTTCAGGGAAAGTAAGGTGCATGTTTATGGGCAAGGAAAGACAGAAAGAAGATGAAGCAGAGGCTACACAGAAAACAGTCTGGCTATTTATATGAAATATCTAGTATGAGCAGGCTATGAAGAAGAACCTTTTTAAACCAATTTTGTTGACAAAGGAAAACTTCTGGAAGTTTGTTGATCTGCTGCATGGATAATGCCAGAGTTAGTGGCTATCATTTATTGAACATTTTCTGTGTCACTTTACCTTTGGTATCTCATTTACTTCTTACATCATCCCATAAAGGTGAACACTCATTTGGCTCAATTTTACAAGTGAGAACAAGCTCTGAGAAGAAAAGTAACGTGACCAATTGATCACTAATAAATAGGAGAGGAAGGATTTAAACCTATGTCTGTATGAGTTTAGAGCTTGGGTGTTTCACTGTACTCAGCTATATGATGAATCAGTCTACATCAGCCTCTGGTATCTTTCAGCTCTAGGATTTCATGAATCTGTGGGGTAATCAAGCAACTCCAAATAAACCTACTTGGTCCATCCATTAATGAAAGATGATGGTGGCAGATTTGTGGTCAGAGGGCTCCTTTGGCAGTACATGCAGGGATGTGAATGAGACTTCATTGATGAGAACAATGCCATCCTCTCTCACAAATGTACCTCCTGTTGACCATGTCCTCCCAATGTCTTGATGAAGACAGAAGCATTTGACTAATTCTGCTATACTTCTGTCTTCAGAAATGTCAACCAAATCAATTCCTCTGGTAGAAATCTGGCACACAAGTTTCAGTGAATGCTGCTCACAGTGCTAACCAATTCTATCTTAGCACTGGCACAGACTAAGCTGACTTGGCCAGTGAAACTAAATATAAAATCTTACTTTGATACTAAGCCTTAGGGAAACTAAAAAAGCAGGCAACTTCTTTTGTATGTTTCTTTTATTTATTCATTTATTTTAGAGATATTTTTGCTATAGAGTGCATGTACTTGCCAGAGAGACAGAGAGAGAAAGGGAGACAGAAAGCAAGAAATCACTCCCACAGTGGGGATGGACATGCTGCAATCCCTTCTCCTCCATTCTCCTTTCTGGGTCTTGGATACACATGCACATGTGTCTGGCATGAGTTTTAAGTTGCTGGGTCTGGTACTCGAACCATGGTCACCTACATAGGAGTCTAGTGACATAACCATTACGCCATCTTCTGGTCCCGAGCAACCAATTTATAATACCTACTCCAGGTAAAGCACTTTCCATTGATTCCTCATCACAACACTGAGAGGTGTGTGTCATTACCCTAATGTACAGGTGAGGAAACTAGGCTTAAAGAGGGAAAGTGACTTGCCAGGGTATAACGTGCCTGGCAAGTGTCAGAACAGACACTGAAATCAAGACTGCCCAAGAAAGCTCACATGCATTGCTACTGTACTATCTGGGCAGTGTAACACACTAGTTAAAAGCTCAAAAGTAGGAGGTTGGGTTTGAATCCTGAATCCCCTACTCTTTAGCTGTGTGGACCTGGATAAGTCATTTAATCTCTCTCTGTGCCTCAGGTTCTTCATCTTTAAAATAGAAGTAATAATAATACCTACCTCATAAGGTTATCATGAGGATTAAATTCATTAGTATTTGTAAAGCACTGAAAATAGTGTCTGATACAGAGTAAGTGCTATGTATTTGTTAAATAGATATAGTGCCCATTTTATTTCAAAAATCTCATTCTTCCTTTCTCAGATCTAGAGAGGAGAATAAAAGGAGCTAGGAGGAGGAAGACTCATAAAAAGAAATAAACTTTTCTCCCAAAGCTGGATAAAGGTTCATGTTATTAATCAGCTGGGAAATACAAAACAACATGCAAAGCTTGGAGGGGTGAAAGAAAAAGCATATGATGTCTGTGTCCTGTGTTGGATCACTGTGTCCACCCTCTCTCGTTCATTTAAGGCAAATGAATGTTGCTTGGCCAGCTCTCTCTGACATCCCTTCCACCCTCAGACATGGAGATTGTAGCCGAGATAATAGCAAGAAAAGAGATAGTCACCTAGAAGATTGGGACCTTCACTGGAAGCTGGATCTTAGGATCATGGTAGTCTCTGACTCAAACACAAAAGTGATGCCTGGGTTTTGGAAGGTGGCAAGGGCAAAAAGGAGCCCCATGATCACATTGCTCTAACACAGAATCAAGGAACACATATATAATGTGTGTGTGTGTGTGTGTGTGTGTGTGTAGATATTTTAGGGTTTGCTGAAAGTCTTGGGTGGGAGGGAGCATGGAGGGAAATTTGGACTCTACTTCCCACTGAAGAAACTTGTGTAAGGCAAAACTGATAATCACCTGGGAGACCCTGGCTGCACAGATGTGCCTCCATTACCATGGCCTATGTATTACTCTTTGCTCAGACAGGAAGCATGAATCTTCCAACGTGATTTTTCAATTTCTTCTTTTTCCAACATTCTGCCACAATCTAATGCTTCTGACTGATTAAACACATCAAAACACCCAACAGTTATGTTATGATGTAAAGATGTGATGGTAAGTTTTGTGTCAACTTGCCTGTGCCTTTAAATATAATTTCTGAGTGTGTCTGTAAGAGTGTGTCCAGATGAGATTAGCATTTTAATCAGTGGATTCAGTAAAGTAGATTGCCCTCACCAATGTGGGTGGTCATCATGCAATCCTTTGAGGGTTTGAATAGAACAAAAAATTTGAAATGAGGTATTCACATTTTTTTTTGCTCTAACACAGAATCAAGGAACACATATATAATGTGTGTGTGTGTGTGTGTGTGTGTAGATATTTTAGGGTTTGCTGAAAGTCTTGGGTGGGAGGGAGCATGGAGGGAAATTTGGACTCTACTTCCCACTGAAGAAACTTGTGTAAGGCAAAACTGATAATCACCTGGGAGACCCTGGCTGCACAGATGTGCCTCCATTACCATGGCCTATGTATTACTCTTTGCTCAGACAGGAAGCATGAATCTTCCAACGTGATTTTTCAATTTCTTCTTTTTCCAACATTCTGCCACAATCTAATGCTTCTGACTGATTAAACACATCAAAACACCCAACAGTTATGTTATGATGTAAAGATGTGATGGTAAGTTTTGTGTCAACTTGCCTGTGCCTTTAAATATAATTTCTGAGTGTGTCGGTAAGAGTGTGTCCAGATGAGATTAGCATTTTAATCAGTGGATTCAGTAAAGTAGATTGCCCTCACCAATGTGGGTGGTCATCATGCAATCCTTTGAGGGTTTGAATAGAACAAAAAATTTGAAATGAGGTATTCACATTTTTTTCTTCTTGCCTGATTGCTTTAGCTGAGATAGAGATTTTCTCCTGTCTTCAGCACTCCCAGTTCTCAAGCCTTTGCACTCAGACTGAATTATACCACCAGCATACCTGGGTCCCCAGTTTGCAAGGGACAGACCACAGGCTTATCAGTCTTCAAAATTATGTGAGCCAAATCTTTATAATAAGTAATTTTCTATATATTCTCCTTTTGGTTCTCTGAAGAACTGTTACGGTAGAGGAAAAGCTCTATTTTAGGTGTTAGACACAACTGGGGTCAAATTTCAACATCACCAAAATATATCAATATAATATGAAGTTACTTAGCCTTATAGAGATTTAGATTCTTCATATCTAAAATTGAGATAACTTTCTCTCTCAAGGCTTTTGTGAGGATTATATGAGAAATCCAGTGTAAAGATGTCTAGCAGAGGGCCCTTCCCTTCCCCATTGCCTAATTCTTTCTCTAAGCTACCAATCAGTATTCCAACATTTTCTGGGATTTGAAAATGTAAATTAATACCTTTCTAATTTGAATTAGAAATTCAAAACCTCCCCTTCTCACTAAGTGTTCACAACTCTTTTTCCCTAAGCCACACAGGCTTTGATCTACTTGCTTTCTGGGACTTAGATCTGAGGTGCACTGCTGATGTCTCGTTCCCATGATTATTTCACCTTCTTCACTCTTCTATGCACCTTCCCAGGACAAATGACTGGCCACATGATTGGCCACATATAGGCAAATGTGCCTCTCACATTTCTTTCAGAGATTTACATATTTATTATAATTTTCTGGAAGAATGCCATGAAATATCTTGAGCAAGAAGTGCCTTTCAAATATCACACAAAGTCTCTATAGAGGCTAGAGGTGGCTATGTATTTTTTCCAGCCCAAACTCCATTCCACTTTTCGGCACTGGCCACAACCTTATTCATCCCCCTTCCTCCTTCTCTAGTAACACAGGACACTAAATGAAAATTTATTTCCAAACACTAGTTTCACACTGAGTTTTGGGTATTAGAAAAGTTTTTATTGGGTTATCAGAAAAGTCACTATGCATTTTTGCAACAGATAATGCTAGTTCATTTTTGGAAGTACTAGAATGATTTGCACCTATGATATTTCTATGTCATTTGACAGTTGACAATTCCAGTTTCATTCTTAAAAGAATTAAGCAACTTGGTTGAATTTTGGAGGTTTTACAAGTTTAATATGGAATAACAAGCAGTACATTTTCACCATATGTTACTATTTTATCTCTTTAAAGGGAAGAATGCACATCAAGTTCGTGAAAAGTTTAATAAAGTTTATGGCAACAATGCTCTACAAGAACTTTGGTGCTAATGATGTCTCACAAAATTTCATGCTGGTGATTTTGATCTCAATGACGCTTCTCAGTCAGGGAGGCCCATCCAGGTTGATGACAACAAAATAAAGGCATTTATCAAGTTAAAGCCATGTTACACACCACAAGAGATTGCAGAAACATCGAATATCCATCGTTCAAGCATTTATGACCACCTGAAGAAGCTGGATACATAAGCAATCTCTGTATTTGAGTTCCTCACAAACTAAAAGAAGTTCATTTGATGGTATGTATAAACATTTGTGATATTCTCGTTAAAAGTGAAAAAAAGATGGGACCAGCAGTTAGCATAATGGCTATGTCGCTGGACTCCCACAGTTCGCGTCCCGGACCCGGTGGCTTGAAACTCACGCCGGGGGCGTGTGTGTGCGTGCCCAGGATCCTTAGAGGAGAATGGAGGAGAAGGGGTTGTGGCGTGACCATCCCCTCTGGGGGCTGATTTCTCGCTTTCTGTCTCTCTGTCCTGGTCTGCGGGGCCCACGCCCCCTCGGGAAAAAAAAAAAAAAAAAAAAGAAAAAGTGAAGAGAAAGATCCTTTTTTTGAAACAACTGATAACTGGTGATGGGAAGTAGATTGTTTAAAACAATGTGGTGCACAAATGGTCTTGGTCCTGACATGATGATTAGCCTCAAATGACACCAAAAGCACACATTCATCAGAGGAAGGCTATGTTCTCAGTGTAGTGGGATTTTAAAGTTGTCGTGTTTTTTGAGCTCCTACAGAGGAATTAATCAGTTCAAAAGTGTACTGTCAGTAACTGTACAGTTTGAATACATCCATAATCCAGAAACATCCAGAGCTTGTTGATCATAAATGAGTTGGGTTCCATCACAACAGAAGACCACACACAAGTCTGATCACCCATCAAAACTTATTGGAGATGGGACCAGCAGTTAGTGTAATGGCTATGTAGCTGAACTCCCATGTAGCCGACAGCAGTTTGAGTCCCGGACCCGGTGGCTTAAAAATCGCGCTGGGCACATGTGCGTGTGTGCCCAAGATTCCGAGAGGAGAATGGAGAAGAAGGGATTGCAGCTTGGCCATCCCCCTGGGGGCTGATTTCTCGCTTTCTATCTCTCCGTCTCTCTCTGTCTTTCTGGCATGCACACGTGCCCTATAGCAAAAAAAGACCTCTCCAAAAAAAATTATTGGAACCTGGATAGGATATCTTGCCACATCAGTAATATTCACCTGACCTCATGCTGTCACACTTACACTTTTTTCATTCTCTTCAAAACTCCTTGCATGGTATAATGTTCAATTCAGATGAAGCTGTAAATCAGCACCTTCTTCAGATTTTTGTCAATAAAGTTAGGCTCTTCTCTGAAGCTCACTAAAAAATGGCAAAAAGTTACTGTACAAAACAGATAATGTGACATTGATTGATCTTTGTTCTTTATATAAGTGAATGACCTTTGAAAAACAGAAAAAAATATGTCATGACTTTTCTGATAAACCAATAGTAATGAAAATATGCCATCTTTGTGTAGGCATAGGAGTTTCACAGTTCTTCATTCCTATCTTGACTTTCACTGTTTGTTCAATGTGACTTTGGGCAAGTAATTATGGATCTCTCTCTTTCTATGTGTAAAAATGGTACTAAAAGTAAGTGACTGAGTAGCTCAAGAGGGACACTGTATATAAACATATGTAATATGTATGGCAAATGATAGTACTTCTTTTTATCCAATTACCATAACTTTTATGCCAGAACAACTGGGAAGGTTCAGGGACTCAGATTTCTCCCACTTCATGTCACTTGGCACAAGAGACATGCAACAATATTTGTTTCCATCCTTTGGTTCCAGAGGACTCCAACTCTATTGTGGATCCTGTTTTAAATTCCCAGGATCTAAATTCTAAAAATACAAACCATGCAAATGATCTGGATCTGATTCTCATAGTCGGTCCACTTGTGATAGGGTTGAATCCTCTTCCCACCACCAGCACACGAGTTCTTATCTAGCTACTTGGCTGCGTATGCTTTTCTCTTAGAACTCTTAAAATCACTTTAAAGGATCTTTAGACCCTTTTTCTAAGGTGGTTTGTGATGTTTTAGTCATTTCAGGGAGAATAATGTGATTTCTTGCTGGATTTTGTTTTTTTAGAAGTTTTTTCTTTAGGGCATGTGCACTAGCTGGAGAGAGAGATAGAAACAGTGAGAGGGAAAGTGAGAAATCACCTCTAGAGGGGATGACCATGTCACAATTTCTTCTCCATTCTCCTCCTTGGATGTTGGGCACACATGCACAGGTACCCAGTGTGATTTTTAAGCCACCAGGTCTGAGACTCAAACCATGGTTGGCGGGAACCAGCAGTTAGCGTAATGGCTATGTCGCTGAACTCCCACGTAGTCGACCGCGTTTCGTGTTCTGGACCCGGTGGCTTAAAGCTCATGCCGGGCGCGTGTGCGTGCGTGCCCAAGATCCTGAGAAGAGAATGGAGGAGAAGGGATTGCGGCGTGACCATCCCCCCTGGGGGGTGATTTCTCGCTTTCTATCTCTATGTC